>NC_086319.1:372700629-373300629 GCF_036172605.1 Pelobates fuscus | reverse complement strand
TGTTCTGGGCGTGTTTTCCAGTCTCCTGATTTTGTATATAAGTGGGCCAGTTTGCCAGATTATTTATTTATTTAATTTTTTAATTTTTTTATTCTTTATTTTTATTGAGGCATTTGAGTAATACATATCAGAATATAACAGTAGGGCTCACATGAGCCATGGGAAAAAAAAGCCTCTTTTTTTTTTTTTTCGAGTCAAGTATAAAAGAACAGTGCATGTGCGGTACACAAACAGTTAAAAACATTGGAGGATAATATGCACTATATGTGAGGCGACAGGCATGTCTTAATACATGGTAAAGGACAGTGTTGAACAGAAGGAAAAAACATAGTAAGTATGCATGCATGGGTACATGATGATTAGGTAGGGGATACCCCTTATGTTACGTTAACACATGCGGTAGAGCGTTCAGTTCATTCATAGTGTGGCATTTCTATGAAGAACGCGATTGGTGCAGGGCTAAGGCGTGCATGCACACCAGACAGAGGTAACGCTTTTCCAAGCGTTTGATTGAGCCCTCCTATTTCGTAATTTTGAAGGGGAAAGGGGCGTGGCCTGATGAGGAGCTCGGCGCTGGAACGGAGGTAAGTTTATATGATGAAAAGCACTCAAGTTTTTGTTTTGTTTTTTTAATGGTTAACTAATATAAAAGCAAGAAAGAAGTCTAGGAAACCTGTCTTTCTTGCTTTTATAATTTGACTCTTTTAACTGCCAGACAGGGCATCCTATGATAATACATTAATAAAAAATAGTTTTCATAACAGTACATAAACAAATTATACATTACTGGACCGGGCTCAGGGCCGCCATCAGGGGGTGACAACCATAACAGTTGTCACGGGCCCGGCGGCCCTGGGGGGCCCGGCCCCCACGTGTGGGGCCCATCGGGTGGCCCACACACTTAGGGCCACCCGATGAGCCCCCTCCTTCAGGGGCCCGGTCAGCGCTGTGGCCGTTGTATAGCACGACCGGGCCCCTTTAAAAAAAAAAAAAGCAGCCGCAAGTGCTGCTGGGAGGAAGTGGTCACTTCCTCCCAGCTCACTCCGCGCGGGAGGAGCGCGCGCCCAGCCGTAAAGAGGGAGAGCCAGGCAGTGAAGAGGGAGCCGCGCCGACTCCCATCATCCCCAGCCACCCTCCTGCAAAGAAAAGGTAAGAGACAGGAGGGTGGCTGGAAAATGAGCTGTGTGTGTGCATGTATGTATATCTGTGTCTGTATGCATGTATGTCTGTATATGTATGTATGTCTGTCTGGATGCATGCATGTCTGTCTATGTCTGTGTGTCTGTATGCATGTATGTATGTCTATGTATGTCTGTATGTGTATGTATGTATGTCTGTCTGGATGCATGTCTGTCTGTATGTCTGTCTGTGTCTGTCTGTATGTCTGTATGTCTGTATGCTTGTATGTGTGTATGTATGCATGTATGTCTATGTATGTATGTATGTATGTCTGTCTGGATGCGTGTATGTCTGTCGGTATGCATGTATGTCTGTGTGTCTGGATGCATGTATGTGTATGTCTGTCTGTCTGTCTGTGTATGTATGTCTGTCTGTGTATGTATGTCTGTCTGTGTATGTATGTATGTCTGTCTGCATGCATGTATGTATGTCTGCATGCATGTATGTCTGTATGCATGTATGTCTGTCTGCATGCATGTATGTCTGTCTGCATGCATGTATGTCTGTCCGTATGTCTATGTATGTCTGTATGCATGTATGTCTGTATGCATGTAAGTCTATGTATGTATGTCTATGTATGTATGTCTGGATGCATGTCTGTGTGTATGTCTATGTCTGTCTGACTGCATGCATGTATGTCTACGTATGTATGTCTGTCTATGTATGTTTGTGTATGTCTGTATGCATACATGTCTGTCTGTATGTATGTCTATGTATGTATATATGTATGTCTGTATGTCAGTATGAATGTATGTCTGCATATCATTATGAACGTAGGTCTGTGTCTTTATGTCCTCTTGCATGTGTGTCTGTATGTATGTTAGTATGTGTCTGTCTGTCACTATGTATGCCTCTGTGTATGTCTCAGTATGTGTGTGTCAGTATGTATGCCTGTATGCGTGTATGTCTGTTTCAGTATGTGTGTCTGTTAGTATGTATCTGTGTCCTTTTGTATCAGTGTGTGCGTTTGTGTCTGTGTGTGGACCCAGTGGGCGGTATTTGGAGGCGGGCCCCAGGGGGCCCAGACCCTGAGCTGAGTTAGGGGCCCCAAAATTTCTGGTGGCGGCCCTGACCGGGCTAATCCCCACAAGCAAGGTGTCCAAAAAGTGTTCGGATCGGATGTACCCAGCCCAAGGAATCATCAAGAGAAGTTTTACCGAGCTGTGGCTATTTCAGCTCAGAGTTTCGGCTGTTGAGGATAAGAGCAAGTCTTCGAAAAAGTTTTTTGGGGGGCTTTTGAAAAGGGCTATCCCAGGCTCTCAGTGAGCATCAATGGTACATCCTCTTACCTATCTCGCCTCCAAAACACATTTTCCTTAGGAACTGCGCAGGAACAATCGGAGTTGCACCAGGTAGTCGTCTTGCACTTGACCGAGTTAGAGTTCAGGCGTTAAGTGTCTGGTCCTGCTGGTAAGGTGGCGGCTGCCCCAGTCCCAGGGATGTGTCAGGGTACTCACCAGTGAGACAGACGGCAAGACGTGGTCGCTCCTGGAATTCCCAACAGGGGACTTGAACCGGGGTACTTGTCTATCCCAGTCCTGCTCTCTACCTCTGAGCCACAGCGGCTTTACCTGAGACTTCCGATTCCGGCCTTGTTCATTCTGGCTTGGCTACTACTCCGGGGGCTGCACCAGGACTTGCCTGCTTCTCACCTGACTCTGATCTCCATTAGCAGGGTATTTAAACCCAGCCTCGCCCAGCACTCATTGTCAAGTCTTTGATCTTTGTTCCTGTGTCGTATCAGTGTTCCTGTGTATTCTGCTTCGTGTATTTGACCTCGGCTTGTGACTCGTTTGTTCTACCTCTGGCATCCTTTGACCTCGGCTATCCCTCGACCATCCTGCTGGTTCTGTCCTTGCCTGTCCTGCGAATTTGGTACTGCATCCTGCACAGCCCCCGTGCACAGACCCACAGGCCAGGTGAATTCTTACCTGACCACCTCGGCCTGTGGCTATCTGCAAGGGTGAGCGTCATATCTGCGCTACAGACTCCCAACTCAGGTAAGACCCTGACAAAAGACTTGACCAATATGGAGTCCGCAGAAATGTGCTCACCCTCACTCCAGCAAGTGTCCAGCTTGGCCCAGATTGTTTCGGAGTTGCAGCAGGAACTTTTATCTCTTAAAGGCGCAGTACATCCAGCTCCGGAACCCTTTGTCATCATGCCCGACAGATTCGATGGTAACTACACGTCCTTCCAGTCATTCAGGATGGATTGCGAGGTATTGTTTTCTTTAAAGCCTCGAACTTACGCCACGGATTTCATCAGGGTCAGAGCGGCTATCAACCTGTTGTCTGGACGCATTAAAACCTGGTCTTACCAAATGTTGCAGAGGAAGAGTCCTGTCCTTGTCAGCTGGGAGTCCTTTATTATTGCCTTGGACTCACAGTGCAGGATCACTAAGCCCAAGCCAGCTTCTACTACTAAAAAATCGCGGAGTCTACGTCACCACACCCCAGTGATACCCTCTTATGATTCAGTTCCCAGGAAAACTCCAGAGGTATCCTGTGTTCAACTTGATCCTGAGGAGCCTATGCAAATTGGACGTGTCCACTGCAAAGTCACACCGGGAGAGAGGGACCGAAGGAGAAGCCATGGTCTGTGCTTTTACTGTGGAGAAGGTGGACACTTCATCACCCTTTGTCCTGTTCGCCCTCCTAGACCTCCTGCTCCAGAGTCGTCTGCTGTTACTACCAAAGTTGCTTCCTGTATTACCACCACTACTTCCTACCCACTTGAAAAGGATTTACCCAAGGATTGTGTAATTTCTTCTAATGGCACTACGGTCTGTAAAAAAGACTTGGAAGTGTTCGAAAAAGCACTGCTAGCTGCGAGCACTGTCCCTCCCGAAGTGGTGGAAGTTTTTGTCACCCCTACCCGGAACCTAGACCGATCGTCAGCTGTACCAGAAGCTGGTACTGGGAAATCCCGAACTCATCAGGGATCCCATGCTGAGGACTTTCACTATGGGGACTCGACGGATTCTGAGAGTGACACTGGTGAGACGGATTACTTCGATGAGGAGCCTGCTTACGCCCAGAGGTCGTTTTTGAAGGGGGAGGTACTGTCAGGGTACTCACCAGTGAGACAGACGGCAAGACGTGGTCGCTCCTGGAATTCCCAACAGGGGACTTGAACCGGGGTACTTGTCTATCCCAGTCCTGCTCTCTACCTCTGAGCCACAGCGGCTTTACCTGAGACTTCCGATTCCGGCCTTGTTCATTCTGGCTTGGCTACTACTCCGGGGGCTGCACCAGGACTTGCCTGCTTCTCACCTGACTCTGATCTCCATTAGCAGGGTATTTAAACCCAGCCTCGCCCAGCACTCATTGTCAAGTCTTTGATCTTTGTTCCTGTGTCGTATCAGTGTTCCTGTGTATTCTGCTTCGTGTATTTGACCTCGGCTTGTGACTCGTTTGTTCTACCTCTGGCATCCTTTGACCTCGGCTATCCCTCGACCATCCTGCTGGTTCTGTCCTTGCCTGTCCTGCGAATTTGGTACTGCATCCTGCACAGCCCCCGTGCACAGACCCACAGGCCAGGTGAATTCTTACCTGACCACCTCGGCCTGTGGCTATCTGCAAGGGTGAGCGTCATATCTGCGCTACAGACTCCCAACTCAGGTAAGACCCTGACAGGATGGAAATCGAGAGCAAGGGCTCGGCGGGAACAGGGAAAGGCCAGGGGGTGAGATCAGGCTCATTTTTGAGTATTGCACCAGTTGATGGTATGGATGAAGCAGACTTCGCCACAATTTCTTTTGTAGTACTGGATCTTTAAAATGATAAAAAAAAATCAGCCAGGATAAAACAGCAACAAATAAAAGTAAGTGTGCAAATTACTTTTATTGGATTCTTATAAAAACGCGTTTCGCCAAAAACAGGCTTTTTCAAGTGTAGACAACTGATCCTGGCTATTCACCTTTTATAGGCAAGTAAAACGGCATAAAATTTGAAGATTGGCGCCAAAATGACGTGACTTCCGCATGACTGGTCACATGATTATTATTTTTTCTTTATACACATTAAAACAATAGAACAAGTAAAACAGTAGATAATGCTCGTTTTCCAATATATTATATATAGGGACATTTAAATCCCATGCAGAACCTTTATTCAACTGAGGAAAAGTGACATATGGTGAAAGTAAAAGTAAGCATTTAAGCTTTGAACTTGAGGGTGAAAGGTCGCGAGGTCGTGGCCATTTTTAACCGTGGGTCTTTTAGAGTGACAGGAGGTGGGCGGAGCCGGCAGATTGCAGGGCAGGGTGGGGAGTGTAGTTATGATCGCGTCCTTTTGCAGGACGTGATCAGAGGGAAGAAGGGGCGGTCCTAAGCGGCCGAAAGTAGGAGGGAGTGATTGTAATCACTCTTCTCGTAGTATCTTGTTATCTCCAGATTAAAACTATAGCATTAGGAATACATGTACGGTCATCTTCCATTCTGGAAAGTGTCTTCTCAGTAGATTTTTGACTTGAGGGATTAGTCAAAAGCGGCTGCCATGGTATTTGTGCTATTATGGAGGATTAAGGTAACCACATTTGTAAGGTGTGTCCTTATCCCATAAAGCAGATGTAACTGGCCGCATGGCCCTCCAGAATTGCAAGGCAAAAAGCATAGAATGCAATTTGTTATATTCCATAGGGATCAAGTGGTCTGGCTTTCAAAAACTGTTCTTTCATTTGTTAGAAATTAAAATGTGGCCTGTCTCATCTTGTGTTGTAAAGAGAAGATCATAAAACATGACTTCCATCTCCACATGTATTGCCATTTTTACAGTTAGTGGTACCAACTACCAATAGGACAGGGCATGACCACGTACTCCACCTGAGGGGTTGGCACTTTTAGTACCACGCAGCTGTTCATCTTGACAGAGGAAAGCAAATTATTATTATTATTATTATTGCCATTTATAGATTGTAGGGATAATTGTCAGCATTTTCTCCAGATCAGTTATTTTTTTCATAAAATGTGCAATTCCCTTCTCATTTCTCGTTTAACATTCCCAATGAGAATCGCACATTTTAGGACAACGTAACTTAGAAGAACTTTGAAAAGTTTGTAAAGTTCTGCTGTTTTGCTGTGAACTTTGCAAACACTTTGTCAATTCTCCACAATTCCCACCTGGGTTAAATCCAAAGGTAAAACAGGTGGCACGGTAATTTCCAGGTAATCCACAAATTGTTAACAGTCCTCATCTCACCAGCAAGAATATTAGGGCAGTGGTAGTGAAACCCTCATGTTCCTATATTTTATCCACACCCCTCATTCTAATGCAGGGACCGCTGAAGTTTTCTTAACACCTTCAACTCCCTCCTTATATGATTAAAGAGAAATCGCCCAGTCCTAGTGTCTTCCGGGCTCCGGGTTATGGCTATAATTAAGTTTGGAGTTTCTCTTGTCTATATTTTATATGGTTTTATTAATTTTATGCCCAATTTAATGTTTGTTGGATGGCTGCTTGTAAATTTTTGTAAAGTAAAACAACAGCAGGTGAACTGAAATAGCTGAATTTGTCTTCTTTGAAATTAACAAATTCCACATCACTTTAAATGCATATCCGGTTTATGTTGAATGTTTAAAATACCTGCAATTTGCTGTTAATTTCTAGAATATTTTTAGAGGATAGCAAACTGCTCCTATACTAATTTTCACATGTGGAGTTCATCTCAGAATATGCATTCAAACTTCCTTTAGCAAATACCTTTTGATTTAAATTTATATAGTATTTCTGAATTTTGCAATTCATATGTGGATCTAGACAGACAGATAGAAAAACAGATACATAAATAAATACAGACAGACAGTGTTGAAAACGTCACTAGTACAATTTTTTAATTCTTCAGAATACTTCAAGATAGAGCTATGATACACATGGCTCTTATGCCACCTAGTGACGAATTCTTATATCAGCTGAGCAAAAGCACGTTCAGTTAACACATTTTTTTACAATTGATGTTGAGGTCAGGCATAGGCAACCTTTGGCACTCCAGATGTTTTGGACTACACCTCCCATGATGCTTTGCCATGATGCTTTGGGTGTAAGAGCATTATGGGGGATGTAGTCAACACCATCTGGCATGCCGAAGGTTGCCTATCGCTGTTCTAGGTTTAGGTGGCAAGGTAGTAGTTTTTCATCTGCAAGGCAGTTGTTTTTCAGATTTTCAGGAAAATTATTTTTTATTTTTTAAAACATTTTTTTTTATCTTCACTTGCTTTGTTAATGGAAGTCACCACCAGACCTGTAGAACATCCAATAAAGTCCTTCCACTTTTTATTGGCCATTTGATATAGAGGTGACTTAATCACTGTGATGTGGTGGAAATCTTTATGTTGATGCTATGTTCCCAAACTGCTAAAAGACCAAAGATGCAAGAAAAGAAAAAAGATAACATATGGCATTGCAGATATTTGCGGTGTTATGAAGGATGTGATGGCAACTGTACGTAACATAGAGTTATACATTACGAGATCATAAATAAGAGAAGCAATGCTTGTTGTCACTTGTCTTATATATCAGCAGTGACCAGATCTGAGAAGAAGCATGCAGCCCTTCCGATTGCATTTTAGCCAACGCACACTGTAGCGAAGCTGCACTCCTGAGAGCGAATGTCTCCGACAAAATCCTCTCGAGCTGAAACAAAACACTGCTTAGTGAATATAGCCCGTTCCCCCAGTAACTGAACGACACACAGTTCTGGGAGTACAACTGTTTTTACTAAGCCAAACTCTGCATTTTATGCACAGACCCCAGCACGCGGTCTCCATTGTCTATACACAGTGCCTGCCCAGCCATCTCTGTGTCCGGGAGATAATTGAGTTACTAACTAAAAAACAAATTATCTTCCACGTCATACATCCCTGGATGACTCCTTTACGAACGTCCAAGTTGTCCAAATAGCGCCTGGATCTATAAGGAATTGTCCATTCGCCAATGGGGTAATGTTTTGACCGGCCGCACGTGGGTGAAGTCCAAAATAGATCCAGAGGAAAAGTGGTCTTGGCCGGTCAAATATCAGGAGTCCCTGTGGTCACATAAATGGGTGCTCCCTCTGGCTCTTAGGGAGCGATTGTTCCTCATAATCCATAGTACCTTCCCTCCAATTAGCGCTCTCCTGGCATGTTGGTAAGTGGGTTAAAACAGCGAAACAAATAAACCAGGAACTGCATGGTACGTGACCGAAAATAGTTCCAGGCAATGCGTGGCTAAGTACCTATGTGAGCGTTCAGGAGAACAAAATGGCATCTGCCTGGGAGTGTACTTTCAGTAATACGTTCGCTAGAAGGAAGGTACCGAACCAGGGGGAATACAGTTTGTTTGGGGAAATCAAAGGGATATACAGGCAACCGAACAGGGATAGGACAAGGTCCGCCACGCACGCCTAATATGCAGTCTCTCAGACTGCCATGTTGTAGTCTCAGCCTTATCCCCACCCCCTTGTATCTGTGAGGTGTGCACGGTAATTTGCTGTGTTTTATTGAGGCCAAATTTAAGAAAAGTAATTTTCTTAATTTTAAAGTTACAACTGTGTTTAGGTTGTATCTCCCTAATTTAGTTCCTAATATAGCTCCATAGCTTGTTTTACTACTTAGGTGGCCTTAAATATGGCAATCCCACATAAAAACACAAAATTAGTGAGTTATCTACGAAACCAAAGAAAGATCATAATCAAGGAGAGGCTTTTCTTCATTTTTATCATTTAACTGTAGAATAGGTGGCTCACTTATTTAGTTCCCTTATAGATCTCTATTATTTGATATCCTTAACCCCTTAAGGACAGAGCTTCGGAAGCTTGTCTTTCACTTTATGACAACGGCATTTTTTGCATTTTTTGCTGTTTGCGTTCAACTGCAATTTGCATTTTACTAATTTATTGCACCGACACATATTATATATCGTTTTTTAAAGGACAGAAAGGGCTTTAATTTGATGTAACACACATATATATAAATGGTTATTTATTATAAAAAAAATACATAAATATGCAAAAAAAATTTTTTTTGTGTTTTTTTTACAGTTTTTGCAATAATAATGTGTTCATAATTAGTGCAGGTTAAGGAAAGTAATTAAAAATAAATTCATTTAGTTGTCCTGATTTACAGAATATATAATGTGTCTGGGATTTAAAGTTTTTTTTGGTAGTTACAGGTCACAAAGCACAAGGAGTAAAATAAACTTTTAATATGGAGCGATTTTAGAATTTGGTATGTTTGTCTTGTAAGCTTAATAGCCATAAAATAAAACAAAATTGTCACACAAAAGTATATATTTATAGAAAGAACACATCACAGGCTATTTACCTATGGTTGTTTTGACACTTTCTACGTAGCCATTTCACCGCTAAATATTGGAGTAAAATTGTGTTTTATTTAGTTTTTGGCACACAAACTTATAACAAAGAACTTCTTGTGTGTATTTTGTAAAGTTGGTGTGTGCTATATCTGTACAAAGTTTTATTTTGTGTTCAGTTACATCTGCTGAGTAAAATGACACCCCCATTGTATGTCTTTGGCACTATTTCGTGAAGCTACAGTGCCATATAGGAGACCTGCCCTTTGCAGTACTCACAGTAGAATTTTGAGAGATGGATTTAATGAGCCTATGCTTCCGTTTGGGGTATTATAACAGTTTGACTTTTCAAAAAACCCCACAAAGGCCTACCATTTGTAAAAGTAGACACTCCAGGGTATCTCATAAGGTGCATATTGTGCCTTAACATGCCCCCATTTTTTCACCAATAAATGCCAAAGTATGTGGTAAAAAAGAATTTTGTGCGTTTTTTACATATGGATTGCATTTTTGCTGGGCATTTTGTATTTTTAACATGTGCCACTAAGTTCAAACCCCCCAAATTATGTTCCGCTAAGTCTTCTGAGTAAAAGGACACCCCCATTGTATGTCTTTGGCACTATTTCGTGAAGCTACAGTGCCAGATAGGAGACCTGTCCTTTTCAGTACTCACAGTAGAATTTTGAGAGACGGATTTAATGAGCCTATGCTTCCGTTTGGGGTATTATAACAGTTTGACTGTTCAAAAAAAAAACCACAAAGGCCTACCATTTGTAAAAGTAGACACTCCAGGGTATCTCATAAGGTGCATATTGTGCCTTAACATGCCCCCATTTTTTCACCAATAACTGCCAAAGTATGTGGTAAAAAAGAATTTTGTGCATTTTTTACATATGGATTGCATTTTTGCTGGGCATTTTGTATTTTTAACATGTGCCACTAAGTTCAAACCCCCCAAATTATGTTCCGCTAAGTCTTCTGAGTAAAAGGACACCCCCATTGTATGTCTTTGGCACTATTTCGTGAAGCTACAGTGCCACATAGGAGACCTGTCCTTTTCAGTACTCACAGTAGAATTTTGAGAGACGGATTTAATGAGCCTATGCTTCCGGTTGGGGTATTATAACAGTTTGACTGTTCAAAAAAACCCCACAAAGGCCTACCATTTGTAAAAGTAGACACTCCAGGGTATCTCATAAGGTGCATATTGTGCCTTAACCTGCCCCCATTTTTTCACCAATAAATGCCAAAGTATGTGGTAAAAAAGAATTTTGTGCGTTTCTTACATATGGATTGCATTTTTGCTGGGCATTTTGTATTTTTAACATGTGCCACTAAGTTCAAACCCCCCAAATTATGTTCAGCTAAGTCTTCTGAGTAAAAGGACACCCCCATTGTATGTCTTTGGCACTATTTTGTGAAGCTACAGTGCCATATAGGAGACCTG
This sequence comes from Pelobates fuscus, assembly GCF_036172605.1. Taxonomy (NCBI): domain Eukaryota; kingdom Metazoa; phylum Chordata; class Amphibia; order Anura; family Pelobatidae; genus Pelobates; species Pelobates fuscus. The sequence goes on along the minus strand of NC_086319.1, from coordinate 373,289,715 downwards.
TCCTTTTCAGTACTCACAGTAGAATTTTGAGAGACGGATTTAATGAGCCTATGCTTCCGGTTGGGCTATTATAACAGTTTGACTGTTCAAAAAAAAAAACACAAAGGCCTACCATTTGTAAAAGTAGACACTCCAGGGTATCTCATAAGGTGCATATTGTGCCTTAACATGCCCCAATTTTTTTCACCAATAACTGCCAAAGTATGTGGTAAAAAAGAATTTTGTGCATTTTTTACATATGGATTGCATTTTTGCTGGGCATTTTGTATTTTTAACATGTGCCACTAAGTTCAAACCCCCCAAATTATGTTCAGCTAAGTCTTCTGAGTAAAAGGACACCCCCATTGTATGTCTTTGGCACTATTTCGTGAAGCTACAGTGCCACATAGGAGACCTGTCCTTTTCAGTACTCACAGTAGAATTTTGAGAGACGGATTTAATGAGCCAATGCTTCCGTTTGGGGTATTATAACAGTTTGACTGTTCAAAAAAAAAAACCACAAAGGCCTACCATTTGTAAAAGTAGACACTCCAGGGTATCTCATAAGGTGCATATTGTGCCTTAACATGCCCCCATTTTTTCACCAATAAATGCCAAAGTATGTGGTAAAAAAGAATTTTGTGCGTTTTTTACATATGGATTGCATTTTTGCTGGGCATTTTGTATTTTTAACATGTGCCACTAAGTTCAAACCCCCCAAATTATGTTCAGCTAAGTCTTCTGAGTAAAAGGACACCCCCATTGTATGTCTTTGGCACTATTTCGGGAAGCTATAGTGCCATATAGGAGACCAAGCCATTTCAGTTTTTAACCGAACTTTGACGCTGGGCCTATGTGCAATTTCAAAGCATCTTAGCAGGTTTTAAATTCAAACTATCCCACAAAGGCCTACCATTTCTTAAAGTAGATACCCCAGGGTATTTCAAAAGGTATATTCTAAACCTTAGTGTAGGATAATTTTTTTGTTAGTTTGTACCAAGTCTAGTTGCAATTAGCATTTTTTCTGCCTTTTTGACACACACTTGGAGATGTTACTGTATATTTTGCTATCCTTATGTGTGCTACGGCAGTATAACACCTACCATGTTGCTCAGCTATGTCATCTTAGTGATACAATAACCCCATGTGTACCTTTTTCAGAGTTATGTGGATGTTGAAGGGGCACATTGGCGACCAAGTCATATCAGTTTTTACCGAACTTTGAATTTTGACGCTGGTCTACGTGCAATTTCCAAGCATCTTAGCAGGCTTTAAATTCAAACTACCCCACAAAGGCCTACCATTTCTTAAAGTAGATACCCCAGGGTATTTCAAAAGGTATATTCTAAACCTTAGTGTAGGATAATTTTTTTGTTGGTTTGTACCAAGTCTAGTTGCAATTAGCATTGTTTCTGCCTTTTTGACACACACTTGGAGATGTTACTGTATATTTTGCTATCCTTATGTGTGCTAAGACAGTGTAACACCTAATATGTTGCTCAGCTATGTCATGTTAGTGCAACGATAACCCAATGTGTACCTTTCTCAGGGTTATGTGGATGTTGAAGGGGCACATTGGAGAAACACCACTTCCATATTTTTCAAAAGTGGATGCTGGGCCCAAGTCTCATTGTAGCAGCTCAGGACTGCAAATTGCCTCTCAAAGGCCACATATATTTTTAAGTATAGGCAGCTCATCAATTCAAATTATGAACAAGTGCATACTATTTGCTGTGAAAAGGGGGAATAGTTGGGGTAAACTGCATCCCGGGCAAAGCTGTCATGGATTCCGAAACCAAAACACAGACAGACCACAAAGAGAGAGAACACAGAGAGAAACTTGTAATACCGGTCCTTAGAATGGCCGGGCTATACAAGCAGAGAATTGTCAAGGTACAAGCCGAGGTCAAAGGAGTAAAGAGAAACGGAACAACGATAGGACAAGCCGAGGTCAAGGATCAGAGAAGACAGGATAAGCGGGAGACAAAGCCAAGATTCGGTTACCAATCAGACAGATAACTAAAAAAAAATCACAACCCAAAACTGGTCTACTTATTCGGCTTGGGTGTGAAAAAATTTAAAACAGTGGCCAATGCATAGGCCGGGCTGAGAGGGGCAATCGGGGCAGTAATAGCTGGTCTCAACTCTTACGCCCCTCTTGTAAAACACCCTGCACCTTTTCTGGGGGTTTTGTTTTTTAGGGGTTGGTGGAATCTTAAAGCAGAAGTGACCTGCCTCCATTCTTCTGCTAGGCTCCACTGATGGTCTCCTTGTGTGGCACTCAAGTAGCCCAGTAATGAGGTTAAACTGGAACGAAAGAAAGGATATATTCAGCCCAGCATTTGCCTTTTTGAAAATGACAAATGCATTGTGTATTGCCATCTGCATCAGGTATATGCCCACTTTTTTATACCATGCCCTGGTCTTACGCATGATCAAATACGGCTGCATCAGTTGATCGGACAGGTCAACACCCCCCATATGCCGATTATATTGCCGTATGCAGACTGGCACTCGTTTGCATTCCTCTCTGCCACGAACTGCGACCCTCTGAGTGTTTTCACCATGAATGGTGGTTAAGATGAAAACATCCTTTTTGTCCCTGTATTTGAGTGCCAGCAGTTCATTCTGGCAGAGAGCTGCTGTTTCCCCCCTTTTCATTTTTTTGTTTGCCAGAGCCTTTGGAACCTGTGCGAGTCTTTCGAATAGTGCCACAGGCCACGGTCTCGAAGCAGTATAACATTTGTAAGAGTGGGATGCTGTTATAAAAGTTATCGATGTACAGGTGATAACCGTAGTTAAGTAAGGGCATTATTAAGTCCCAGACAATTTTCCCACTTGTCCCTACTATATCTGGGCAACCTGGGGGATCAAGGTGGCTATCCCTTCCTTCGTATACACGGAAGGTGTATACGTAGCCACTGCCACTTTCACACAGCTTATACAATTTGATCCCATATCGGGATCTTTTGGATGGGATATATTGTTTAAATCCCAGTCTTCCCTTGAACTTCATCAGGGACTCATCAATGGAAATGTTTTTATTGGGGGTATATATAGTGGCAAATTTATGGTTAAAGTGGGCAATTAAAGGGCGGATTTTATATAGAAGATCATACTGCGGATCACCTTTTGGGGGGCACTTGCTATTATCACTAAAGTGCATAAACCGCAGTATGTCTTCATATCTTTCCCTCGGCATTGTCTCGGCAAAAATGGGGGTATTGCAAATAGGATGTTTGGACCAATACATCCTAATTGCGGGCTTTTTAATTAACCCCATTAACATGGTCAGTGCCCAGAATTGTTTAAATTCTGGCACACTGGTTGGGTTCCATCTCTCTTTCCTGGAGATAAGAGAGTCTGGATTGCGTGCCAGATATTGCTCCGCATAGAGATTAGTCTGGGTGACTATCTCCCCAAAAATCTCATCCCCCAAGAACAGCTGCATAACATCCAGCGCACTATAGCCAGACAGGTCAGCCTGTATGCCAGGATTGGCTGTAAACACTGGGATGTCTGGGGAAAAATTATTAGGGGGTACCCAGTCATCTGCGCCATGTTCAGCATTAGGGGAATCGGCGATTTCCCCTGATGGTCCTGCAGTATCTGGCACATAGTCCCCTGCGTCCCCTGCGTCACTCTCTGAGGCAGTGTCTGTCGCCTCTGAGTCGGCCGCTAACATGGCATCAGCCTCCTCTGCACTATACTTCCTGAACATTGTTAAATACAGTTAACAAAGCTAACAAAACTTTAACTAAATAATTTTTTTTTTTTTTATTCCCTAATTCCCACTAAATTCCACCCACCCACCCACCCAAGTAACTAAATCATGCACTAATAAAATCAAATAATAAAATTTAACCCCGCAGGGTTAAAAAAAAAACAAAAAAGGGTTAATTTTTTTTTTTTATACAGGGGAAAGGGATTGGGAACTTATTAAAACCTTTGACTATTCTTCTGGGACACAATGTTGCACTGATCCGTCTCTCTCCACTTCACAAACCCACACGAGGTGGAGGGAGGCGGATCAGATATCCCAGCAGTATTGTGACCCCTGTGACTGGCTGTCACAGCGATCACATGTGCTGGGATATCCGGATTTGCTGCTGCTGGTCTGCCCCTGACTCGGAGGGACCCAGCAACAGCATTAACCCCGCGATCGCCGGCACTGCGCGATCGCAGTGTTAATTTTAACGCGTGACGGACAAGGTCCGTCACTCGTCATTAACGCATTCCCCTGAGTGACGGACCTTGTCCGTCACTCGTCCTTAAGGGGTTAAAAGAACACTTAATCCAACAACCTAATTGGAATGTTCAGAGTGAGGACATTTTTTAATGCATTTTTTAAGTGGTGAGCTACTGACGCTCTTATCATCTCAGCGGCACCCCTCTCCGAGACTTGCTGTGCCTCAGACTCAAACAGACATTCAGGGGCAGAGCTGACAAGTGCCAATCAAAGATTTTAAGGTTAAACCATTTGTTAATAGTTTAATCTTTGAAGGGAAGCTAGCAAAAACCTCCTGGCGCCATAACAACTTAATTTCAATGAAGTTGTTATTGTGTCTGGAGTGTCCCTTTAGACCCTTAATGACGATAGGGTATGCTATGCAATCTTATAAAAGGTGCTCTACCAGGAACCCGCATACTTACCTTCCACACCGGATCCGATTGGGGGGACTGCCTGACAACCGATGCAGTCCCCCTCTAGCAAATCCTTCCCCTCTGCATTATATGGATCGGCCAGGTTACATCATTGCCTGTAGGGTACTGCCTGGGCTGTCAGGCAGATCCCAAAATATAAGAAATATACACTTATAACTACATTATATATATAATAATCAAAATGTAATTATCAAAATATAATTAAAGTGATACTATAGTCGCCAGAACAACTACAGTAGTGTGGCATTTTCATGAAAACACTGTCTTTTCAGAGAAAAGGCAATGTTTACATTGCCCCCTAGGGACACTTTCAGTGACCACTCCACAGTGTGCAGCACTGCCGTTCAGTGTCTCCACGCTCTGCATGAAGACGATGAACTTGATTCAATGCATCTCTATGAGGAGGTGCTGAATGGCCAAACTGGCATTTGGCTCTGCCCCCGTTCCACTTTCTTGGAGATTTAAGCCAGATTGGCTGAAGTCATAAATTCTCATGATGTCAGCAAGAAGGCGGATTGGAGGCGGGGCCAGCTCTGGCAGACCCGAGCGACGCTGGAAATAAAGTACGTTTTATCACCTTTTAAAGAGGCTAAGGGGGGCAAGCCACCTAAATGGTGATTTTAACACTTCAGTGTCTGGAATAAATGTTTGAGTTCCTGACCATATAGTGGAATTATGTAAAAATAATAGGTAAATATATAGGACCTGAATTACATACTAACCAGTAACACCTGGAGGGTCCATCTACAGGAGCGGCCACGTCACCAAGGCACTGACCCACATCTGCCTCCTTGCTGACATCATTAGAATTTATGATTTCAGCCAATCCAATGCTTTCCCATAGTGAAAGCATTGGATTTGCTGAAATCATCAAGGAGGCAGAAAGGGGGTGGAGCCAAGCAGTGGCTTGGTCAATCAGCACCTCCACATAGAGATGCATTGAATCATCTCTTTGGGAAAAGTTCAGCATTCCCCCAGGAAGCACCTCCAGTGGCCATTTGAGGAGTGGCCACAGGAGGTGTCCCTAGGGGGTAATGTAAACACTGCCTTTTTTTTCTGAAAAGACAGTGTTTGCATGTAAACGCCTGCAGGGACTGATTATACTCACCAGAACACCTACATTAAGCTATAGTTGTTCTAGTGACTATAGTGTCACTGTCCCTTTAAAGATTTGTGCACTTCGGATAGGAGGTAAAAAATTGGTAAAAATAGGATTTTGTTTAAGAATATATTTATTGTGTAAAAAGATAATAGAATTACAGAAGGCAGCAAACAAAAAAAATTACAAGGAAAATAAATCCAAATACAGGCAAAACAAAGGGGTGTGGGGGGCACTATTAAGCAAGAAAGTATTACAGAGTTTCATGTCTAACAGGAGATGCTTCTTTAGACACTTCCTTGTATATTATTTTGTTTACTGCCTGATGTCATTCTATTACTCCCTGATACCTTGATCTCCTCATGTGAGCAGGGATTTAACAGGATTTAACCTCACAGCACAATCTCTTTATAGGCATTTAAATACCTATTTAACCCCTTAAGGACACATGACATGTGTGACATGCCATGATTCCCTTTTATTCCAGAAGTTTGGTCCTTAAGGGGTTAAAGAGCTGCTTGCAGCATTGACTTTCAGCAGTGCAGGCAGCTCATCCAAAAATCTTGGGACACTAAAAATGGCCCTAGCTAACAGGGGAACCCCATTGTAACTGGGGTTCCTGGTGTCACAGGAATTAGACCTTGCTCACACCAAAATTGCAGGACGTGTCAGAACACCCTAGAAACATTAACGCCTATTATTGTTAGGGCATACTGATACTATATACTATTCCTTTCATTATTTTGTGAGACTTTATCTAATTGTAACTGAATATGCTGCATATTGTACATCTTTTACAAAAAGTTGTGCAACACAGAGCAGACTCCACTGCTCCATCAACTCAATCTGAAATGAATATGAATTATTTGTGCTCTGCTTTTGTTACCTTGTGTAATAAGCTTTACTTTTGTTTGCTTTTATGTTGCTTGTAAATGCTTGGAAATGGTTTAACCCCTAAAGGCAAGACAGCACCCAGGGCATCAAGGCACCATAACACCTACATTGAGATTGGAATTTGAGAAATGATTTAAAGCCAATCTAAAGCCAATTTTGGTTTTCAGTTCTAACATTTTGGGATAAAATTTGAAAACTCATGTTGGCAATTCACAGCACTTTGACATAAAAAAAAAAAAAAAAAAAAAGTATTTCTAATGTAAAAGTATTTTCATGGGTAGTTAGATGTTAAGGCCTCCCTGTAATACATTTAAAAAAAATCTGATTAAAATGAACTTACCCTTTAATATTCACTACACAAGTAACACTTACACTGTGACTGCTGCTCTATTCCTTCTGAAATCATCAGAGATAGGGAAGCATTGGATTGGCTACTGCATATGTGTAGAAAGCATTGTGCCGTGGAGATAGAAATATAAATCTGAAAAATATCCAGAAATTTCAATCTATGTTGCCAAAGGTCAATGATTAAGTCGTCTTGGTTCTGAGAAAGCATGTTCTCGTTTATGAAGATGTTTAAATCCAAGCCACGTTAAGTTATCCTGGAGTCCAAATTAAGATGTACCCTGACTGAATACACTTCAGAATTCTCAAAAAATTGTTCAGTGAGTTACCAGTACTCTCATTCGATTTTGTAATCTTATTGTGCAGTTTTGTCTTATTGGACTGACTTTGTGTTACTGTTTAAATCATTTTGTATTGTTAGGATATATAAAAATGTTGATCTAAAAACTGTTTGTCTACTGTGTGGTGGACCGAATGGTACCCCGAATGGGTGCCTTCACCAAACACGCTCTCTAGCTATCACCGGGACACCAGCAGTGATCAAGTCCCTAGCCTCCACCGCTTGGCCGGGGTCAAATTATCGCTTCCCACCCTGGAACAGCTTCAACAGGTTAAAGCTCTCCTGCAAAGAGTATAGCTGGTCCACCCAAACACTTGTCGAGACTGAGTTTTATATATACTTATATGTGTATATTATTATGTACAGAGCCCCCAGCATGGGGTCTCCATACAAGACAAGCCCCTCCCAGATATCTCTTTGCCTGGTAGATAATTGTGTTAAAGACAGGTAAGCTAATTAACTCTAAGGAACAAAGAGGCAAACACAAACACATAAAATACCCCAAGACATCATAAAATATACAGTAACTCCACATTTTATACCTCCTCAAATAGCCCTGATCTAAGCGCCCAAGTTCTCCAAATAGCGCTCAGATCCAGGGAAACGCCACCATGTTAAAGTTTTGACCGGCCGCTCACTAAGTCCTATGCCCAAAATAGCTTCAAGGCATTTGGTGCTTTTGCCGGTCAACTTTCGGGAGCTCCTGCAGCCAAAATACGGGGTGCTCCACCTGGCTCACAGGTAGAGTTCGCTCCCCTTAGTCTCAGGAACCTTCCCTCCAGAAAGCGTTCTCCTGGCGGGTTGCAAATTGGTTCAAAATTCCTGACTAAGTTGTCTGGCAACCACACGTTCACCTCATGCCGAAAACAGTTCCATAACATTCGCGGCTAAGTACTGCTGTTAAGTAACCGGGGTCCCACAGAGTCCTCATTACAAAATTGGCAAAATAGGAGAGCACACCAACATTTAACACTAAACAATTACACACACCTTGCACCCATAATGGGCACAGGGTGACTTAAACATAGGGGTCATTGAGGTATCTAATTGAAGTGTCCATCTTATGTTCCCAGTGATGGTGACTACAGTCACACACACATACATTTCTGATGAAGTGACCCACTACAGAAAAAACTGGGACACCATTAGACATGTGCAATTCGTTTCATTCCGAATGTAAATTCGGACGAATTTCAACAATTCGGATATTCTGATGCTTCCGAATGTCCGAATTTAGGAAGTGCCGAACCGAATTGCCGAATTTACGAAGTGCCAAACCGAACCGGCGAATTTCTGAGAGTGCCTAAGTGTTTCGGTTTTCTGAAAAGTGGCAAAACAAGAGAGGGAGGGAAAATTACGTTAATGATGACAGGAATCTAACCCTATCTCTCAAAGGTTCAAAGGTTAGGGGTGGGGGTAGAGGTAGGGTTAGGGGTAGGGTTAGGGAATTGCTGAAGTCCCGAATTACGGAAGTGCTGAACCGAACCGTAGTGCCGAACCAAACCAAATTTTTTGCCCATGCACATCCCTAGACACCAATGCACTAGTAGCTGTTTGAGTGACAGCCATTAGAGATGGAAGAGGTCCGTTAAGAAGTCAATGAAAACACACCGCTTAGTAAAGCATACCATCTTCCTGGGTGCTCCCTCTCTCTCCCTCTGACATTCTGTTATTTCTCTTCTGTGTTTTTATTATAAGCTTGTTTGTGTAGGGACTTCTTTACCTCCTGTCTCTGCTATATTCCATATGTAATAACATGTTGTCAAATATCCTCATTTTATAATTGTAAAGCACTGTGGAATATGTTGGTGCAATATAATAATGCCCATGCTAAATAATAACGCCCATGCAGCTCAATATAAACACTCCCTTTTCTTTTTGCACCAAAACCACTGCAATAAAGGAAAACTATAGTGTATGAAACATGGGGGGGTTGGATGGGGTACATTGGCGTTGTGGCAGGCTTATGCAATGTATGATCATATAATGTAACTAAATCCCCATTATTTTTTGCCTAGATTAGGTGTTTTAAAAAAAAAAAAAAAAAAAAAAACCTTTAGAAAAAACTTTTTAAAAAACTAATACAATCGGTCAACATTGAAGTTGCTGTTTAGTAGATAGGAGAGTGCGCTGGATCTTGTGTATTGTTTATTGGAAAACTATAGTGTTAGTGTGATGTAATTCCAGTAAAATACAAGTTTAGCAGGCTAAGATTGCCACAAGGCATATGTATGTATATGTGTTTGTAGTATCAGTTAGTTAATAACACGTAGCTAAGATACTGTCATCACTGTACTGACCAGGTGCAGGAATGTAAGAACTGGAATTACGCGTCCCTCTCCTTTGTATCAGATGAGCCACGTGGTTAGACCGGATGGATGAGTTTAGACTCTATTCATTAAATAGGTTAAGGGTATGTGTGGGTGTAGTTAATTGTGGGAGGAGCTACAGTGCTATATAAGGAATGTACTCTATGTATTCAGTACTCAGACTTTGCTGTATTTTGGTGACGCTAGTCCCTCTGAGTCCCGATCGGTGATCCAATTAAGAATCTCTTCCTTCCTGAAGAAACCTGTGTCCATCTCTCTGTGCTTGGCTTCCGTCAGTTTCTCCGGTATCATTTGGTGCATTGGCCGGGAAGCTCATCGTTCAACGGTAGCTGAGAGGCAGAGGCGTGAGACGGTCTATCTTTGCCCACGTTCTCTACGGCTGCACCCCTGAACTTCTGCGTGGACCTCCCTTCGTCTCGGCGCCACTGGTCTGTTGTCCAGGAGATCATCGGCCTCTACGTGAGAAGTGCTGGGGTGTCCCCGTCGATGAGTGTGAACTCAGGTTCAGGAACGAGGAGGTAAGATAACTGCTGTTTTAGACGGCAGGACCCGCTAGGGGTATACCGATTGTGCGGTAGGCCCAAAGGGGTTTTTGAATCTGTATCTGCCCCCTCTGTCGGAGGGAAGGAGCGAAGGCGCACCGCTCGATCGAACGCTCTTTAGTCAGACCGTTTGATTTGGTTAGTCAGGCGGGGTCCTGGTGTAAATAGCCCTAGCCGGACACCGGTGTCTTGTCTAGACTAGCGTTCTAGGGTGTATATTACGTTCGCTAGGTCGGAGGGACCGGGAGACTAAGCGGCGCCTGTGTAAATTCGGTTCGCTAGTTCTCATCCTATCTGGGCTAAGTGGGAAGGCGTGTAAATTTGGAACCCACTAGACTTTTGATAGTACGACTAAGAGGCGCCTGTGTAAATTCGGATCTCTAGCTCGTTGTATAGTGCGACTAAGAGGCGCCTGTGTAAATTCGGATCTCTAGCTCGCTATGTATATGTGGTGATTGGGCAGTGTGGCTAACCAAAACGGGTGTATATAGTTTTAGGTAGTCCATTCAAGGTACTGGCCAATAGTTTAGTTGGGAATTGTAAATGTGTTAACGATTGTTTTAGTAAAGTGTATATCTTGTTAGATAGCGCGAGCTCAGCCGTCTAGCGAGAGTGTTAATAGTGTGTTGCTGTATTATAGTGCACGGTACCATAACCCTGTATATTTACTGACACTGTATAATAAGTACTAATCATTGTCGTCCATTGCATGTTTAACACCATAACCACTAATAATTGTATTGTGACCTTAACTTGTGCTTTGACCTATGCTAACCGTACTGTAACCGCTATTTGTAAAAGACGATGTTACTGGGGTGTGTTATAGACGGGTAATTCGTATATAGAGAATTATAGCGTGGGTGACTGTGTAGTTACGCCAAAGGGCATAATATTGATTATATAGTGACTGGTGTAGCAGCTGTGTGTGTATGGGAATTCCCTGAGTGTTTATTGTTATTGTGTACGTTTCACTTGGTAACCATACCACGTGGTGCTGTTGCCAGAGGAAACGGGTGTGACTGTTGAATAGTACGCGTGTATAGTAATCGTTGTCGACGACGTTCCACTGTTAAATATGGGTGCGTCGCAGTCAACGATTCCGGATCCCTTAGGATGTATGGTTAAGAATTTTAAAAAGGGATTCAAAGTTTGTGATTTTGGGGTTAAGATGTCCCCTGTACGTTTGGTCACTTTGTGCACTAGGGAGTGGCCTACTTTGGTTGCGGCATGGCCGCCACGTGGCAGTTTGGATCCAACTCTGGTACAGCGCTTACACGTGGCTGTATCAGGTAGGCCTGAACTTTACGGCCAGTTTCCTTATATTGATTGTTGGAGACAGGCCGTAAATGACTCGCCAAAATGGCTCCAGACATGCCACGAGGAGCAGTGTCGCCTCATGGTAGCTAGGACTTGTTCGTCCACTAGGACTGGTGTTAGGCCCATTTTGGACACGCCCCCTGAGTCCGAGATCCCTTTGCCGCCCCCTTACTTTCCGTTAAGAAGAAGTGACGCAAACGCAGGAAGTCCGGCACCCCTCCCCTCATTACCCTCATCCACTTCCGCTTCCTCCTCCAGTACAGGATCCACCCCCCCTCATACTAAATCTCCCCTTCCGGAACCAGAACCCACCCCCATTAGAAACGAATATCCTGATTTGGCGCCACTTCAGACTTCCGGTCAAGCTTCATCTAGCTCGGCCCGAAGTGTTCTATTCACTACCTTTTCCCAAAACCAACCTCCCACATCCCCATACCCTATCTCTCCCCGACCGGAACCCATGACTGACGCTTCCCTACGTAGCCCCATCCAAACCCGACAGTTGACTGGTGCCCAACAATTAAAGCACTATCAGATGCCTCTTCGCTTAAATCCCGGGTCAGCTTATATCGATGCCGCAGGTCAAATGGCACACGCTGACCCTGTCTTCGTATATGTCCCTTTCACCACTACCGACCTTTTAAACTGGAAGACCCATAATTCCTCGTATACTGAGAAACCACAAGCCATGACTGATCTGTTCACCTCAATAGTACAGACACATAATCCGACATGGGCTGATTGCCAGCAGTTATTAATGACTTTATTTAACAATGAGGAAAGGACAAGAATAAATCAAGCAGCCATTAAAGCATTAGAGGATAGAGCCCGTGCTTTGAACCAAGCTAATCCAGCAGCATGGGCCGCAACACATTATCCCAACACTGATCCCGATTGGAACGTAAATGGTGCTGATATGGTTCAACTCAGAGCCTATAGAGACGCTATAATTGCTGGCATGAAAGCCGGAGGAAAGAAAGCCATTAACATGTCGAAGACAGTTGAGGTGATCCAGAAAAGCGATGAAGCGCCCAGTGTCTTTTATGACCGATTATTGGAGGCGTACCGCTTGTACACCCCCTTTAATCCGGAAGACGCAGACAATTCCCGAATGGTTAACTCCGCCTTTGTCAGCCAAGCTTACGGAGATATTAAGCGCAAGCTACAAAAGTTAGAAGGGTTTGCAGGTATGTCAATCTCCCAACTAATGGAGGTAGCTAATAAGGTCTATATGAATAGGGAAACAGAAAGCAAGAAAGAGGAGGAGCGCAAGATGCGTAAAAAGGCTGATATGCTAGCGGTAGCGATCGCAGGCGTAGATAAACGGGGCCCAGATAGAGGCAATAATAGATGGAGTAGGGAGCCTTTGAGTAGGGATCAGTGTGCGTATTGCAAGGAAGAAGGGCATTGGAGGAACGAATGTCCGCAAAGAGAGCAGTACGAGAGAGACCAACCCAGGGCAGGCTACGGAAACTTTAGAGGCAGAGCGAGAGGTAGAGGAGGTCCCGGAGGGAGTAATGGTTATAGAGGGAGTAATGGGAACAGAGGAAGTGTTAGGGAAGACAGATATATTCCAGCAGCGCAAAGGTCCCGCGATAGAGAAGGTAGGGACTTCGTAGGATTGGCTGACACGGTCATGGAGGACTATTGATACCGACCGGGCTCCATCCCCCTTGGTCGAGCGGAGCCTATGGTCGATGTATCAATAGGGGGGAAAAGGAGTGCGTTCATGATCGACACTGGTGCTGAACATTCAGTGGTGACTAATCTAGTTGCTCCTCCATCTGGAAGGACTATTACTGTGATAGGAGCAACTGGAAGAAGTGCTGAAAGACCGGTTCTTAAAAGTCGACTCTGTACATTGGGAGGCCACGTAGTAAAACACCAATTCCTTTATATGCCTGAATGTCCAGTCCAATTGCTGGGACGTGATATGCTATCCAAATTACAAGCGCAGATTACGTTCCTACCAGATGGAACAACATCTTTAAAGTTTAATGGACCTTCAGGTATTATGACTTTATCCGTACCAAAGGAAGAAGAGTGGCGACTTTATACAGTGTTGACTAGCCAAAACCCTAGGAGTGATGAGACATTGTTTAACATACCAGGAGTTTGGGCAGAGAACAACCCACCAGGACTGGCCCGCAATATTCCACCAATAAAAATTGAACTGAAACATGGGGTTTATCCAGTGAGCCTAAGACAATATCACATTCCGCAGAAGGCTAAGAAGAACATCCAATCCTATCTGGATAAGTTCATACGGTATGGTATCCTAAAATTCTGTACTTCCCCCTGGAACACCCCATTGCTGCCTGTTCAAAAGCCCGGCACAGATGAGTATCGACCTGTGCAGGACTTAAGAGCAGTCAATGATGCGGTTGTTAGCATACATCCAGTTGTACCCAATCCATATAACCTGCTTGCTTTAATTCCGGGCGGGGCTACTTACTTCACAGTCTTAGATCTCAAAGATGCCTTCTTTTGCCTCCGAATTGCCGCAGAAAGTCAATGTATTTTCGCTTTCCAATGGGAGAACGCTGTAACGGGCTCAAAACGCCAAATGACTTGGACAAGACTGCCCCAAGGGTTTAAAAATTCACCTACCCTATTTGGTTCAGCCCTAAGTCAAGATCTATTGGATTTCGAGTCCATCCCAGGAGAGTGTGTATTGTTACAATATGTAGATGACTTGTTGATAGCAGCAGTTACAAAAGAAATCTGTCAGCAAGCAACGCACGATCTACTACACATTCTCTGGAAGGCAGGATACAAGGTGTCTAGAAAGAAGGCTCAGTTGTGTTTGCCAACTGTCAAGTATCTAGGATTCCATATCTCTGAAGGTCAAAGAATTATGGGGCCAGAGAGAAAAGAGGCTGTCTGCCAAATACCAATACCCAAGAATAGAAGACAAGTGCGAGAATTCTTGGGGGCAGCAGGCTTCTGTAGGATATGGATTCCCAGCTATGCGATACTGGCAAAACCTCTGTACGCAGCTATCAAAGGTACAGAGCACGACCCCTTCCTATGGACCCAAGAACAGCAAACGGCATTTGAAGATGTGAAGAAGGCTTTGATGAGTGCCCCAGCATTAGGTCTACCTGATCACACACGACCATTCTACCTGTATGTACACGAGCAAAGAAGAATGGCTGTGGGAGTATTGACACAGTACTTGGGATCATGGCAAAGACCTGTTGCCTACATGTCTAAACAATTGGATGCAGTGGCCAGCGGACTTCCACCTTGTCTAAGAGCCGTAGCTGCAGCCGCCCTGCTAGTAGCTGAAGCCGATAAACTCACTCTGGGTCAAGAACTTTATGTACGAGTCCCACATGCAGTACAGACGTTGTTGGATTACAAAGGAAATCATTGGTTTAGTAATAGCCGTATGACCAAGTATCAAGCAATGTTGTGTGAAAACCCAAGAGTGCATTTAGAGACTGTAAACACCTTAAATCCAGCTACCCTTTTGCCACAACCTACTGAAAGTCAACATGATTGTTTGGAAGTAATGGATGAAGTATTCTCAAGTAGACCAGATCTTCGTGATTTTCCCATCCAGAACCCCGATGTTCAATACTACACCGACGGCAGTAGTTATGTGAAAGAAGGGATCCGCTATGCAGGATATGCAGTAACAACAATAGACAAGGTGATAGAAGCTCGGCCACTGGCGAAAGGAACATCAGCACAAAAGGCAGAATTGATAGCACTGACACGAGCGTTACAATTGGCTGAAGGTTTAAGAGTAAATATCTATACGGACTCTAAGTATGCGTTTTTAACCACTCATGCCCACGGAGCTTTGTATAAAGAAAGAGGACTACTGAATTCAGAAGGCAAAGAAATCAAGTACGCAGCTGAAATCCTACAACTATTGGAAGCAGTGTGGGAGCCGAAAGAAGTCGGTATCATACATTGTCGAGCGCATCTGAGAGGAGATGGTGATGTAACCAAGGGAAATCGGATGGCAGATAGTGCAGCTAAGCGTGCTGCTGAATCAGGAAGACAGGAGTATGTAGGGCATATAGCTGCTCTTATACCAACTCCACTGTCCCAATGGACTCCAGTTTATACAGCTCAAGAAGAGGAGTGGTTAAAGACTGAACCGGGAAAGTATCTGGAGAACAAGTGGTATCAGCTAGAAGATGGAAGAATAGTTATACCAGCATCGCTAGCGGTAGAAATTGTCCAAAATTATCACAACGGGACACATTCTGGGAGAGACAGTACTGAAGAATCTCTTAGAAAACATTTCTACATACCAAGATTGTCCAAACTTGACTCAGGCCATTGTACGCAGATGTGTAACGTGTGCTAAGAATAATGCAAGACAAGGACCAGTAAAGCCACCAGGAGTTCAGTTTATGGGGGGACTCCCCATGTCCGATCTACAAATAGACTTTACAGTGATGCCTAAATCGGGTGGACATCGTTACCTGCTGGTAATTGTGTGCACCTATTCTGGCTGGGTAGAAGCATGTCCTACTCGTACAGAGAAAGCAGGAGAAGTTGTGAGATTCCTGCTACGAGAAATAATACCCCGATATGGACTACCCTGTTCTATAGGATCGGACAATGGTCCAGCTTTTGTTCACCAGTGCCTACAACAACTGACTCATATGCTTGGTATAAAGTGGAGGCTTCATACTGCATATAGACCCCAGAGTTCTGGTAAGGTAGAG
This sequence comes from Pelobates fuscus, assembly GCF_036172605.1. Classification (NCBI taxonomy): domain Eukaryota; kingdom Metazoa; phylum Chordata; class Amphibia; order Anura; family Pelobatidae; genus Pelobates; species Pelobates fuscus. The sequence goes on along the minus strand of NC_086319.1, from coordinate 373,273,513 downwards.
AGAATGAATAGAACTATAAAGAACCAGTTGGCTAAAATGTGTCAGGAAACCCAACTTAAGTGGAACGTTCTCTTACCTATAGCCTTATTGCGAATCCGCAGTACCCCTACCAGAAGGATGGGCCTCTCTCCTTTTGAAATCATGTATGGGCGACCACCTCCCGTACTTGGTAACTTAAGGGGGGACTTGAGTCAGTTGGGAGAAGGAATTACCCGGCAGCAGGTTGTAGAGTTGGGTAAGACTATGGAGGAGGTACAGAAATGGGTACAAGATAGATTACCTGTGAATATTTATCCCCCTGTTCATAGTTATCATCCAGGAGATCAAGTGTGGATTAAAGAGTGGAATAATGTACCGTTAGGGCCCAAGTGGAGAGGTCCTTATGTTGTTCTTTTGTCTACCCCTACAGCAATAAAAGTAGCAGAAGTGACTCCGTGGATACATCACTCCAGGGTTAAACCAGCAGCAGTCGATTCTTGGCAAGTTACAGCAGATCCAGAGAATCCCTGCAAGATCCGGTTAAAACGTACTACTCAGTCGGAGTAACGAGGAATTATTGTGGATTACAAATTTTATTGTTACAGGTGTGAGTGAGAAGGCCATAATAAAGCCTGTCCGCTTACCATCACATAGTGTATAAGCCAGGAAAGTCTCGAAGGGACACCTGTGAAGACGAGCAGAACTCCATTCCCTGCAGCCCTCACATCCTGGAAGCTGAGGTTCCATCGCACGGACGAAGACTGAGGATGACGGCGAAAGATGTGCTTTTGATTGTGTTTATTTACATGTGTTTTTATATTCAGGAAGGTAGAGGTACCGACACTCCTAGCTGTGAGGTATGCATTAAGACTACGAGAACAGGTAACCATATTTCCCAAACCCTAATCTGGCATTCACAATACGAGTGTAAAGGAGATGTATCGAGATGTAGATACTTAAATATAGAATATAGTGTGTGCCATTTAGGAGTAGGAGAACCTAAGTGCTTCAGTCCGGAGTATCAACCTCGTACAATTTGGTTGACTCTCAGGAATGGAGATCCTCAAGGGACCCTAATTAATAAAACGGTGTTAGAATCCGTACATTCTTCGGGTGTTCTGCTATTTGATGCGTGTAAAGCGATATCGAGTGGTAGAAAGCCGTGGAATGTATGTGGGGATCTTAGATGGGAGAGGACGTATGGGTCTAACGATAAATATATTTGTCCCAGTAGCAAAAATAAATATGTAAGTCCTAGATGCCCAAATAGAGATTATAACTTTTGCCCATATTGGTCTTGTGTGGGGTGGGCAACTTGGGGACAGACAGTAGACAAAGACATGATAGTGACTAAGTTGCCGACTAGCCCTTATTGTAAGTCTATGGAATGCAACCCAGTCCATATACTCATTAATAACCCCGACAAGTTCTTAGATAAGTATGGAAATTTATTTGGGTTTCAAATATACGGGACGGGTTTAGATCCTGGGACATTATTGTTTATAGGAATAGAGACTGATACGGTATCCTCCCAGACTCATCAAGTATACCATTCCTTTTACGAAGAGATGAGTATAGATAATAAGATCCCCCATAATGCTAAAAACCTGTTCATTGATCTAGCTGAAAGTATTGCCGGTAGTCTTAATGTTACCAACTGCTATGTGTGTGGAGGTACTAACATGGGAGACCAATGGCCTTGGGAAGCAAAGGAGGTAATGTCCGGTTCTGAGGCAGTTGACCAATTAATATCTACACAAGCCGATTATCATATGAGTGTTAGAGGTAAATCTGAGTGGAGATTAAAGACCTCCATCATAGGTTATGTTTGCATAGCAAGGAAAGGAATAATGTATAATACTTCTGTAGGAGAATTAACTTGTCTAGGGCAAAAAGCTTATGATGATGATACAAAGAATACAACTTGGTGGTCGGCTTCAAATGTCTCAGAACCATCTAACCCGTTTGCTAGATATGCCAATTTAAAGGATGTGTGGTTTGATCTATCCATCACATCTACTTGGAGAGCCCCAGCAAATTTGTACTGGATCTGTGGTAAGAAAGCCTATTCGGAGCTGCCACAGGACTGGGAAGGGGCATGTGTGTTGGGTATGCTCAAACCATCCTTCTTCTTGTTACCGATTGAAACAGGTGAGACTTTAGGTGTTAAAGTGTATGATGTGAATCATAGGAAGAAAAGGGGACCCATAGAGATAGGCGCCTGGGAAGATAATGAATGGCCTCCCCAGCGTATTATAGATTACTATGGGCCAGCCACGTGGGCTGAGGATGGTACCTTTGGTTATAGAACCCCTATTTATATGCTCAACCGTATTATAAGGTTACAGGCGGTGGTTGAGATTATCACAAATGAGACATCACAAGCGCTCAATCTTCTAGCGAAGCATAACACCAGGATGAGGACAGCAGTCTACCAGAATAGATTAGCCTTGGATTACCTTTTGGCAGTAGAGGGAGGTGTATGTGGGAAGTTTAACCTAAGCAATTGCTGTCTTCAAATAGACGACGAAGGGCAAGCAATAGCTGAGCTTACTAGCCATATGGTTAAACTAGCGCATGTGCCTACTCAGGTATGGAAAGGGTACAATCCAAGTAGTTGGTTTGGTAGCTGGTATGAGTGGTTTGGAGGGCTTAAGGCAGTGGTAGGTGGAGTCCTACTGATTTTACTGTTGTGTCTACTCCTACCGTGTCTTATACCCTTAGTAGTTAGGTCTGTGCAAAGCCTGATAGGAAGTATAGCAGAGAGGAAGGCTGCTGCACAGATAATGGCGATATATAAGTATAAGGCTCTAGATCAGGGAGAACCAATGCAAGAAGATGAATGTTGAAGATTCACATCATAAGATAAGTCTGGTCTGGTTCATGGTAACCTGAGGTATATGCAAACCAAGGTTAAGTGATGCCTCAAGTAATTGTGAAATATCAGAGGCATCAAAGGGGGGAATGTGATGTAATTCCAGTAAAATACAAGTTTAGCAGGCTAAGATTGCCACAAGGCATATGTATGTATATGTGTTTGTAGTATCAGTTAGTTAATAACACGTAGCTAAGATACTGTCATCACTGTACTGACCAGGTGCAGGAATGTAAGAACTGGAATTACGCGTCCCTCTCCTTTGTATCAGATGAGCCACGTGGTTAGACCGGATGGATGAGTTTAGACTCTATTCATTAAATAGGTTAAGGGTATGTGTGGGTGTAGTTAATTGTGGGAGGAGCTACAGTGCTATATAAGGAATGTACTCTATGTATTCAGTACTCAGACTTTGCTGTATTTTGGTGACGCTAGTCCCTCTGAGTCCCGATCGGTGATCCAATAAAGAATCTCTTCCTTCCTGAAGAAACCTGTGTCCATCTCTCTGTGCTTGGCTTCCGTCAGTTTCTCCGGTATCATTAGGAATACAAAGATGTATGCCTAATACTAGAGGAATCGTCTGCCCACCCCCAGCATTGTAAAGGGTTAAAAAAACTAAACTTTTGTTCTTTTTACTTACCTGACTCCGGAGCCAAAGTTCCCAAGTCGCTGGGTCATGTCCCTAGACTGCCGACGTTAGCCGATGGGTGAATCTAAAGGTTAAAGGGACACTATAGACATCAAGACCACCACTTCATCCCATTGAAGTGGTCTGGATGCAGGGCCCCTGTCCCTCCTAGTACTGCAATGTTTATATTGCAGTAGTAAAACTGCCACTAGTGGTTGCCTACCAGAGACGCTTCCTGGAGTTTAACTTTCTGAAACAACATTGGACATCCTCACCCCATAAGAAAACCCCATAGAAAGCAACTGAGGCAATGCTTTCCTATGGGGAAAACCTAATGCACTCTAGGCACATGTGCATTAGGGCACCGGCATCGGATGACGTTGGAGGACGCAGACCATGACACCGTGGTAAGTTGATTAAAATGTTATTTAACCCTTTACAACGCAGGGAGGGGGGCTGCAGGGGCTGTGTAACGCGTTTGTCTTAAGAATTAATCTTTGTAAACCTAACACAAAAAAGTTCATTTAAAGGGGCAGGAGCACTGCACCAACACCACTTCAATAAGATGAAATGGTCTGGGTGACCATGCGGTCCCTTTAATATAGCTGCAGTGATGATGGTGCCTAGTGTCCCTTTAAAGGCCAACTATGGTAAGCAGCAGAGAGGCAGCAAGACCGCGCATGCGCACTGAGATACAGACCCCTCCCCCCCGCACGTGCCCCGGATCCAATACACGTCAGGTGATCGCGAGACCCGCAGGAAGCAGATGCATCGCATGCGCAGTACAGTTAGCCAGCGCTTGCCCCGGACTGCGCATGTTCCGCCCAGCAGCGGCGCTTTATCAACAGTGCGCAAGTCCGGCTGCTCTCGGTAACCCTCCTCGCCCGTGACGTCACTGCGCCGGAAGCCTCCAGGTCGGTGTCTCTCGGTGGCGTCGATCCGCATACAAAGGGGGAGGCATCTGCTATCGCTTGGTACAGGCCGGGCGGAGAGCTCGGGCCCCGGGCATGACCTCGCTGTCTCCTCGGGCCTCCGCCGGGCGGAAATGAGGCCAAGATGTCGGTGTCTGGGCTGAAGGCCGAGCTGCGGCTCCTCGAGTCCATATTCGGGAAGGAGCACGAGAGGTTCCGGATCATCAGCTGGAGGCTGGACGAGCTGCACTGTGTGTTCATCCAGAGCACGGGGGGCGCCCTGACCATCCACTGCAACATCACGGTATGTACCCCCCCCCCCCCCCCCAACTGTGTACACCAACACACCGTACTGACCATCCACTGCAACATCACGGTATGTACCCCCCCCCCCCCAAACTGTGTACCCCAACACCACGTACTGACCATCCACTGCAACATCACGGTATGTACCCCCCCCAAAACTGTGTGTACCCCAACACCATGTACTGACTATCCACTGCAACATCACGGTATGTACCCCCCCCCAACTGTGTGTACCCCAACACCATGTACTGACCACCATCCACTGCAACATAACGGTATGTACCCCCCCCCAAACTGTGTGTACCTCAACACCATGTACTGACCATCCACTGCAACATCACGGTGTGTACCCCAACACCATGTACTGACCATCCACTGCAACATCACGGTGTGTACCCCAACACCATGTACTGACCATCCACTGCAACATCACGGTGTGTACCCCCCGCACCCAAACTGTGTGTACCCCAACACCATGTACTGACCATCCACTGCAACATCACGGTGTGTACCCCAACACCATGTACTGACCATCCACTGCAACATCACGGTGTGTACCCCAACACCATGTACTGACCATCCACTGCAACATCACGGTGTGTACCCCAACACCATGTACTGACCATCCACTGCAACATCACGGTGTGTACCCCAACACCATGTACTGACCATCCACTGCAACATCACGGTGTGTACCCCAACACCATGTACTGACCATCCACTGCAACATCACGGTGTGTACCCCAACACCATGTACTGACCATCCACTGCAACATCACGCTGTGTACCCCAACACCATGTACTGACCATCCACTGCAACATCACGGTGTGTACCCCAACACCATGTACTGACCATCCACTGCAACATCACGGTGTGTACCCCAACACCATGTACTGACCATCCACTGCAACATCACGGTGTGTACCCCAACACCATGTACTGACCATCCACTGCAACATCACGGTGTGTACCCCAACACCATGTACTGACCATCCACTGCAACATCACGGTGTGTACCCCAACACCATGTACTGACCATCCACTGCAACATCACGGTGTGTACCCCAACACCATGTACTGACCATCCACTGCAACATCACGGTGTGTACCACCAAACTGTGTGTACCCTACCAAACTGTGTGTACCCCCCCAACACCATGTACTGACCATCCACTGCAACATCACGGTATGAACCCCCCCCCCAAACTGTGTCTACCCCAACACCATGTACTGACCATCCACTGCAACATCACGGTGTGTACCCCATCACCATGTACTGACCACCCACTGCAACATCACGGTGTGTACCCCCCGCACCCAAACTGTGTGTACCCCAACACCATGTACTGACCATCCACTGCAACATCATGGTATGTACCCCCAAACTGTGTGTACTCTCCCCCCCCCAACTGTGTACCCCAACACCATGTACTGACCGTCCACTGCAACTTCCTGTTATGTACCCCCCAAACTGTGTGTACCCCCCCCAACACCATGTACTGACCATCCACTGCAACATCACGATATGTACCCCCAAACTGTGTGTACCCCAACATGTACACTCTGTAACATCACGTTATGTACCCCCAAACTGTGTGTACTCCCCCCCCCAAAACTGTGTACTCCAACACCATGTACTGACCATCCACTGCAACATCACGGTGTGTACCCACCCACCCCAAACTGTGTGTACCCCCCCCAACACCATGTACTGACCATCCACTGCAACATCACGGTATGTACCCCCAAACTGTGTGTACCCCAACATGTACACTCTGCAACATCACGTTATGTACCCCCAAACTTTGTGTACACTCCCCCGAACTGTGTACCCCAACACCATGTACTGACCATCCACTGCAACATCACGGTATGTACCCCGCTGTAACCCCAAAACTGTGTACCTCAACATGTACACACTGCAACATCACGGTATGTACCCCAAACTGTGTGTATCCCCCCTGTACCTGCAAACTGTGTGTACCCCCAACACCATGTACTGACCATCCACTGCAACATCACGGTATTTATCCCCCCTGCACCCCCAAACTGTGTGTACCCCAACATGTATACACTGAAACATCATAGTGTGTATCTCCCTAAACCCCCAAATTGTGTACCCCAACACCATGTAGTGACCATCCAATGCAACATCACGGTATGTATACCCCCTGTACCCCAACACCATGTACTAACCATCCACTGCAACATCAGTTTGTATGCCCCATATATGCCTGACAATATACATTTATTGACCATCCACACCAAAGACCCATTGATAGTTTAATCCTACATCATGATGTATAAACCCCATATAGATTTTATACATACTGGTCTTCCACTGCACCGTTGCGTATACTCCATGTACCCCAACAAAACTGCATACTATGCACACACTGTCCCCTACAACTATCCACTCTACAACACCTAATGTGTATACACACTCAGGTCTAAATATTGTCTACGTTAGCTTAATTTTGTGTACCACAAGATGTCTCTACATGATGTACGCACTGGCAATCTGCTGCAATGTCATATTGCGCATATCTCACACTAATCCTCCACAGCCACATCATTTGTGTACACCACATACCCCAATTCCCTCTATGCACACACTTTAGCCGTGATAAATTTGCTTGGAATCTTGAAACCAGCTAAGAAAGTTGGGAGCCAGGTTTTTTTTTTTTTTACTGCAAGCTTTATTTTCAACAGCTAAAATATAATTCTTAAAAGAACACTAGCGTTGGGAATACATATTTGTATTCCTAACGCTATAGAGCCCTAGTAACCTAAACGGTGACTAGGGCCCCTTCCGCTGCGAATAAATGGTTAACCATTTATTTGCCTAGCTTAATCCAGCGCAGGGCTTCCTCTGCGCTGTTGACCTCTCCTCCATCGACGATGGCTCCTGAATGCGCATGTGCCTCCAGAGGCGCGTGCATTCAAACCCATCCATAGGAAAGCATTCCTCAATGCTTTCCTATGGGGATATTTTTTGACACTGGTGTAAATCGCAGAAGCGTGGAGGCTGGTTTAACCCTGCAGTGTAAACATAGCAGTTTCTCTGCAGGGTTGAAACTAGGGGGACCTGGTACCCAGACCACTTCATTGAGTTGAAGTGGTCTGGATGCCTATAGTGGTCCTTTAAAGGGACACTATAGTCACCAGAACCACTACAGCTTAAAGGAGCACTATAAGGTCAGGAACATAAACGTTTATTCCTGATCCTATAGTATTAAAAACATCTGACCCGCCCCCTTAAATATAGCAGAATCTTATCTTTACTTCAGTCTGTTGCTGCTGGCTCTGCTTACTTGGCTGACATCACATGAAAGCATTGGATTTGCTGAGCTTGTTGAGAAGGCAGAGCCAGCACAAGTCAAACACAGCCCTGGCCTATCAGCATCTCCTCAGAGAGATGCATTGAATTAATGTATCTCTATGAGGCAACGTTGGTGTCTGCATGCAAAGAATTTCACACTGTGCAGCCGTGCCCCAGGAAGCAACTCTAGGAGCCATCTGAGGAGTGGCCACTGGAGGTATCCCTAGGCTGTAATGTAACTACTGCATTTTCTCTAAAAAGACAGTGTTTACTGAAAAAACCCTGAAAGGATTGATGACTATAGCCTGTCCCTGCAGGCTTTTCAGAGAAAAGGCTTTGTTTACATTGCTGCATAGTAACACCTCTAGTAGCAGTCCTAGTCCAATGTTGTACAGTGTGCAGCACTGGCGTTCAGTTTCTCTACGCTTTGCATGGAGATCCTGAATTTTCCCCATAGTGTCCTATTCCAGCTCCTGGCATCACAGTAGGGAGTGCGAGGGAGTAGAGCAGGAATAAGACTGCACCCACGCCGCCCTCTTCCATTCTCTCTCAGTTGAACAGGCTGACAAACACCAAGGCGCCTGGGATTTCTCAAGCCCTGATCTGCAGTAGCGTTGCTGTATCTCTGTTCTAAATACTCACACTGTCCATTTACTGAAGCAACATGGTGTACCCAATGTACCCTTTCTACACCCTCACAGTATGTACACACTGAACCCTTCACCATTTGCACTCTGATCATCCAACACATTAATGTGTGTACCCCATGTACAACAATGCTGCCGTCATTTTATATCCCTCATGTACCCCACACACCACTGGGATGACCTATAAATGTGCACATTTTTTTAGTTTTGTGCACATGTGCCATTTTCTTAAAGCCGTTCGTGTACACCCTTTATACGGGTCATATATTTGTCACCTCTAATAACCCCTTATGACAGATTTGGACTAAACACAGTACTAGTAGGCTTGCTCTGCGACATTGCAAAATTACACCAGTTCTTGAACTAATCTATTTTGGAGAAGTATAAAGTGGACTACAAAGCGTTGAGACTGTTGCATGTTTAGACGTGCCACAACAAAAGCCAAGAGCATACCTGCTATTAAGAATTTCCGATGCTGAATTCTCACTTGGTTTAGGTTTACCTGCTCACATTTTAAGTTTAATGGCATAGTTAAAGGGACACTACAGTAGGGATCGACCGATTATCGGTTTTACCGATATAATCGGCCGATATTCTGTATTTTCGGCAATATCGGTATCGGCCAATAGGGATACCGATATTGCCGATAATACCTCCCAGGACCGCCAGGCTCATTACAAGCCCGGCGGTCCTGGGGGGGTGGGCAGCAAGCGTTTACTCACCTCCCAGCAGCTCCTCCAGCTCCCCAGTGTAAATCTCGCGAGACCCGCGGCCAGCTCTGACGGCCGCGGGTCTCGCGAGATTTACACTGGGGAGCTGGAGGAGCTGCTGGAAGGTGAGTAAACGCTTGCTGCCCACCCCACTCCCCTCCCCTCCCCCAGCTAAGCCAATGCCACTGGACCACCAGGGATTAACATATCCCCCCTCCCTGGCAAGGCAACAAGCAGGGAGGGGGGACAACAAAAAATAAATGATGATAATTAAATATATATATATATATATAATAATAAAAAAAAAATGTAATATAAAAATGAAAAAAAAATATTTTAATAAAAAATGCCCCCTCACACACTATTATTATACACATACACTACACACACACTGTGCATATAATTCAGTGTGTTTGTATAGTGTGTGTGTATAAATAATGCAGACTACACAAACACTGTATTATATACACACACACACTGCATTATATACACACACTATACACACACACACTGCATTATATACACACACTATACAAACACACACTACATTATATACACACACACTATACAAACACACACTGCATTATATACACACACACACTATACAAACACACACTGCATTATATACACACACTGCATTATATATACACACACTATACAAACACACACTGCATTATATACACACACACTATACAAACACACTGCATTATATACACACACTATACAAACACACACACTATACAAACACACACACTATACAAACACACACTGCATTATATACACACACTATACAAACACACTGCATTATATACACACACTATACAAACACACTGCATTATATACACACACACTATACAAACACACACTGCATTATATACAGACACACTATACAAACACACACTGCATCCACTACACACACACATACACAGCTCCCCTGTCTAAACACACTGCATCCACTACACGTGGCATGTATATTTTGTGCATTTACCTTTAGAAATAGTTTTTTATTTTCCAAAATGGTAAATGTACAGAATATCGGCAAATTATATCGGCTATCGGCCTGAAAGTTCACAGAATATCGGTATCGGTATCGGCTCTAAAAAATCAATATCGGTCGATCCCTACACTACAGGCACCCAGACCAGTTCATCTCATTGAAGTGATCTGGGTGCAATGGACCTGTCCCTTTTACCTCTGCAATGTAAAACATTGCATTTTAGATGAGCTTCAATGTTTGCATTGCAGTGGTAACACTGCCTCTAGTGGCTGTCTTCCTGCAGGGAAAAAGGGGTTTATGAAAAGGAGGCATGTGAGGGAGTGTACACAGGAGGGGGAAACAATAGTGATTACAGTCCTTCTAGGAATAGTTAATTACACTTACTAATACCTATTAATACCAGCAATGGGTGACTGTGATAGACTAAAAGTAGTCCGTTGGAACACCCTGCCAATCACCACTGCCCTTTGCTGCTATGGGCAATGTTTCGTTCACGCGAGTGTCACAGATGGGATGTGTAAATGAATTCCTCTGCTAAGAGGAACCCCTACCTGATCACGCAAAGTAGCTAGTGATTCTAGTTCCCACCCAAACATCAGCTAAGACTTGATGTAGGGTGAAAAATAGTGAACACTTTATTTAAGAGAGTACAGATTTATATACACAGACCCCCATCATGGAGTCTCTATTGAAACATACTAAGCCCGCCCAGGCTCCTCTGTCTCTGGGAGAGGATTTTGACATACTCTGCCTAATTTAATTATATCCCAGAAACAGATTAACCTGGCGCAAATGTACCCCAAAAACACATTGAAAATATTAAGAAGCATATGCTGCCGAGGCGATTTTTCTGGAGGTTTGCAATGATCCCAAATTCCGCTGTACTGTTTATGTTCTGTAAGCATTGCACCCAGCAGAGCTATATTTATCATTTTGTATATCAAGCACTCTAGTTCCTTCGATATATAAACTGCACCATTATTTATTAGAGAGAGAATCATGGTTTTGGCAGGATTTGTTCAGTAACTATAGACGTTAAATACATTTCTTTGCCTTTGCAGGCGTGCACCAAGGAATGGTGTTTTTATGAAACAAATTATGCATTTGAAAGGAAAAGCAATCAGTGCTCTCACAAATCTGGAAATTTTATATAATTCAGAGTGGTGTTGCAGGAACACAGAAGTAGTTTGTTTCACATACGAGCATAGGTGATTTAGAATAGCACAGCGGAAAGTACAGCTGCTTCCACGTACATAATAATCCATGACATGATAACCTATCTTTTTCACATTCTTACTAGTTATTTCTGGAAGTATTGCTACCACCATCAAGTTTTGTCATTTCCTACAGTTGTTGCTAGCAGGTATGACTCCCAATAGGGTGTTGCCTAGCCAAGAGCTTAAAACTTGAAGTCCACACCTATACTGCTAGACAGACCAAAAGTTACTCACTACTTCAAGACTTTGAAAATTCACCCCAGGTGATCATACCATCACCAAGGACTAGTGGCAAGGGCAAATTTTAAAGCGTGGTATCGCTCATTACAAGACATCTGTGGGAGCTCTTGCTGGATCTTGCATAGACATAAGTTTTGTACTCTTGTGCATGCACTAAAGGACAGCGCTGACGTGGGCTTCTAGTGAATGAAGCTCCAAGAGCTGAAGAAATAGATTTGGAGCACCCGCGGGAGAAGTCTGTTGGGTAAGTATAACTTGCTATAACAGCAACCCCCAGGCCACCGCACACCATCGGGGATCTTTGCAAAAAATGGTCACCACTGCAAGCCTGGTGGGGGAAATGTCTACTCGCTAGTGGACACTTGATCCTCTACAATTTTATGATAAAATGTTCACAGGCTGTTATGCAAATTGCAACTATTATTACAGTAGAGACTGATATACAGTTGTTGTTTTTTTTTTTTTTGTTTGTTTAATTGATGTTTAAAGGGATATTATAGTGGCAGGAATACAAAGCTGTATTCCTGGCACTATCGCTCTCCCGTAAATAGTGTTGAAAACACTTTATTTACTTACCCTTTACCAGCGCCAAAAGTCCTGCCTCCTCTGTCCCGCTACAGATACTGGACCAAAGGTCCATTTCGATCCAGGAAGCACCTCCAGTGGCTATCTGGTAGACCGCCACTGTGAGCAGAATTAAACCTGCAATATAAACATTGCAGTTTCTCTGGAACTGCAATGTTTTACCTTGCAGCACTAGGTACAAAAAGGGACACCGCACCCAGACCACTTTAATCAGCTATAGTGTCTCCTTTTTGATTTTACTTAGTCCTAAATTGTCAATGCATTGTTTATATCAACTTCTTTTTATGGTTCCATTCAATCTGCACACTGAACATAAACACTTCATGTTTTGTATAAAGCTAGTTTGATTTCTCTGAAGTCAGAGGCACTGACTCATACTTGCACTACATGATTTTATGTAGTGCATGTAGGAACTCCTTAAAGCTTCGTGATTTCATACTCCAGGTAGAGCCATATTTCACAAGGGGATTATTTATCCACTTTTCTACCTCTGTAAACTGGTCTTGGAGCACAGCCTCAAGCTGCGGTAGATCGGAATTGCTCGCATAGATTACGGTGTCATCTGCGTACATGTGTACATTAGAGGATTTGCAGACATTAGGCAGATCATTTATAAATAATGTAAATAGTAGGGGGCCGAGAATGGAACCTTGGGGAACACCACACGTGACTGGGAGAGGGAGGGAGTCGCTGTCAGAAATGGACACATATTGCGAGCGATCCGATACATACGATCGAAACCAGTTTATCGAATGATCACCAATACCTGAGTTTTTGAGTTTGAGCAGTAGAATGTCGTGGTCTACTGTGTCAAATGCCTTCGCAAAATCAAGGAAAATAGCTCCAGTTAGGTCTCCTTGTTCCATGCCAGTTTGGATGTCATTGCAAACTTTTAAGAGGGCAGTTGTAGTGGAGTGATTCTGGCGAAAGCCCGATTGATCAGGGGTCAGATAGTTTGCTTGTTGGTAATACTCACATAGTTGCGTATGGACACATTTTTCTAAGATATTTGACAATACCGGAAGCAATGATATAGGGCGATAGTTAGAAACCAAAGTAGTGTCACCACTTTTATGGATAGGCACTACTCTCGCAGTGTTCCAAAGTTTGGGTATGTATCCAGACACCAAGGATTCGTTAATTAGAGTTGCGATGGGTTTAGCAATTGCCGGCGCACTGAGCTTTAACAGCATTGCTGGTCAGGTCCGGACTGGTTTTTCATTTTTAGATTATTAAGATGTTTTTCAATGACACTAACAGGTACAGGTCTAAAAATGAACTTGTCTATATTGGAACTTTGCAAATTTAGTGAGACCTGATCCACATTTGTAGTTTCAGGATGCGTGCCATCTGTATTGAATGTGTATTGCAGAATCGGTTTTAAGAATTTAGGAGGCGTAACTGTGATCAAAGAACCCAGCCATTCCTAAAGTGCCGAAAAAATACATTGCTTGGTCTGTAAGGAGATGAAGATGCCCCTTTAAAATTCATGGCGTCCCCCCCTATCTACACCTACCAAATATCATTCTCCCTCATCAGAACAGCACAACATAAAGAGTGCCCAGCACGAGCAGCCCCCGGAGCAAAGAAATATGCCCCTAGCGCACGACCAATCGCTCTACAGGCCGCAAGTAGGCTCACGGCAGCCATGCAACAGATCAACCAGACACCACCACATAGGATGGCTCCACCATCTAAAATGCCCCTCAACCGTGCCAACATCCAAGAGGGTATAATCCAGACATACGCAAATTTTAATACATCTAATTGTATGCATTGTGGTGCACAGGAAATGGAGCAATCCACAATTCAACCCAATAATGAAATATCCATGATGTACATGCCTGTAGACTCGATACAAAAAAACTGTCTTATATGTTTATAATATAATGCGTTGATGACCTGCTCCCATTCAATAAATACTGCATATAACTGCTGTTCCCACCCCTGATCTTTTCTTCTGTATCCCAAACCTTTCCACTTTGACAAAAATAAAAATTGTCAAATTCAAAAAATTCATGGCTTAACACTGAGATAGCATATTAGACTTCCTTCTATTAACTGAATGCCGACTGCATACATTAACAATTATTCTGTGTATTGTCATTCGGGAACAATTATCAGTTCCTCCTCTCCCAGTCACTGCACGCCATTTTCCACATCTTCAAAATCCAGCTGCCATCCAATGAAGCACCACATTGTGATCTCGCATCATCCCTCTGAGTCCCCACATGTCAAACTCTGCTAAAGACGGTGAATAATCTGTCGTAATGTACTGGGCGGACTGACTGAGAGCACTCCTATCAGTGATAGCACTGTACAGGCTTGGATCTTACTAATTGATGTGGTACACTGTAGGTGGAATGCTTACATGAAATATATACCCTTGCCATAGTTTTATGGTTTCATATTTGAGAATGTAGAAAGCATATGCTGTACACTTGTGCTGTTATTGTGTGTGACCTGACCCTACTGGTTTCACATCACTGATCTCTATCAGACTTTAACTTATTACTTTGATATATTGTTTCCCATAATTTCTAAAGTATAACTGCATGAATACTTACCCATAGATGCAGTCTTTCTAGTCCAGGGGTAGGCAACCTTCAGCACTCCAGTTGCTGTGCACTACATCTCCCATGATGCTTTTGCAGACATGCTTGCAAAGAATCAGGGGACGTGTAGTCCACTACCTCTGGAGTGCTGAAGGTTGCCTACCCCTGTTTTAGTTCCTGCTGCTATGTCGTTGGTATGTTTGCTAAAGGAGGAGGTCAAGAAAACGATTAATGGTAATAACTTTTAATCTAAAGGCCTGCTAGCACAATGTAGAGGTGAAATTCTATTCTTGTATTAAATGAGTTATATTTGCCATGACAATTGTACTTTAACTTGAGCCTTTTCACTGCATTGTTATGTAAAGTAAATCTTCCTCTTGGGAAAACACAAGGGGGTGAGTTTTTTTTTTTTTTACGCTCTTCCCATGGAGGGCAGGAGCGCTAATTTAGGGCAAAATGTTAGACTAAAATACCCATGAGAGATCTTTTTAATATATTTGTTTTATGCTTAATGGTTTGCGGAATAAACCCTTTTTTTTTTTTATTTATTTAGAGTGTATAAATTCCTGTGAATTAAACTTCCATTGTTCCATGTTGACCCTAATGGGATCGTGGTATACTTGTAAACCTATCTGAAGCATGTTCTGTTTGCATGGGGAAATATTAAGATCATGGTCACATTTCTGTGATTTGATTTTTTTTTTTTTTTGCACCAATTCAAATGTATCCTATTGGAGTTGGTGTTGCTCATTTGCACTACTCATGGCATAGCTCTATAATCACACTTATCTAGAATACCCCTCTCCACCATTCTTGTTACAAGAGTGAGACTTCTCATAACAAAACGAGGCATTGTGGCTTTTGTGTTTTCACAGAACCTCGTCCTTTATCGTATTACGTATCGACACTCACCTGGTCTCCCATCTTTTTTTTTTTTTTTTTTTTTCTTTACTCAAATTTCTACAACTGCTGGATACCTGGCAAATAAGCGAACTCACCCAACACTGTTACCACTACAACATGATGTAATGAGATGGGTCTTCACACACCTCAATCCAGGATTTAGTGATTGTCTGTGTGTCTGTCCGCGGACACTCTCAGCCCAAGAGTTGGCTTCCAGTTCTCCATAAGAAGTAGTGGAGGCAGAGAGGTGCACCCGGCTGTCACTATGAAAGATGTAAAACTGCTTTAGAACGATGTGACTTCAATGGGTCTGTAGTTGTTCTAGTGCATAGAAGTATTCCTTTAAGCTTCTATACCGAGCTGGAGAATGTTGCTACTTTAAAACGAACATAACCGAATAGTGTCCAAGTGTGCTTGTAAATAAACTCTTAAGGATGTAGTCCTATGAATTCATACATTTTACACCACTCTAATAATTTAATCTTGTCTTGCTGTTTAGGAATCCTATCCCTCTTCTGCACCAATATGGTTCGTGGAGTCAGATGACCCTAATCTGACCTCAGTTTTGGAGCGTTTGGAAGACATTAAAAAAAGCAACACATTGGTAAGAGATGATTGAGGGCACTATCCATTCAATGTGCATGCGCAGTTCTGCTGTATTTTCTATTTTTGAGGCATGTGTATTATCTTGAAGCATTCTCATGCAGTGATAGAGGAAGTGTCTCTTGTGATATTTTGCACAGCTGAACTGCTAACTAAAAGTGAACTATTGGGTGTGCTATTTAAAAATAAATTTGTTTTTCACATGCCTCCTCTGCTTTGTTCACCCTTATACAAAGCACTTCAGTAAATAACTTTAACTGTTTACTGTGCTATAGTAGCTTTATCCAACCATGATGTCCTCCAGTAGTGCCGTATACGCACCGTGCGTGCGGCACTGCAACATATTTTGTTTGTGAAGCATGTAAGTAAAAATTTTAAAATAGCACAACTTATGGCTAGCTTTTCTATTGGCTGTTAGCAAGCAATTTCAACACAACCTATTAAACAGTTAGAGGAACTCGTACTCAGTCTTTCTGAAATATATGGTGGGCCAAATAATACCAGTCGTTTAATATTGTTTGCTAATTAATTTGGGGGATATAAGATTGCCCTTGGGCACATATTTTGACTGTCTAATTGTTTAAAATAAATATATATATTTATTTTTTTTCTGTGCGTGTAGCTTCTCCAACAGCTCAAGCGTCTGATTTGTGACTTGTGCAGACTGTACAACCTTCCTCAGCATCCTGACGTTGAAATGCTTGATCAGCCTCTGCCCGCAGGACAGGTATTCTGCAATGCTCTTTTAATGTGGCCTCAAAGTGGAGCAATTCACAATGGTCCTGTTAATACATATGCCCTATTCAATCATGCTGGTTTATCTATACAATAACTTATGTATTCTGACTTTTGGACAGTCAAGGATTTAGTTTAATTATTACTTGGCTGGTGCATAAACTTGTTTTCTGCTTAAATAAATATATAAATGTGCTGTTCCGTCCATGTTAATTCGGTGCTAGAACAGCCTTCTGGAATGGATTAACCCCTTAAGGACACATGACGTGTGTGACACATCATGATTCCCTTTTATTCCAGAAGTTTGGTCCTTAAGGGGTTAAAGGACCACTATAGGCACCCAGACCACTTCAGCTCAATGGGTGCCGGGTCCATCTACTGTTAACTCTGCAGCTGTAAACATAAGTTTCAGAGAAACTGCTATATTTACACTAAGGATTAATCCAGCCTCTAGTGGCTGTCTCACTGACAGCGCTAGAGGCTGCTTCCGCCATTCTCACTGTGAAAATCAGTGAGAAGACGCTGACGTCCATAGGAAAGCATTGAGTAATGCTTTCCTAAACGCATTTTTAATGCGAGCGGGGCTCTGGCTGCACATGCGCATTCGGCTCCACTCGGGAGCCAACGACTGAAGGGGAGGAGAGGTCATGAGTTTGTTTTCCTGGCACTATAGTGGTCCTTTAAGTTCGAGTTCCGAGGTTCCACTGTATATAAAATCTTATCAATATCTGCAGCTACTGGAAACTCTTCCCACCAAGAAGGCTTGTGACTTGGAATGCCCAGTTAGAGGCCATTTGTTGAGAAGCCTAGCGAACACACATTTATATTCTGTGTTATAGCTCATTGAGAGGTCTTTCAAGGGCAGGTGCTCCACGCAAGCCACCATGCTTTTAAGTTTGGCTCCAGGGATCCAAACTGAGGAAGAGACACTTCCTGGCTGTCTGGCAGCCAATTTCTTTTGAAATTGACACTTTTTTTTATAAATTAAAAAAGGCTACTCTTCACTCATAAGGCATTAAAGCAAGTTGCAGTATTTTATATATTAAGTGTTCATTTAAAATCCTGGCATGGCTTTCTGTCCACAGATTAACACCTATACACGGCATAAAATGGTTCCTTACAAAACATTTTCTCACACACCCACATAGTTTCTAACTGTCTCTGCAGTCTGGGGTACTTACCCTGAGGATAGTCATGAACCTTAAATGGAATTACCCATTTCAAGTTCCCCACCCAGACAAAGTCCAGTGCTATCACAAATACAGATACTAGGTGTGTTATACAATATAGATATGCAGAAAAACGTTGTAACTTCGTTTTACATAGCAATTAAAATTTAAACTGTAAATATACAGGTGGTTTTTCACTCTAATGTGGCTCATACAGAGGAAGGTGAGAAAATGATCATAGGTCAACAAAAGTATCTCGCATTACAATATTATAAGGGGGGATTTAATAACACACGAGATCGATTAAAATTTTTAACTGGAACAATAAGTTGAGGACACTACTAGAACAAACCAAACATTTTTAAATTGTGTGACCACTGACAAATAACTGAAACATAGTTTGCCCTACACCATAAATAGATGTTAAAACATGAAATGATCATTCTAAGCACCATAATACTCCAGTTGATGCTTCAGAGAGTAACCTGCACCCATTCTTGTAAGTGAGAGTGGCTTACAACTGCAGCAGATTAGAAGACAGCCCACCAAGCAGCTAATCAGACCACCTGGGAGTTTCTTCCAAGTTGTACTCACAGTATGTGAATAAATGGAAGGCAGTGCAGGTTTGTGTGATTGTAAGTGGGGACAGTGGCATGTGTTTGATGTCTGTGTGTGGACGGATAATGTATGTTAATAAATATGAAGGTGCAAATGTATCCCTTTACTGTAACAGCCATTCCTTCCTACTATCCCTTTACCGGTTACCTGCACTCTCATTGCTTACCTGGAGAGTCCTCAACAGTTGGTTGTGCCTCAGCAGCAAATTTAAATCCTTAATTGGCTGTGTGGTTGCTCTATGTGACTTTTGCTTCCCTATCTAGACTATTTTGCCATGTGGCCTGTATCGACTTGTTTGTTTACATTTTTTTGGTCATGCAGAATGGAACTACAGAGGAGGTTACATCTGAAGAGGAAGAAGAGGAAGACATGGGCGAGGTAAAATCTCTAAGAAGTGCCACAAAACCTGCGTTTGTTTTGTCTTTGTTTTCAGTGATGTATAAACTTCATAGACTGTAACAAAATCATGTTTTTCCGTTTTATTGTTCCTATAATATAAATCTGACAGTTGGTAGGAATCATATGAACCTCTGTTCCTGGTTTGTGCATGTATTTATTTTTCCATGGAGAAATCCCATGTCAAGAAATAAGTGACGTTAAGAAAGTAAGCTTTTTCATTTAAGAGCTTAAAATCTGAAATCCTATTCTACAAGCCAGTTAAAAGATACTCGCCACAGAGTAAATACTCACCCGGGATGAATTTCTATTCACCAGAGTTAAGGTTTCACTCGCCAATAGCAATTGGCTAGTGGAATTTAGAGCCCTTTTTGAATTATCTCTAGCCTCAGGTGCCCTTGTTCATTAAAGTCCTGTGTTATTGATAGGATATTGAAGACTTGGATCATTATGATATGAAGGAGGAAGAGCCGGTTGATGGAAAGAAGTCAGAGGATGAAGGTATTGAGAAAGAGAATCTAGCCATCCTAGAAAAGATCCGAAAAAACCAACGACAGGACCATCTTAACGTAAGTAAAAATGTAAGGATCAACCACAAAAACAGATTTGTCCAATGAGTTTTGCCTTTCTCGCATGTCTCTTTTCAGCCTATGTATCAACCATTTCTGATATCAATTGGTAAATGGCTCTGACATTAAGTTAAACGTCCACATAACTTTTTTTTTTTTTTTTTTTTTTATATGAAAGTCCTATCTGGTTATAGGAGATGTATAGAATTTAGGTCAAACGTGCTGTTATCTGTATTTTACAACACTGCATCACCTACAAAAATGCATAATCTAATAAGGGGAGGAATTGCGCATGTTTCTGTCATAAACCAAAAAAAAATTTATTTTTATTTAGAGCTAGTTTTGCTAGCAGGGTTGCCTGTTTTTGTGTGGGGTGTTTTGTTTGGTGGAAGGCTGTGTCCTTTTTTTCTTTGGAAACACTACTGTGTGTGTTCTGGTCTAGGTCTTTTTGGGAGTTGTACTTTTGGAGTTCTGCAGTAGAAAAAAAATCGTATACACCTAAACAAAGGCTTATGGGGCTAGTCCATTTCTGCCTTATTACAATAAGTAAAACAGACTGGAATTTTGCAAAAAAAATCAGGAGCTTATGGAATACTTTTGAGAGTACTTCTTATATTGATTGTCTATGCAAAAAATGTAAATGCATTGTCTGTATAAAATTCCTGCTGTAATGTCCCTTTAATCTATTCCTACTATGTGTATTCTTAAAGCGCTAAGCAGACACCCCATGTATCCTTGTAAGCCAATCTTGTACTTTTCATACTTCCCCAGTAGGAAACAATAGGAGCACATGAAATGCACAACTCAAATGTCATGCCACACGCCTGCAGTCTAACTTGCAAATTAATATTCTACGTAGTGATGTGATCTTCCTCCCATATGATACATGAATGCCATCTTAAATTGTGCACCATTTAATATTTGTTTTGTTATACCTTATGAGTGATTATACATATGTTTACAAAGTGTAAATTTCACTTGAGCACATCAATCGTTGTACAGCGCTATGGACTTTGCTGGTGCTAGATAAATAATAATTAGTCTTTTATTAGTTTCATATCGTGCTGTGCTTTCAAAGTGTTAATGTAGCCCCGGTGCAATACTTTTTGCTTTATTAGGGTCTTCTAGCCAGTCACTTAATAGGGATCCTTATGGATGGATGGATATATGTATTCTATCCACATAAACACTCTAAATTCTGAGGGTTTTAAACATTTGCAATTCTCATGACCTGTCTCGATGGTTCCATGTGTGCCTTTCCTTCATTTTTTTTAGATTGTTGCCTGATTAAAATAGTGGGGTTTAATGACTGCTTTTAAAATATTGTAGATTCCTTAGAAGTATGTTAAAGACTCTCCAGTGCCAGGAAAACATATTCGTTTTCCTGGCACTGAAGGACCTTACGGTGCCCCTCTCCCTCCCACCCCTCCATCCAAGTTGCGAGTCCAGCGCCGATGTCCCTCGGTACTGGGTCAGGCTCCGCATTAGATCTCCCAATAGGAAAGCATTATCCAATGCTTTCCTATGGGAATTTCGTCGACGCTGGAGGTCCTCACATAGCGTGAGCACGTCCAGGGTCGCTTAAAACACTTTCATAGACAGCCACTAGAGGAGGACATAAGCCTGCAAGGTAATTATTGCAGTTTATAAAAACTGCAATAATTACACCAAGGGTAGTGGGAGTTGGCACCCAGACCACTCCAATGGGCAGAAGTGGTCTGGGTGCCTGGAGTGTCCCTTTTAATATTGATGGTTTTGTACTTAAACTTCATACTATAACGCTCTTCTCCCCGCTAGGGTGCAGTTTCTGGATCCGTTCAAGCTTCTGATCGTCTCATGAAAGAGCTCAGGGATATATACAGGTCACAGAGTTTCAAAACAGGTTTGTATATTTTGCAACAAATTGTAAATCTTTAAAACCCAAATTCAGGCTAAAGCAGCTAAAGACTCTAAAAGCCACCAGATCGGTGTTGTACTTTTCCTGTTTTTTTGTTTTTTTTTTACATTCTAAATTGATTGTAAAGTCCAGGGTTTTTTTTTTGGTTTTTTTTAAATCTTCCTAACAATTACAAAATTGCTAAAAACATTTGCTTAATGAAGTGGTTTTGGTGTAATAATTCATGCCCCTGCAGTCTTACTGCTCAATTCTCTACCATTTAAAGTGTAATTATTTTTTGTTTATTCATCTCTGGTCTCCTGCACAGCCTATAGAAAGAAAAAGGTTTAATTTGCAGTTGGATCTTACAGCACATTGTGTTTACTTTTTAAAAGTTTCTCCTGCTTTAATAGCCTTCTAGAGCTTGCAACACCCTCCTTGTTGAGATCTGATTAATAATTAAACCGTTTTTCCTTATAGGCTGTGTAAATCACAGCTGGGGAGGTGTATCTGCGGCTACATAAACTGATATGTAACTCCTAAATTATTTTTTGAGTTTGCATCCTACATTGCTATTTGAAGTGTGAATTTCTGATTTTAAGGCCAAGCTGGATTGGAAAGTTTAGCCTACATCAGTTCCCATCTTGGATTTCTTGGCCTAAAATGTGAAAGTCACTTTGAATCCACAATTCATATACTAAAAAATAATCCTTTTTGTCTTGAACAACGTAGCAAATTGTCAATCCTTGCGCAACTGGCAGCATAATATAACAAAAAAAACAAGCCTCCCTCTTCAAGAACAAACTGTGCAAATTAAAGCCCATGTGAAATGTTACCATGCATGCATACAATCCGATTTCCATTGATCATTTGAGAAGCTTTACAGTAAATGAGGATAAAACCCATGCTACTGGTGACAATAAAATGTTGCTTTGGCAAAGAATGCAGCCACCTCTATAAAGAATTCACATGGTTTTTCTTTTATTCTCTCCCTCTTGTTTAGTCCCTGTTTCAAATTGAAGGTGCTTTCTTTCTTTCTTTGTGTTTACAGGAATTTATTCAGTGGAGCTTGTAAATGACAGTCTTTACGAATGGCATGTTAAACTTCTCAGGTAAAATATGTTGGTTTTTAATTCTACTCCTGTCAGTCTAACTTCCTTGAGGGACATTCGGTTATTTATATTCAGGTTTTTTTTCCGTTTATTTTGTGAAACTAGCATTAATTAAAATGTAAAGAGATTTTCATTACATTGGCAGTTGGTAACAGCTTCCTGTTTTTATAACTCTTATTTTTCCCCTTTCTCTCAGGGTTGATCCTGACAGCCCATTGCATAGTGACCTTGTGGTTTTAAAAGAGAAAGAAGGTGTAGACTGTATTTTACTCAACTTCTCCTTTAAGGTAAGGTCTGTGTGATTATTGTTGAAACTAATTCTGTACATTTGGATGTAGTCAGAGAACCCTTGTTTCATCTCCGTAAGATAAATAACCTCTTCGCTATTTTTCGGCAAACAATTCTATCATTAGAATTTAGATAAGATTGTGTGTGTGTCTCATGAAAAGGGGAAAAATAACCTCTCAATTGTAATTCCAGACCTATAAAGTGTATATTATATACAATACAGAAGTAGTTGTAGTAGAAATGTGGAACTACACTCAATCCCAAGTGATGTTGTGTATCTGGGTGCAACCAGGCCAGTCCCAGTACCAGGGACCAAGTACTCAATAGCAAAAAAGATAGAAAAAAAGGTCCAGGCACTCCAATGTACAAAAAGGCAAATTTATGAGTGGCAGTGGGTTCGATAAATTTGCCTTTTTGTACCTTAGAGTGCCTGGACCTTTCTTCTATCTATTATATACAATAGTCATTCTCCATGTTTCAGTCCACTCTTGGTACTTTGGCTTCTCTGACACAAAGTCAGTCGCCATAAAACTCCTTTAGCTTGCCCTTAGGTTGTTACACACTCAGGTCTCAGACAAGCGCTGCCTCAATTATGCTGTAACAGGTAATCTGCGTCATTTACATATCAATTGAATTCCACCCATCAGAGGTATCTACTACCAAAATCCCAGCTAGTTCCCTCAACATGACACATCTCATGACAATTGTTTTTGCCTTCTTTGCGAAGTGTGCCCTAGGGCAGGGGTAGGCAACCTACGGCACTAGTGCCATGCACGGCACTCAAGGTGTCTTTGCACGGCACTCAAGGCTGCTACAGCCAAACAGGCTCTGGCCTATCATGAGTCCCAGTGAAACTTCAGATATCTGCTAATACGAAAAGATGGTGAAGGGCAATCCTCAATTTATGTATTGCAGCACATAGAGTAAGTGATCTCAGATCACTTCCTCCCAGCACTTGTGAATAGGAATCCACACTGAAGTAGAGCAGCCTGCAGCTGCTGTAGCAGCTCCTGACCTTGACCTGTACCTGGCCAGCCTGGTCCCATCTGGAACCCAGGGAAGCCACCCACACTGCTAGATTTACACAGAAATGCACAATAACCCTCCCCTCATACAAATAATACGAACAGCCGACAAGCAAACATGCATACAATCTGCACAAACGTAACCCGCTAACAATCCACATACATGCACACAACCCCACATGCAGCCTCTCACATGCAATACCCCAAACAGCACACACTACCAAACACACAATGTGACATATCCATCCACACACACAATACCCCAAACAGCCCCTCACATACACACTACCAAACACACAATGTGACATATCCATCCACACACAATTCCACAAGCAGCCCCCATACACAGCCCACATTCATGTATCATACACAATACCACAAACTACTCATGAATATATACAATATAATAGCTCATATACATACAAATACAACAATCCGAAGTAACTGCAGTATAAAGAACACAAGCAGAATCTGCCAGCAAATGCACCCTAATTTAAAAAAATAGGACTGGCACGCTACGGGACATCACAATCCTATATCGGCACAGTGCTGCTAAAAGGTTGCCTACCCCTAGCCTAGGGTACTATTGATTGTTCCTTAAAAGTAGCAAAGAGTCTACATTACCCTTTAGACTTGGAGATCCCAGTCTGCGATCAGGTATAAAAGCAGCGTTGGTGCAGGTGTGCTATTCCAAGTTATCTATTCAATTTGCTCTTTGAATTAATACTACTCACAGCAGTCCAGCACAGACATGACAGCAGATAATTATTTTTGTCTGTTAATGTAAAGTATTTAGTGTCTTTAGTGTAGGTAAATAGGTGTGTGTGTGTGTGTGTGTGTGTGTGTGTGTGTAGAGAAAAATGCTTATCTTGTTTTACCTTAAAGTGGCTAATAAGACACGCAGAACTTATTTTTTTTTCCTCCTCATCCTTGTGATTATATACTTGGTAATTATTGTACAATGTTTTTCGTCTGTAATGCATTAACACTCAACTTATTTAATTTTAAGTGTGTGTGTTTTATTAATCGTCTGGGGGGGGGAAATATATTTAAAAAATTCAATCTCCATAAAATAAAAAAAACATTGACAAAAAATAGTTTTCAAGGAATGAAATCTATATATGTATTGAAATGTAACTTCTTTCGTGCAGGATAACTTTCCGTTTGATCCTCCATTTGTTAGAGTGGTTTCGCCTGTACTCTCAGGAGGGTGAGTTTTTTTGTGTTTTTTTTTTTTTAATACACATTCCATTTCTATCTTACCTAGTCTCCAATGATTGCTCAATGTGATAATAAATCTTAAGTTCCTCGGATCTTGAAATTGAAATGAGGACACAAGATGATTCTTGTAACCCTTTTCTATGTTGCGGCAGTGTTCCGCAGTCTTAAGGGGTCTTGTAGTTCTACCAACATATTGGAGGCCACAAGGGCACTTCAATGGGTATATCTCATTTCTAGTGTTACATGTTCTAGTATTTGTAATGTTAAATACCTTTAAGTATTATTGAATTTATACTTGATGGGGAAATTGTTTTTTTTTTTTTTTTTTTTTTTTTTTTTTGGGTACTTCTCTAAAAGTAATGGCTGGATTTTCTATTTCCCCTTTTGAATATATTGTCTTTTAGAATGTGCCATTTTTTTATTTTTATTTTTTTATATCGGAAAGGGAAAAATTATTTTGGATACTATCTGTAGGTTTCTTAGGAATCATTTTGTTCCTCTTACGTATACTAGTATGTTCTGTAATGGATTCTAGGGCTCTTTCATTATATCCCTTTTGTATCAATCTTGGGACAGTTTCTTCTTTAGCTTTAAACATTTCACTTTAGGTATGCTCTCTAGCCATAGTCTATTATGGCAGCTGTTTGTACCAGTAAAATTATTCACATGAACACTTTTTTAAAATTAGTTTTTTAGTTTGTATGTTCTCTTAAAAGTAAATGTCCAGATCTAGAAAAGTAATTTGTTTGGTTAAACAGCATTATCTCCTCTGTATTGCTATTTAAATACTCCATACATGATGGGCTGCTGTTATAGGGCCATTCCAAATAAAGATAGTCCATACATCTGAAATATGGACCAGGTTTGCTACCCATTCATGTCCGTGCCAAACAAATCTTTCCTCCCATTCAGTCATGAAGAGGTTGGTATAGCTGGATGCAAAACTGGTCCCCATAGCTGTAACATTCTGTTGTTAATGAAGTCACCAAACAAAAAATGTTCTTTTCTAAAATAGGTTCAATGCCACAATTACATTTTATAATAGAAGGCATAATGACAAGTTTTTCTAAAATGGTTCAGCATGACTTCCCTTTTTTGTGTAGGGAAAGTCATGTACAGGGACTGGACGTTACACATAATTAATACAGAATTGTCATTCCAAGTAATATGCTGTAATTTCTTTAGGAGGTCAAAAGGATCTTTTAGATAAGATTTAGCAAACTGTAGCAGCAGAATATCTATGTATTCCAAGAGATTACTCAAAATGGAACCAATGCCAACACGATGGGGCGACCTAAAGGGTTATCTATGTGTATTTTTTTTGGTAGTAATTATCAAAATTACTCTTACTAATGTATTGGTTTATTATCAAGGGTTGGGTCTTTTGCTAACTTAGTGTAGGTATTGGTATCCATTCAGCTTTCTATATGCCTCTCTCTCATACGTATCCTTTTGATAAAATGACCGTTTGCCAATTGTATCCCCTTGCTGTAGATTTTTCGGACCATGTTTAGTCATTTGTTTTGTGCAGTACGCATAAACAATTTCTGAAAATTCTATTTAACTTTAGTTAACTAAAAATGTAAATGAAGAATGCAGTACACTTTTTAAAATCCTCAGTTTCCCATAAGATGAAAGACTTCTCCCAAAGTAGTCTTATGTATGTTGCTTCAATAATCAAGACTTTCTTTGTAGGTATGTGCTGGGAGGTGGCGCACTTTGCATGGAGCTACTTACGAAACAGGTATAGACTTCTTCCCCCTGCAACACTCCTACCCACGACTTTTGAAAAATACTCTTTATAGGGTGTTGTCATTATTTGAATACTTGTAAAGATGTTTTGTCATCACATGTTGCACATTAAAGGATCACTATAGGGTCAGGAACACAAACCTGTATTCCTGACCCAATAGTGTTAAAACTACCATCTAGCCCCTCATGCCTCCATAAATATAGTTATTTAAAAAAAAAAAAAATCTTACTGTATTCAAGCCAGAAGCTCCTGGCTCTCTGCCCTGTCTGCCTCAGAAAAAACAAGCAGTCTGCTGACAATCTGCCTGATCCAATCACAGTGCTTCCCCATCGGATTGGCTGAGACTGACAAGGAGGTAGATCAAGGGGCAGAGCCAGCATGATTCAAACACAGCCCTGGCCAATCAGCATCTCCTCATAGAGATGAATTGAATCAATGAATCTCTATGAGGAAAGTTCAGTGTCTGCATGCAGAGGGTGGAGACACTGAATGTTTGGATGCATTTTAGGCAGCCATGACCCAGGAAGGATCTCTAACAGCCATCTGAGGAGTGGCCAGTGAAGTTATCACTAGGCTGTAATGTAAACACTGCATTTTCTCTGAAAAGACAGTGTTTACAGCAAAAAGCCTGAAGGGGATGATTCTACTCACCAGAACAAATTCAATAAGCTGTAGTTGTTCTGGTGACTATAGTGTCCCCTTATGGATTTATTTTCAGTTTAATTTGCTGTTGGTGAAGGTACATCTAATGGCACATTTATACTTAATTTTTAAGATGCTCTAGAATGGGTACTATTTCAAATAAAGCATACACAGTTACCTGTTCTTAGCCAGTGTCTTTCACATTTTGCTGGGGTTTTTGTTTGATTGTGGGGGTTTTGTCTTACTGCTCAATTCTCTACCATTTAGGGGTTTAACCCCTTAAGGACCAAACTTCTGGAATAAAAGGGAATCATGACATGTCACACGTCATGTGTCCTTAAGGGGTTAATTAACTTTGTTTATGCAGCCTTAGTCACTTAGTCTCCCTACACTTTTCCTTTAAAGAGAGAGATCTAATGTTTAAGCTTCCTTAATTGCACAGTCTGTTTAATTTAGAATTTTGTATCTCTGTTGATCTTAAACCTGCTAAAGCCAGCAGGAGCCTCCTGTGTGTTTATCAAGTTAAATTAACACAGCTGGAGATACTGTACTGATTTAAAAATAAAGCATTTATTAAAACTTTTATAAACATTTTAAATTATATATTTTATGTAGGCTGTCACAGCCGTAGGAAGTGTGACTATGCTGCATAAAGAGAAATAAAAGTGATTATAACTCCTACTTGGCAGAGAATTGAGTTGTGAGACGGCATGATCTATACACCAAGCACCAAAACATCCTTGGCTTTATGAAGCAGTATGAGTATCCCTTTAAAGTAATTGTCATATTTAAGGGGTCTCTGCATATTTTGCAAAAACCTGAAATGGAGACATTGTCACTACAGTGGCATTGAGGTGCAGTAGAAGTTTTATTTACCTGAAGCTGTCCCTCAAGGGTGCTGCCACCGGTTTGACTTTAGCTCCTACACTTCATCCTCCATGAGTGACCGTCTGTGCTTTACTCTTGTGCATGTGTTAGATTAAAACGTTTGTCTATGGGAGATCACACAAAACCGGGAGTCTTCATAGATGGATATTTTCTCAAGATGTGCCTGATTCCCACAGCCATCCCAAATGAAAGCTGTGGATACTGAGAAAACTGGAAGGTTTTAATAACATATGGTTTGTCCCCTTGTTTGTCAAGCTATGTAGCTCAATATAATTAATATCCATTGAATGTGTTGGTGGTAATTTTTATATTTATCAAGTGTTCGTCTTGTGTTTTTTTTAGGGCTGGAGCAGTGCCTACTCAATAGAATCTGTTATCATGCAGATCAATGCCACCCTAGTCAAAGGGAAAGCACGTGTGCAATTTGGAGCCAACAAGGTGAGCCTTGCATATGCATTGTATTCTTGTGACTGACGACTGTACATTTCATCATGCTGATATGTTTACCATATTTTTTTTTTTTTTCCCCCAGAATCAGTACAACCTTGCACGAGCACAGCAATCCTACAAATCACTAGTACAGATTCACGAGAAGAATGGTATGGCATAATACAACTGCAAAGTTAATGTGTAAGAGGTGTAATTTCCAACATGGTGGGTTGTCTTGAAGTCCCATTCCTTCTTTCTAATATCTGCTGAGCTGCATTGATGTGTATGGAAGATTTTGAGTGCGAGCGTCTTGTTGTGCTTGTCTGTTCTCTGTACGTTTGAATGAGATTCAAACATCCGTTCCAAAGTCTCCACTACAAAATGTAACTTTTGTAATAGACATGACCTAGGGTCGTCCAGAAATATTCAAAGTAGACCTTAGATTATGCAAAAACCTCTAGTGGGGGGATTTAAGCAATAGGTTTGTGAGAGCTTTTTATTTATATTAGAGAAGTTGCATTTTCCAGTAGTGTATATATACTTTATGTAACCTTTTGGCTCCTCTCTTCCTTAGGCTGGTACACTCCTCCAAAAGAAGATGGGTAAATGGAAAACCTCGGACCAAGAGTTCAATTTTCTTTTCTATTTCTTTCCAACACAGACCTACCATTGCCCTTCTGGTCCTCTGTACAGCATATGTTAGCTATTAGATAAATAATAGGAACTCGGACCTGTATATTAGACCACGTCTGCTTCTCTTGAAATGAGAGCCATCTGCCTTTACTGATAAGAGGCCACTCCAAATATTTTAATGTCCTATTTAAATCAGGCAGTATAGCTTAGTTACATCCATTCCACTTTTATTAGATTATTGTAAATTGCTTTCACTTTGTGTTTTTGTTTGTTTTTCCCAATATTCTGCTTTTTTTTTTGTTTTCTTCTTTTTTGCTTTGTATAGTTTTTCATTTAAAGCCAAACAAGCGTTTGATACCGTTTAATAACACCAATAAGAATGCAGTTTTAAGATATGGTTAAAGTAGTTTACTTTAGCTCTGAGTAAAATCTTAAACATTTAAAAAAGAAAAAAGAAAAAAAAATTAAAAATGCAAAATGATAAAAAAAATATAACTTTTTTGTAGCATTGCCAAACTTCATGTGTGAGAGAAGATTGCATTGTATATAAAGTCATTAAGTAATCCTTTAAGTGGCTTTTGGCAGATTTAAGCTATTTGGGGTTTCTGATTATTTTTCCCCCACACCTCCATTATTATTTTTATTTTTCTTCCTTTTGTTAAACATTGTAGTTCAACTTGGACCAAACCGAATTAATGGCCAGGAAATTTACTTTTTTATTTAAGGATCAAACCACAGGACCTCCTGTCACTTCTATACAAATGTAGGCACATCTCTACTATTTTAGAAGCTTAAGCAGGTGCTAAGATTCGGCCCTTTTCTGTGCCTCAAGAGGTTTTTTGTGCAGTCCACCAACAAAGGAGTGTGTGAAATAAGGAAAACATCTTCCAAGCCTACAACTTTTTCAAGACAACAATGTGAATCTGGATGTGGAATCTTATGCCTGCACCCTTGTTGTTGAATGGCGTCAATCCTACAACTCTAAACCTGTTTAATAGACTGGTCATTATTTCAATGTGGTCGTTTTGTGAGGCGAATCTGTGCACAAGAAAGACATGATAGAATAGTATGGTTCTATTTTCAAGCCAGGATTTATATATATATATATATATATTTTTCCCTTTCCTCTGTTTATTCTCCCCTTTAGTGCTGGATCTTTGGTTCTAACCCAAGGAGCGTATCACTCTGAAGCTTGAAGTAATTTAATACTAAACTTTTCTTAGTGTTGCATTTTATTAACGGGTTGTTGCAATTGTTCTCTGAACTTCTAAAAGGATTTTGTGCAGAATCAAGAATTCCACTATATAAAACCGTCAGACACAAGTCGTTCTAAAGCTTAGATTTCTGGATGAGTTGGAACACCACTTGGTTCTAAGCACAATGAGGTTTAGATACTTTGTGGACAAGAGACCTTTACGGGTCATATACTAGTTCTTACGATTTCAAATCTTGTTGCCTTTACCTTGCCAAATTTGTTTGTGTGGGGTTTTTGTTTTATTTTAGCTAGCCCCCCCTCCCCTCCCCTCCTGTACTTCTGCAAAGGTTTTGATTCTTCAGCTTTTTTGAGTGAGCAACATTGTTGCTTTACAATCCATCACACATCTCTTGCACTCAAACTGTGCTTGAAGATACTGACTTTGTGTATAATGTGGAAAATACTGAAACGTGGTTTTTGTTTATATTTTTAATAAAAACCTGAAGTAGATTTGTAGGCATTATTTTTATTTTTATATAGATTTCTGTATCACATTTTCACCTGCAGTCATCCGATTTTTCTCAAACTCGCTTGTCTTGGCTGTGGAAAAATAGCATTTTGCCATAAAGAAAATGGCAATCTTCCCCATCAAAGTACTGCACCTCTTTTATATGTGAGAAAAACACTGCCTCTTGAAATGTGGAACACTTAATTGTGTTGGAGGGTAATGTTTAGATTATTTCACTTAACATAAAAAAAGTTGAGCCTAAATATGAGCACGGATTCTGTCAATCTTATGAAAGTACAATAGCATAATGCTTATGAGATTGTTAACCTGTGCCATTCCAGTCTGCCTCCCTTTTTTTTTTTTTGGTCTGGAATAACAGTCTGTGATCTCATGTGGGTTGTTCAGCTGCAGCAACATCACCTGCCCTAAGCAGTATCTCTGTAACCATATTTCGTGGTATCTTTTCTATGTCCGTGTTTAAAAAATTAGAATCTTGATGGCATGTGTGAGACCGAGGGTGACTGTTGGAACACGAACACTTCAATGCTACTCCCTGGGAATTAAATGTAATTTCTACCATAAGTCCTGAACTTTGGTTCGTTGTGGAGGATTTTCAACAAGTTACGAAAACCGTGGATCAAGAAAATGGGTGAACCCAGTGACCTGCAGTTTATTTCTAGTAGTCAGTGGTTGATATTTTTGTCTTTAACCCCATAATACTTGCTGCTGTCCTGTCAGATTTGTAATGTGTGTCTGGTCATTTTTATTTTATTTTTTTTCTGCTTGGCTTCCAAGATATGGTGGTTTTAAGCTTTCTATTGGGCAATGATTGGGGAAAGCTCGTAAAACTTCCATAACATTGACTATATGCAAAGTTACTTCTAATGGATGTGTACATGGAGCCTCCTGTTTTTGTAAGAAGCACATTTTGATTTCTTATTTTGCTTGTACAGATGATGGGAGCTCTTAGACATCCATTCATTGGAGCCTTATCTTGAAAGGCAACAACTTTAAGAATTAAATCAATCTGTTTATTGGGTTAGAAGGTTGCTGATTTGGCATGCTTTTTTCTGTTTTTGGTTTTTTTGTTTTGTTTTTTTCATTGCAGACTTATTTGGCAATGTACAGTAATCTGTAAACTTGCATCAAGTTTATGATTAAAGAACCATTTTAAGAAATACTCTGCTGATTCTGAGTTATCAATCTTCTTTTTTTTTTTTTTCTGATGTTTTCTCCAGATACAAAAAATAAACATAATGGCATATATTAACAGGAGCTAAGACTATACGGAGTTTTTTTTCTAGTTTGTTAACTTTATTAATATAATATACTTGCCAAAAAACTAAGTATAGTGCATGTAAGCAGTGGTTTGTCCTTTTTCTAGAAATATTTTGTGTTCAAACAATACATATGCAAATATAGAGGTGTAAGTCTGTATGTATAATGTTTAGTATAAAACTTTTTTGAGTTTTAATTATCTTTTTAGCACCGTGAGCATAGTTTCCATGCTACTTCCAGAGGTAATAGCAGCTGACGTGAAGTTTAATCAAAGGCTTCTCATACAAAAGCCTTTGGTTGGACCATTTAGCTGGCTCAAAGTGCATGCATGCACTCTGAGTCAGAAAGTGGGAGGGGGGGGAGAGACCAAAGACTCCTGGAGAATCCAATAACATGTCGCCTGCATGTTGATAAATTGTCAAATATGCACAGTTCTGAGCTGCCAACGTCACATGGGTCTGGTGCAGCCAGCTCCTGGTACAAAAGTGCAATTAACTCTGGTTGTGATTCCTTCCTCCGTGACCACTTCAAGGCTGTTGAAGTAACACTTTAAATTTTAAAAAGGTAAACTTTCAGCATTATAACCACTACAACATATTGTAGCTGTTATGGTGCAAGAACTCTATAGACTGCAGTATTTTGTCTTCCCTTTTAAAACTCTAAGTGAATATTTGACAGTTGTGCTCTTTGCTCAAAAAAGGCACATAACTACAGAAAAGATGCCCCTAATGAACATTTGGTTATAGGTAACTGCTATCAAAGCCAGCTCTGCTTAGAGGGCAACTATAGTGCTAGGAATACAAAGATGCATTCCTAAAACTATAATGCCCTGCTCCCTCGTGTCCCCAGGATCTTTTGAAAGGGGGAAAAAAAATCCTTTTGTCAGATGCTGGATTCCAGCGCCAATGTTAACCAGCAGGGTGGACCTAATGCGCATGTGCGGCTAGTGCCACGGTCACATTTGGACTACCTCATTGATTCAATGCTTTCCTATGGGGTTTTAGCTGATGCTGTATGCCCTCATGCAGAGCGTGGGGACGTCCAGCGCCAGGCAAAGTCTCCTGACCACCCGGAAACGCCTCTAGTGTCTGGTAGACGGCCACTAGAGGTAGTGGTAAGCCTGCAAGGTAATTATTACAGTTTATCAATAACTGCAATAATTACCAACTGCAGGGTTAAACGAACAGTAGCACTGCAGTAAAACCACTTCAATGAGCTGAAGTGGTCTGGTTGCCAATTTTGTCACTTTAATTCGCCTGTATTTCTGGACTTTACTATTGCTTACATGGTACATGTGCTTCTCCAATGCTAGTGGAGAGCAGAATGCATCCATTTGGTTATTAGCCAGTCCTCGTAACACTACTTTGCACTTATTTATGATTCATGGTAAAAGATTCAAGGAACACTAAGCAGTCTCATTACAACTCACTGTAATGGTTATGTTGCTAGACCAGTGGTTTTTCAACCAGTGTGCCGCAAACACAATGACTTAAAGGGATTTCAAAGGTGCTGCAACTACTTCACCTCATGACAAAATTGCTAAAAAAAAATTTATAATCATTAAGTCTACAAAGTTAGAAAAGATCATGGAAATAAGCTCTGATTTTCAATGACTCAAATATTCAAATGGGAAATATTTAAGAACTTATTTTTTCCATAGGTGCCAGTTAATTAGGTCACAAAATAATTTTGTGTATTTAAAAAAAAAAAAAAAAGTGGGGGAAGCACGGCATCATTAGTATTTATTCCCTAGAATCCTTGTCCATATACTCAGTCCATCCTGAGAAACTCCTAACTGCTACAGAAAGAAGGGGGGGATAAGAGAGAAGTAAAGAAGCAGCAATATAATGAATCCAACTGGCAAATATCACCCAAAGAAAACTAATTATACAAGTAGAAAGTAATGAAAAATGTAGACCACACTACAAGGAGCAAGAGAAAACTGGGAATGGACAATGTGACGGAGCTCCCATACTCCGACTGAGTACCTCAGGCAGGTCAGCTTCTTAGCTGCTTTCAGGAACCCTGGAATGTCTCTGCTTCAGTTGCCAAAGTTTGACTGGGGTTGCTGAGAACTTCTTCCACCCTGGACCGGGCTGTAACTCTCCTCACAGGCAGGTATTGTCCCCTCTGTGATCTGCTACTGCCTTTACAAAGGCACTTGTAGCTCTCAGGCCTAGCTTTTTAACGTGTCCTAGGATCCAGGAACCAAGCAGCCATCAAACCTGTCCAAAGACTGTTACTGGGATCCCTGAATGAACCAACCAAGACACACAGTTCTAATTAGCACTAACGGCTTTATTTTAACTCAGGACTAGCCCATATGCTCATTACATTAAACTTATTGTGACAACGCTAATCTAATACAAATAACCAAATCATATGGGGAAATTTATAGTTATAAAGCGGTTGCTAAGACGATAACTAGCAATAAATCAACATGCTTTGCTATTCAGGTACTGCGTATAGCGGTTTCAAGATCATTGCATCAAACAGACTGTGCTGTGCAAGCTCCACAGCCAAATCCACCTAGTTGGAAGTCAGCGAATGTTGTGCCCATTCACAAGAAAGGTTATAGTGAGGAGTCGGGCAACTATAGGCCAATAAGCCTTCAGTAGTGGGGAAAGTAATGGAAACCATGGCAATGGATAGAATTGTTGAACATCTAAAATCACATGGATTTTCAGATCAGAGACAACATGGGTTTACTTCAGGGAGATCATGCCAAACTAATCTTATGGATTTTCTTTTTTGATTGGGTAGCTAAAATAATAGATCAGGGTGGTGCAGTAGACATTGCTTACCTAGATTTCAGTAAGACTTTTGACACTGTTCTACATAGAAGGCTTATCAATAAACTGCAGTTTTTAAGTTTGGATTCCAATATTGTTGAATGGGTATGGCAGTGGCTGAGTGACGGGCAACAGAGGGTTGTAGTCAATGGAGTATATTCGAAGCATGGGCTTGTCACCAGTGGAGTACAACAAGGATCTGTACTTGGACCCATTTTCTTTAATAATTTTATTAGTGATATTGCAGAAGGTCTTGATGGTAAGGTGTGTCTTTTTGCTGATGTTACTAAGATATGTAACAGGGTTGATGTTCCAAGAGGGATAAGCCAAATGGCAAATGATCTAGGTAAACCTAGAAAAATGAGTTGTGGCAACTGACATTTAATGTGGATAAGTGCAAGATAATGCATCTTGGATGTAAAACCCAAAGGCACAGTACAGAATGTTTGATAGAGTCCTAACCTCAACATCTGAGGAAAGGGATTTAGGGGTGATTATTTTGATGACTTAAAGGTAGGCAGACAATGTAACGGAGCATCAGGAAATGCTAGCAGAATGCTTGGTTGTATAGGGAGAGGTATTAGCAGTAGAAAGAGAAGTGCTCATGCCATTGTACAGAACACTGGTGAGACCTTACTTGGAGTATTGTACGCAGTACTGGAGACCGTATCTCTAGAAGGATATTGATACTTTAAAGAGAGTTCAGAGAAGGGCTACTAAACTGGTTCATGGATTGCAGGATAAAACTTACAAGGAAAGGTTAAAGGATCTTAACATGTATAGCTTGGAGGAAAGACAAGACAGAGGGATATGATAGAAACATTTAAATACATAAAGGGAAAAACTGCCACAACAAGAGGACATAATCTTAAATTAGAGGGACAAAGGTTTAAAAATAATATCAGGAAGTATTACTTTACTGAGAGGGTAGTGGATGCATGGAATAGCCTTCCAGCTGAAGTGGTAGAGGTTAACACAGTAAAGGAGTTTAAGCATGCGTGGGATAGGCATAAGGCTATCCTAGCTATAAGATAAGGCCAGGGACTAATGAAAGTATTTAGAAAACTGGGCAGACTAGATGGGCCGAATGGTTCTTATCTGCCGTCACATTCTATGTTTCTATGTTAGTAGAAAGCAACAGCAGGACAGGAGAGCACACAAAACATTTAATAATCAATTAAATCATACACACCCTGCGCCTATAATGTGCACAGGGTGACTGAAACACAAGAATAATCTGGAGACTTATTTTTTTCAAAATTGATTATTTTGCATCTCCTGGAGCACAAATCCTGAAATGTGACACAAGTGCTAAAATATGGATTTCAACAAGTGCCGCCTCTACATATATATTTCTTTATGTGCATACATCTCAGCCTTCAACTGCCAACACTAAATACAAACTGCGGCGGCCTACTCGCTGGGGACCCGAGAGTTGCCACCAAGAAGGCCCTTTCCCTCAGTGATTATATCTATCATAGCGGTTTCACCCAAGCACTAGCCAAGACTTAGTGTAGGGTGAAGTAAAACAGTTTTTTTTTTTAGTGAATGACACTTTTATACCTTGGTCTCTAGGAGAACAATGAACATTGCAACATATCTAGTGCCTTGGTGTCTGTACCTGAGTAGATAATTTAATTATCTGCCAGATGCCTTGGCGCCTATTATAAAACAGGGTTCCCTTGCTCACATACGCAAACTTGTGCCCTCTGCCTGGAGAGCCCATTCTGTCCAAAAAGTGCTTTGATTGGAGATGTCTAGCCCAAATTGTCTAGATGACAAGTTTTTAGCAGGCCGCAATTATCTTCCAATCTGGCAGGGGCCGAAAGCACCCTCAACAAAGTTTTACCGGATTAGAGTTCCAGACAATTCATAGGTTGCTCCCGTCAGGCGCGCCGTGCCTCTGCTGGTCCCTCACAGTCTGACATCCCTGGGACTGCTGAATGGTGCGTTGAGTTGAGAGGGACGGTTGGGAAGGGCAATTTAGTTGGTGGTTACAGTCTTTTAGGAGAGGGTGGTGGTTTGGTGCTCGGTAGAAGTCCGAAGTGACGGGTGGTCTGTCACACAAACATAATTCACACACACTCCATACAACAAAAACATGCTTACATTCAACATACATACAACCCAAACACTGCTCAGTGCTGAATACAACCCTGCAAGGATGGGCAAATGATAGATCCCTTAGGAGGGGACATTGTATTTATGTGTGATCCACCCCTTGCATGGGGAAATTATCAAGCCGAGTGTGGCCACTAAAGTTGCTGTTGAATCCCCTGGAGCTGTGTGTCTTCCGGTTACTGGGGAGGAAATGGGTCTCTTCATTCATTAATAGCGGAGGTAACCAGCCGGGTTATCCAGGGTCCACTACAATGGTGGAATTGAATCCCCATATTTATTTGCTGAGATAGGCGATTTTAAGTAGCCTTATAAGATTTCAAAACAGTATATTGCTTGTGGGGCTTCGGGGCTGTTTTATTAAAGGGACACTATAGACATCAGAATAACTACAGCTTAATGTAGTTGTTCTGGTGAGTATAATCATTGCCTTCAGGCATTTTCATGCAAACACTGAATTTTCAAAGAAAATGCAGTGTTTACATTGCCCCTAGGGACACCTCCAAGTGGCCACTCCTCACGAGAAAGCATTGGACTGGTGAAAAATTGGCAATGCTGATGATGTCACCAAGGGGGCGGGGCCAGTGCCGCGGACCCGCACGGCGCTGTAAATAAGGTGGGATTTTCATGATTTTAAGGGGGGTAAAGAGGGGGGCAAGCCACCTAAATGGTGGGTTTTGCACTAAAGGGTCAGGAATACATGTTTGTGTTCCTGACCCTATAGTGTTTCTTTAACCCCTTCAGGACGGAGTCAATAGTGCACGTTCTGATCAAAACAAAACGTAAACAAAAACTGGAATTTGCGCTATGTGTCTGTTCACCCGTAGTTCCCCTCTTTCAAATTATATGCACCCACACTTATTATATATCATTTTGTTCAGGAGAAACAGGGCTTTAATCTATCATTAACTATTCATATATGGAACATCATTTATTATGAATAAAAGTAAAAAAAATGTGAGAAAATAAGATTTTTTTTTTAAATTTGCATTTCCGTCTGACATTTTAACTGTGAATGTCATAATACTGTTAGGTTTTACTGCAAAAAAAATGCACATATTTGTAATCAGCGATGTCTCACGAGTACAACAGTACCCCCCATTAACAGGTTTTATGTTGTTTTGGAAAGTTACAGGGTCAAATATAGAACATTACATTTTCAAATTGAAATTTGCCAGATTGGTAATGTTACCTTTGAGACGGTGTGGTAGCCCAGGAATGAGAATTACCCCCATAATGGCATACCATTTGAAAAAGTAGACAAGCCAAGGTATTGAAAGTGGGGTATGTTTAGTCTTTTTTAGTAGCCACTTAGTCACAAACACTGGCCAAAGTTAGCGTTCATATTTGTTTTTGTGTGAAAAAAGCAAAAAACGAATATTTGGCCAGTGTTTGTGACTAAGTGGCTACTAAGAAAGACTGGACATACCCCACTTGCAATACCTCGGGTTGTCTACTTTTGCAAATGGTATGCCATCATGGGGGTAATTCTCATTCCTGGGCTACCATACGCTCTCAAAGGCAACATAACCAATCTGGCAAATTTCAATGTGAAAAAAATGAAATGCAAGCCTTATATGTGACTCTCTAACGTTCCAAAACACCATAAAACCTGTACATGGGGGGTACTGTTATTCTCGGGAGACTTCACTAAACACAAATATTAGTGTTTTAAAACCGTAAAACATATTACAACAATAATATAGACCATAAAAGTGCAGTTCGCTTGTAAAAAAAGGAAAAAACGTCACTTTTACTTAAAATATCATCGTTGTAATACAATTTACCAGTTTGAAACACGAATATTTGAGTTCAGCGAAGTCTCCCGGGTAAAACAGTACCCCCTATGTACAGGTTTTATGGTGTCTTGGAGAGTTACAGGGTCAAATATAGTGCTTGCAAATTAAATTCTCTGCACTTTCTCCCTGTGTTGTCATGCATGTCAATCAAATTTTAATTAATCAAATCACATAATTACGTTAAAAGATTATTTAAATATACATGTAGAATTTTAATATATATGCATTTATAGGTATTTAAATTCTACGTGTATACTGATGTAATCTTTTATGTAATTATATGTATTTATCTATATATATATATTTGCGGTTATTTGCATTTTATATATAGATAGATATATATAGAATGTCATTCTAAGTATATTTTGTTACCGATATATATATATTAATAACAAAATACAGTTAGAATGAAATTACATATGCATATATAATTTATATTAAATTTTGTTTCAATATTTTATTTATTTATTTTATTATTTAATTTATTTATTATTTTAATTATACGTATTTATATATAATATATATATGTACATCTATTATATATATAATATATATACATATTATATATATATGTAATGTCATTCTAAGTGTATTTTAATATTAATATATATACTTATATTAATATTAAAATACACTTTGTATGACGTTACATATATATAATATGTATATATATTATATATATAATATATATACATATTATATATATATAAAAATGCATTTATTTTATTTTTACACATGTCTAATTATTTTTTTTAATTCTTCCCACCAGCAGGGGGACTGTCTGATATTTCAAACAGTCCCCCTGCTGGCATATCCACAGCCAGCTATAGGGGGCCATGTGATCGCTCTTTGAGAGCGATCACATGGCCCCCGGGGGCCTCATTTGCCGTGGGAGGGCTGCCTGGGCTGTGAGGCAGTCCTCCCGAAGCGGATCGCGGCGGAGGTAAGTATAACTTACCTCCTGGGGCTGCAAGCCGTTACAGCGTGCTATGCCGTCATAACGGCGTTAAAGCCCACTTAACCCGTGACGGCATAGCACGCCGTAACGGCGTTAAGGGGTTAATGTTTGTTTTGTTTAGTTTTTTTATGTAAGACATTCTGTATCCGGGAGATAATTGATTTAGCGAGAGGTGACTCAATTATTTCCCAGACACAGAGACGCCAGGGAGTGACTACCTATGTGAAAAATGGAAACCCCCCCCCCCCCCAACATCAAGTGTCGTCTGATGTATGGGGAGAATAAGGGCTCTAACACTAAACAGCGCTTTCTTCCAGCGTGAGGGATATTCCAGCAGAGATACCAAGCCACGGTATAGGAGCTCCACTACACTCAGGGCCGGATTAACATAGGGGCTGATGGAGCTGCAGCTCCAGGCCCAGGCCCAGGCCCATGGAATAGGCCCATTGATTTTAAAAATAAAAAAATATATATATATATATTTTTTATTTTTTTTTACACACACTACTCTTAGGTTTGCCAGTTATTTCTCATGTATTTCTTATGGTTGCCAGCTATTTCCCAGAAGTATTTCTCAGGTATTTGAGGCTGCCTAGCCGGTGCAGGTATTGCAGTAATACTGGCAATACAAATGTCTGTCTCAGTATAAACAGAGATTTTTCTGCAATACCAGCGCCGGCCAGTAGGGGTCGCTGTTTGTGTGGAGAGAGGCAGGGATAAGAAGTTACAGCATCTCCTTTCCTGCCTCTCTCTATTCACTGATCCACAGGGGAGCAGCTCTGCACAGAGAGTCCAGACAGCAGCTCGGAGCCTGCAAGACTTGGGGACAGTGAGAGACTTTGGGGACACTGGGGAACATGGGGACCCTGAGACACTAGGGACACAGTGGTCCCATGTCTCCCAGTGTCCCCATGTCTCCCAGCGTCCCCATGTCTCCCAGCCAGTGTCCCTAGTGTTTCAGTGTCCCCATGTCTCCCAGCCAGTGTCCCTAGTGTCTGTGTCCCCATGTCTCCCAGTGGCCCCTAATCTTTCATTGTCCCCATGTCTCCCAGCCAGTGTCTCAGTGTCCCCATGTCTCCTAGTGTCTCAGTGTCCCCTAGTATAAAAAGAAAAAATCTCAGGCACGCACTGTGATAGATTTAAGCAGCTTTATTGGACACCGCAACGTTTCGACCTGTACCCAGGTCTTTATCACGTCTCCAGTGTCCCCTATGTATCACAGTGTCTCAATGCACCATGTCTCACAGTGTCCCTGGTAACTCTCTGTGTCCTTAGTGTCTCAGTGTCCCCTAGTTTCCCCAGTGTCCCCATGTCTCCTAGTGTCTCAGTGTCCCCTAGTATAAAAGAAAAAATCTCAGGCACGCACTGTGATAGATTTAAGCAGCTTTATTGAACACCGCAACATTTTGACCTGTACCCAGGTCTTTATCAAGTCCCCAGTGTCCCCTTTATATCACAGTGTCCCCTATGCATCACAGTGTCTCAGTGCCCCGTGTCTCAAAGTCACCCAGTGTCCCCATTTCTCCATGTCTCCCAGTGTCCCCAAGAATCTCAATGTCCCCAGGTCTCCCAGTGTTTCCCTAGTATCTCAGTGTCCCCATGTCTCCAAGTATCCCAATGTCTCCCAGTGTCCTTGATCTCAATGTCCCCAGGTCTCCCAGTGTTCCCTAGTATCTCAGTGTCCCCATGTCTCCAAGTATCCCAATGTCTCTCAATGTCCCCTAGTGTCCTTGTGACATGGGGACACTGGGAGACATGGGATCCCAGACACTAAGGGACTGGGAGACATGGGGACACTGATATACTAGGGAACACTGGGAGACCTGGGGACACTGAGACTCTTGGGGACACTGGGAGACATGGAGAAATGGGGACACTGGGCCCCTTTTTGTGTATGTTCGCCCCTTTTGGCAGTTCTGGTTATGTGATTTGTGTCAGTGGCCCACCCTTTTACCCCATCCTTAGACTTCCTGCTTTACTGGACACTACGCAAACCAGGGCTGGGCTGGGCCGGGGGGCAGGGAGGCAATTGCCCCCCAGGCCGCCCGAAATTCTTTTAGGACCGGCCGCGGCGGGCCGGCCCTTTAAATGCTGCAGCCGCCGAGCGCTCTGTAAAGAGCGCTCAGACGGCTGCAGCTGCTTTTCCCTCCCTCCCCTCCCCCTGTAGGTGGCCGAGCTGCACTCCGGTCCGCGGTCCCGGCCGGAGTGATGGGAAGGTGCACACTGAGTGTGCACTTCCTGTCAGTCCGGCCGGGTACAGAAACAGAAACTCCTGTTCCGCGCGGAACAGGAGTTTCTGTTTCCTGTACCCGGCCGGACTGACAGGAAGGTGCACACTGAGCACCTTCCTATCACTCCGGCCGGGACCGCGGACCGGAGTGCAGCTCGGCCACCTACAGGGGAGGGGGTAAGAAGAAGGGGAGGGGGAAGAGTAAAAAGAGGGGAGGGGGAGAGTAAAAAGAGGGGAGGGGGGAGAGTAAAAAGAGGGGAGGGGGGAGAGTAAAAAGAGGGGAGGGGGGAGAGGAAAAAGAGGGGAGGGGGAGAGTAAAAAGAGGGGAGGGGGGAGAGTAAAAAGAGGGGAGAGGGGGAGAGTAAAAAGAGGGGAGGGGGGAGAGTAAAAAGAGGGGAGAGAGTAAAAAGAGGGGAGGGGGAGAGAGTAAAAAGAGGGGAGGGGGAGAGTAAAAAGAGGGGAGGGGGAGAGTAAGAAGAGGGGAGGGAGGGGGGAGAGAGTAAGAAGAGGGGAGGGAGGGGGGGAGAGTAAGAAGAGGGGTGGAGAGTAAGAAGAGGGGAGGGGGGAGTAAGAAGAGGGGAGGGGGGGAGTAAGAAGAGGGAGGGGGAGTAAGAAGAGGGGAGGGAGGGGGGAGAGTAAGAAGAGGGAGGGAGGGGGGGAGAGTAAGAAGAGGGGAGGGAGGGGGGAGAGTAAGAAGAGGGAGGAGGGGGGAGAGTAAGAAGAGGGGAGGGAGGGGGAGAGTAAGAAGAGGGAGGGAGGGGGGGAGAGTAAGAAGAGGGGAGGTAGGGGGAGAGTAAGAAGAGGGGAGGGAGGGGGAGAGTAAGAAGAGGGGAGGAGGGGGGAAGAGAGTAAAAAGAGGGGAGGGAGGGGGGGAGAGTAAGAAGAGGGGGAGAGTAAGAAGAGGGGGGAGAGTAAGAAGAGGGGAGGGGGGGAGTAAGAAGAGGGGAGGGGGGAGTAGAAGAGGGGAGGAGGGGGGGAGAGTAAGAAGAGGGGAGGGAGGGGGGAGAGTAAGAAGAGGGGAGGGAGGGGGAGAGTAAGAAGAGGGAGGGAGGGGAGAGTAAGAAGAGGGGAGGGAGGGGGGAGAGTAAGAAGAGGGGAGGGAGGGGGAGAGTAAGAAGAGGGGAGGGAGGGGGGAGAGTAAGAAGAGGGGAGGGAGGGGGAGAGTAAGAAGAGGGGAGGGAGGGGGAGAGTAAGAAGAGGGGAGGGGAGGGAGGGGGGAGAGTAGAAGAGGGGGAGGGGAGGGAGGGGGGAGAGTAAGAAGAGGGGAGGGGAGGGAGGGGGGAAGTAAGAAGAGGGGAGGGGGGAGAGTAAAAAGAGGGGAGAGGGGGGAGAGTAAAAAGAGGGGGGGGGGAGAGTAAAAAGAGGGGAGAGGGGGGAGAGTAAAAAGGGGGGGGAGAGTAAAAAGAGGGGAGAGGGGGAGAAGGAAGGTGGGGAGTAAGAAGAGGGGAGGGAGGGGGGAGAGTAAGAAGAGGGGAGGGAGGGGGGAGAGTAAGAAGAGGGAGGGGGGGGAGAGTAAGAAGAGGGGAGGGAGGGGGGAGAGTAAGAAGAGGGGAGGGGAGGGAGGGGGGGAGAGTAAGAAGAGGGGAGGGGAGGGAGGGGGGAGAGTAAGAGAGGGAGGGGGAGAGTAAGAGAAGGGGGGAGTAGAAGAGGGGAGGGGAGTAAGAAGAGGGGAGGGGGGAGTAAGAGGGGCGGGGGGAGTAAGAAGAGGGAAGAGAGGGAGTAAGAAGAGGGGAGGGGGTTAATAAGAGGGGGGAGTAAGAAGAAGGGGAGATAAGAAAAAGAGGGGGGTAAGAAGAAGAAGGGGGGAGTAAGAACAAGAGTGGGGAGTAATTAGAAGAAGGGGGTAAGTAGAAGAAGGGGGTAAGAAGAAGAGGGGGGTAAGAAGAAGAGAAGGGGGAGTAAGAAGAAGGGGGGGTAAGAAGAAGAGGGGGGAGTAAGAAGAAGAGGGGGGAGTAAGAAGAAGAGGGGGGAGTAAAAAGAAGAAGGGG
This sequence comes from Pelobates fuscus, assembly GCF_036172605.1. NCBI lineage: Eukaryota > Metazoa > Chordata > Amphibia > Anura > Pelobatidae > Pelobates > Pelobates fuscus. Next base: position 373,228,814 of record NC_086319.1, on the reverse strand, counting down.
TAAGAAGAATGAAGGGGGTAAGAAGAAGAAGGAAGGGGTAAGAAGAAGAAGGAGGGTAAGAAGAAGGGGGAGTAATAAGAAGAAGGGGGTAAGAAGAACAAGGGGGGGAGTAAGAAGAACACAGGGAGGAGGGAGGGTAAGAAGAACACGGGGGGTGAGAACACACAGAGGGAGGAGTGAGAAGAACACAGGGAGGGTGGAGGGGGGATGAGAAGAGCACAGGGAGGGTGGGTGAGTTTGAGAAGAGACCGCTAGGGGAGGGTGGGGGAGAGGAGAGACCACTAAGGGGCAGGGGAGAGCTCTAAGGGACAGAAGGGACAGCTCTATAGGACAGGGGGCAAGACAGGGAGCTCTTTAACACTACGCGCGCGCACACACACACACACACACACAATGCATCCCTATACATACACAGAAACACACAATGCATCCCTATACATACACAGAAACACACAATGCATCCCTATACATACACAGAAACAGAACATGCTTCCCTTACACACAGAGAAACACACAATGCATCCATTACACACACACACACAATGCAACCCTTACACACAAAGACAATGCATCATTTGCACACATACACAGAAACATACACTGCAAACCCTTACACACACATGCAAACACACACACTGTTTTTCTTACATACACACAGAAACACAATGCATCTCTTACACTCAATGCACACACATACAGACACACACACACCTTGCATCCCTTATGCATACAAACACAGATTCACACAATGCATCCCTCACACACAACCAGAAACACATAATACATCCCTTATACACAAATACACACTGCTTCCACTACACACAAACACACTGCATCACCTGCACAAACTGGTATCCCTATACACTACATACCATAAGCACACATATTAGATAACACATAACACATCCCCTACACACTCCACTCCCTGTGAGCGAGCTCATGGGTGGGTGGAACATATAAGTGGACTTATGAGTGGGCCTTATGGGCATACTCACCGTCAGGCACTGGGGCCCAGACCTTGAGCTGTGTAAGAGGCCCCCAAAAAATGGAGCTGCTTCCAATTCTCCCAGAACGTTGAATTTTGTGACCACAGTTGCAAACAGCCTCCAGAGATCCTGATCTACACCAGACCAGTGGAGCCAAACTGCAGCCCATCATCATCCTCATCTAATTGTAAGTAGGCAATCTAGTATATTATTAGTGACACTAATCTATAATTTACCTCACATTAAAGGGACACTATAGCTTAATGAAGTGGTTCTGGTGTCTATAGCTGGTCCCTGCAGGCTTTTTAATGTAAACACACACTGTGTGCAGCACTGGCGTTAGTTCATATGGCAGATCATATGGGTGGGGCATTGTGATGTCACATGGGGGGGGTGGCGGAATGGGCCACTTGACTGGTTTTGCCCCCCAGGCCTAAGGCTGCCAGCCCTCCCCTGACGCAAACACAACATTTTCGGTTCGCAAACGCCGGACACGAACTTCCGCAAACGTTCGCGAACCGGGCGAACCGCCATAGACTTCAATGGGCAGGCGAATTTTAAAACCCACAGGGACTCTTTCTGGCCACAAAAGTGATGGAAAAGTTGTTTCAAGGGGACTAACACCTGGACTGTGGCATGCTGGAGGGGGGGTCCATGGCAAAACTCCCATGGAAAATTACACAGTTGATGCAGAGTCTGGTTTTAATCCATAAAGGGCAGAAATCACCTAACATTCCTAAATCACAATGGATATGGATTGACACCTGACATATGACATATTGACACCTTGACATATGGATTGACACCTGTCCTCAGAGACCCTGATACACACTGACACAGAGCAGAATAGGGACTGTTCACCCTACATAGGGTCACTTGGCAGATATGGATTGACACCTGTCCTCAGAGATCATGATACACACTGACACAGAGCAGAATAGAGACTGTTCCCCCTACATAGGGTCACTTGGCAGATATGGATTGACACCTGTCCTCAGAGCCCCTGATACACACTGACACAGAGCAGAATAGGGACTGTTCACCCTACATAGGGTCCCTTGGCAGGTATGGATTGACACCTATCCTAAGGATCCCTGATACACACTGACACAGAGCAGAATAGGGACTGTTCCCCCTACATAGGGTCACTTGGCAGATATGGATTGACACCTGTCCTCAGAGACCTAATTGTGTCATAATGGTAATACTATTACCTATTATATAATATTGGCAGGGGCAAGGAAATTCCCTCTAAATAGATGGGTATAGGCAGAGAGTATGGAGACCGGAGTGATAAAGTGTCAATAAGGTGATATAAAGTTAAATGTATCACAGACACACAGCCACCCTTTCTCTTAGCTAGTTTCCAGAAATGCTGGATAGGTAGAAGGGCTATAAAGACTCAGAGAGGTCTAAGAAGAATCCTCTAAACTAGCCCTAATCTCCTTAAACACCTTCAAGGGTGTTCTAAGCTAAAGCTCAATATAAACGTTTAGATGACTGCCTGATTTCCCATCACAGATGCTGGCTAGGAATAACAGTGTGCAAGACAAAGAGTGGGTCTAAGTGCCCATAGTGCAGTAAAGTGTCCCTAGTGAAGTGAAAAAGAGAATAACGAGTTGGCACCCAGGAGAATAACGAGCTGGCGCCCTATCAGGGGACGTGTATATGGCATCGATTTTAGGAACCGGGAGATGGAAAAAGATGCTTGGTCGGTCCTCCTACTTCAAATTTGGGGCACTGCGCGTGCAATCTAATGTGCCACCAGATAGGAGTGGTGTGTTAAGTAGTACAATTCCTATCAGTTTAATCCCTGTTATGTTCCTTTTTTTTTGGTTTGGTTTTTGAAGCCACAGTGCAGCACCAGAGGGACGAAAAATTAGGCATGTACACATGCCTGAAAAATCAGGTATTGTTGCAGCCGCTGCTGTAGCAGCGGCCATAAAAATTGATGTTTGTTTCCCAGGCAGAAAGTGCCCTAAAACATTGTGGCTTGAACCCTAGTTGGTGGCGTATAAGTCACACAAGTCAACCGGCATTCAGAGCTAAAATACAGCAGCGTGTGGACCATTTTTAGGACAAGGCAGCTCATCTCATCAGGCCTTTTTTAGTTGAATGTATCGCCCACTGTTAGTCCCACATCCATCCCTCATTCATCTTAATAAAGGTGAGGTAATCTAGACTTTTTTGACCTAGGCGACTTCTCTTCTCAGTGACAATACCTCCTGCTGCACTGAAGGTCCTTTCTGACAGGACACTTGAAGCGGGGCAGGCCAGAAGTTCTATCGCAAATTGGGATAGCTCAGGCCACAGGTCAAGCCTGCACACCCAGTAGTCAAGGGGTTCATCGCTTCTCAGAGTGTCGATATCTGCAGTTAAGGCGAGGTAGTCTGCTACCTGTCGGTCGAGTCGTTCTCTGAGGGTGGATCCCGAAGGGCTGTGGCGATGCGTAGGACTTAAAAAGCTCTGCATGTCCTCCATCAACAACACGTCTTTAAAGCGTCCTGTCCTTGCCGGCATGGTCGTGGGAGGAGGAGGATGACTTTCACCTCTTCCCCTGTTAGATTCCCGTTGTGCTGTGACATCACCCTTATACGCTGTGTAAAGCATACTTTTTAATTTATTTTGCAAATGCTGCATCCTTTCCGACTTGTTGTAATTTGGTAACATTTCCGCCACTTTCTGCTTATACCGGGGGTCTAGTAGCGTGGACACCCAGTACAGGTCGTTCTCCTTCAGCCTTTTTATACGAGGGTCCCTCAACAGGCACGACAGCATGAAAGACCCCATTTGCACAAGGTTGGATGCCGAGCTACTCATTTCCCGTTCCTCCTCCTCAGTTATCTCAATGAAGGTATGTTCTTCCCCCCCAGCCACGTACAACACCACAGGTACCAGATAGGTGACAACGAGCATTCTGGGATGCCTGTTGTGGTTGGTCTTCCTCCTCCTCCTCAAAGCACATTCCTGCTCTGAATCCTCTTACTCACAATCCTCTTCCAGCGTTGCTGCAGGTCCAGCAAGCGATGCTGATAAGGCTGTTTCTGGTGGTGATGGTGACCACAACTCTTCCTCTTCACGCTGATCTTCGGCCTGATCCAGCACTCTTCGCAGGGCACGCTCCTGGAAGAAAACAAATGGTATGATATCGCTGATGGTGCCTTCGGTTCGACTGACTAGGTTTGTCACCTCCTCAAAAGGACGCATGAGCCTACAGGCATTGCGCATGAGCGTCCAGTAACGTGGCAAAAAAATTCCCAGCTCATACAAATATTCATTAACGGCTTTTTCTTGTTGGAGCAGGCGGTCGAACATTAGGAGTGTTGAATTCCAACATGTCGGGCTGTCGCAAATCAAGCGCCTCACTGGCATGTTGTTTCGCCGCTGGATATCTGCAAAGTGTGCCATGGCCATGTAGGAAATGGCCACACACCTTCCTGGCCTGCTTCAGGACGTCCCGTAAGCCTGTGTACTTATGCACAAAGCGTTGTACGATCAGATTACACACATGTGCCATGCACAGCACATGTGTCAACTTGCCCAACTTCAATGCCGCCAACAAATTTGTGCCGTTGTCACAAACCACTTTGCCGATATCCAGTTGTTGCGGAGTCAGCCACTTTTCCACCTGTGCGTTCAGGGCGGACAGGAGTGCTTGTCCGGTGTGACTCTCTGCTTTCAAGCAAGTCAAACCCAAGACGGCGTGACACTGCCATATCCGGGATGTGGAATAGTACCTGGGGAGCTGGGGGGGTGCCGTTGATGTGGAGCAAGACGCAGCAGCAGAAGAGGACTCAGCCGAGGAGATTATGGAAGAGGATGGAGTAGGAGGAGTAGAGGAGGTCTGCCTGCAAGTCGTGGCAGTGTCACCAACTCCTCTGCAGAGCCACGCATTCCATGCTTGGCAGCCGTCAGCAGGTTTACCCAATGCGCAGTGTAGGTGATATACCTGCCCTGACCATGCTTTGCAGACCAGGTATCAGTGGTCAGATGGACCCTTGCCCCAACACTGTGTGCCAGACATGCCATTACTTTCTATTGCACAATCGAGTACAGGTTGGGGATTGCCTTTTGTGAAAAGAAATTTCGTCCGGCTACCTTCCACTGCGGTGTCCCAATAGCTACACATTTTTTGAACGCCTCAAACTCCACCAGCTTGTATGGTAAAAGCTGGCGAGCTAATAGTTCAGACAAGCCTGCTGTCAGACGCTGGGCAAGGGGGTGACTTTCTGACATTGGCTTCTTACGCTCAAACATGTCCTTGACAGACACCTGACTGTGGGCAGATGAGCGGGAACTGCTCAAGGCAAGAGGCGGAGTGGCGGATGGTTGAGAGGGGGCAAGGAGGACAGCAGTGGTTGACGTGGCTGAAGATGCTGGACCAGGAGGAGGATGGCGGCTTTGAGTTTGTGTGCTGCTTGTACTCAAGTGTTGATCCCATAGGAGTTTGTGATGTGCGATCATGTGCCTACGCAAAGCAGTTGTACCTAGGTTGGTGTTGGACTCAGTTTCTTTTGGCACAGGTTGCAAATGGCATCGCTGTTGTCAGAGGCAGACACACAAAATAAATGCCACACTGCTGAGCTCTGCAATGACGGCATTCTGGTGGTGGACACAGCATGCGTTGATTGGCGTGCTGTCGGGCTGACCCCGGGTGCCAATGCATGCTGTCTGACTGTGCCACTAGCTCCTTGCGACGACCCCCCCCCCCTGCTTCCAACTCGTCTCCTCCTCCTCTCTGTCTCCCCATCTGAACTTTCGCCCTGTTCTTCTTCTTGCCGAGCGGGCACCCACGTGACATCCATGGACGCATCGTCATCATCAACTGCTTCACTTGTATCTGACAACTCAGCAAAGGACTAGTAAAACACAGTAAAAAGGGAAAAATTGATACACAGTGCTCAAATCACCAAAATGTGAATCACTCCAATCACACTAAAAGTGTATAAAACAATATAAAAAGTAGTATGGTGAGAGCAGGTATTAATACACCAAATAAAAGATAAATAGAATATATAAAACAGGCAATATTACCAACAGTCTTGAATGTCCTAGAAATATAAAATAAAGGACATAGTATAGCCTGTATAAAATAGTAACAATTAAAATGACTTTAAAATTGTCCACTCACGTAGTGCTGAGCCTTAAACAGCGGCTCAGACTTCAAGCGCCTTAATAATGATATCGTGGAGACCACAATGCTGGTTAAGATGATCTCTGCCAAAATCCCCTTGTACAAATTTAGTAGAAGCCCAGTCAGGAAATGCAGGAACAAATTTTATTAACAAAGCATATAATGGGATCTTCCAAGTATTTGCACTGACGCGTTTCGACCGTTATGGTCTTTATCAAAGTGCTATGTGATCAACCAGAATTTCCGGTTTAAATACACTTACAAACATCAAAATTTAAAAAAAGGCGCGCATTGTAGTTTCTTCGTCGATCTACTTCCGGCTTCCGGTTGTGATTCGTCCTCGTCTGATTTCCGGCTTCCGGTCACGTTGCGTGTCATCGGGTATTTCCGGGTCAGCGGTCAAGTCCCCTTTGCGTTCCAGCAGAGGCTCCAATCCCGGTCAGCGGAAAGTAGTGAAATTTATCTTAATTGTCTTTTAGATCTTGTCCATAATGTAAATAAACAATATAGAAAACATTCATTTTATAGAGGTTTATCCATTCTTTATGTCGTTATTTGGAAAATGATGAAGGAAACTTTTCCTAATATTGAACTCGTTCATATAGAAAGGACTATACATTATATCTTAGTCATGTGTTTCAAAACAGACAATTCCATGGGTTAAAAAATATGGCACAGCCAAATATAGTATAAATACATAAAAACTCAATATAAGAGAATAAAAAAGAGATAAGAGAGGGAATAAAAGAGAGAATATATCAATAGTTAAAATAGACTATAATACATATAATAAAAATACATACTATAAAAATTCATATCATAAAAAAGAGGTAGTTTCAAAATCCACGTTGAGGCCTTCAGGAGTGAGGGTATTGAGGTTAAACATCCACCTCATTTCTGCTCTACTTAAAATTTTATCTTTACACCCTCCTCTCCAGTGAACTTTTATTTTTTCTATGCCTATAAACTGAAGACCTTCTGGATTTCCATTATGATGTTCTAAAAAATGTTTGGAAACACTATGGTTGATTAATTTTTTCTTAATATTATAAATATGTTCTCCTATTCTGACTTTTAATTTTCTTATTGTCTTGCCCACATATTGATAACCGCACGGGCAAGTTAGGAGATATATTAAATTTGTGGTATTGCAGGTAATTAATGAGTGGATCTTATATTCTTCCTCTGGATTTTTATTCGAAGAGAAAGTTTTTTTATATTTACTTGTGTTTTTTTTAAGTCTACATCCAGTGCAATCTCCGCAGTAATAAAAACCCACTTGTCCTCCTAAAAAATTACTGGTTTCCTTTTTTTCTTTATCTAAAAAGCTGTTTGTTAAGATTTGCCTAAAATTTTTTGCTCCTCTAAAAATGAATTGGGGTTTATCTCCTAAATAAGGTAAAAGATCTTTATCCTCTTTTAATACATGCCAGTTTTTTTTAAAAACGTTGCATAGGGGTCTGTTATTGGTGCTGAAATTAAGGATAAGGGGAATATGTTCTTCCTTTTTTATTTCTTTATGTTTATATTCTAGCAATGACTCTCTATCTTTTCTTCCTATTTCATCTCTGGCTTTCTTAATTAGAGAAGGATCATAACCTTTATCAATAAATTGTTGCATAAGGTTACATGATTGGTCTTGGTAATCGTTAAAATCTGTACAGTTCCTCCTTAAACGGAGGAACTGGCCTCTTGGTACATTATTAAGCCAAGGCTTAAAGTGACAGCTTTGCAGATCTATAAAACTGTTTACATCAACCTTCTTAAAATGAGTTCTACTTTTAATTTGGTCCTGTTGTATAAAAATATCCAAATCTAAAAAGGTGATGTTTTCATTGCTAATATTGGAGGTGAGTTTAATATTCCAATCGTTGGAATTTAAAAACTCTAAAAACTTTTCAAGGGAATTTCTGTCCCCCCTCCATATAATAAAAATGTAATCTATGTACCGCTTATAAAGGACCAGGTTTGCCCCCAGGTCCACACTGGGGAGGACAAACGTCTCTTCCCAGTGGGACATAAATAAATTGGCGTAACTGGGGGCAAACCTGGTCCCCATAGCGGTACCTTGGGTCTGCAGATAAAATTGTTCTTCGTACCAGAAAAAATTATTCCTTAATATGATCTCAATTCCCTTCAATATAAAATCCATCTGTGCTTCATTAAAATCTCCCAATTTTTGTAAAAAGTATCTTGCAGCCTTGCAACCCCTCTCATGTGCTATGTTAGTGTATAGGCTGCTGACATCACAGGTTGCCATAATATATTCTTTTTCCCATTTAAAATCTTTTAAAATTTTCAGAAGACTCATTGTATCCTTCAGATATGTCGGGCACTGTTTAACGAGATCCTGTAAAAATCGGTCAATATACTGGGATAAATTAGATAAAAGAGATCCTATACCAGATATAATTGGCCTGCCAGGTGGATTAAAAATGTCTTTATGAATTTTCGGCAATACATAGATAACTGGGATTCTTGGGTATTCCACTTTTAAAAACTTGTATTCTTTTTTATTTAAAATCCCTGTTTCTAATCCCTCCTTGATAAAATTTTCATATTCATCTTTTATCTTAGTTAATGGGTTCACATCCAATTTCTGATAGGTGGTAGCGTCATCTAATTGATTCTGAATTTCTTTTAAGTATCTGTCTTTCTGCCAAATTACCACACCTCCTCCCTTATCGGCCGGTTTTATTATTACTGACTTATCTTCTTTTAAATCTTTTAATGCTATTTTTTCTTTTTTGGATAAGTTTCTTTGGTATTTATTTAAAGGTTTTAACTTTTTTAGATCCTTTAGGCATAGTTTTTCAAAGACCCTCATTGCTTCCGATTTTTTATTTACTGGATAAAAAGAAGATTTTTGTTTTAAGTTAGTGTGTTTATAGTAGTCTTTTTCTACTTCTTGTTCTTTTGGTGTAAAATCTTTAAAAAAAAATGTTAAACATAATTTACGTAAAAATCTGTTAAGGTCTAAAAAGCTGTCAAATTTATTAGCCTCACAGCTTGGTGCAAATTTAAAACCCTTTCTCAGAACGGACATATGTGTGTCTGTTAAAGTTTTGTCTGATAGGTTAAAAATAGGAATGGGTTTTTCGTCTATATCCTCTTTGAAGATAAAATAATCGAACAGGAAAATGATGTAATTTGCAGTGATGATTTAGACATCATATGTGAACAATTAGAAAAATTGTTAATTAGGGAAATGAAAATTAAGTGGGAAGTGTTTACATTAGAGAGATATACCACCCAAAAAATAACCCCACGAGGCCTGAGATTTCAGAAACTCCCTACTTTCGATCAAGATAATGATGTTTTGATGAAAATTTAGGATGATTCTTTAGAATCTTTCTCATTCCACATGATGGGAATAATAATTGAGCAGAGGGGTCAGACTCTACATCAATTAGAAGACAATATTAAAGACATTCAAACTAAATTAGAACCCTTTATCCTAATGGAGGAGTTTGAGAATATTAACAAAAGAATGATAGACAAAATCAGTAAATTAGAAAGGAAAATTATTGAAACTAAACGAAGAAAGTTTAAACGAGATATGGAGGATTATGCCCAAGGAAAAATTAGGAATTTTTCAACATCAGAAAGAAACAGAGAGAATAATCAAATAAAAGGAAATTATCAAAACAAACCCAATATAGAAAGAAAAGAGAATAGAAATATTCCTCATTACCGTCAAAATAAAATGGGAAGGGAAAAAAATAGAGGAGAATATTTTAGAAAGAGGACCCCACCCAAAAGAGAAAACCAATGGATAAAGGTTACTCCTAAAAAGAAAAATCACATCTATAGAAGGGAACCCACAAATCCTATATCACATACCAGTAGTTCGTTTAGAAGAACCACCCCACAGAAAACTATCACTTTTAATAGATTTGATAAATTAAGAGAACTTAGAGAAGAAAGTCAAGATTTTTTTTTAGGACCAGCATATCTAAATCAGAAAAAATTGAACACCCCATTGAAAAGAACAAGGGAAATAGAAGAGGGGGAAATAGAGGAAGAGGGAAACAGAAAAAAAGAAGAGAGAATACAGAGGAGATAGACGAAAAACCCATTCCTATTTTTAACCTATCAGACAAAACTTTAACAGACACACATATGTCCGTTCTGAGAAAGGGTTTTAAATTTGCACCAAGCTGTGAGGCTAATAAATTTGACAGCTTTTTAGACCTTAACAGATTTTTACGTAAATTATGTTTAACATTTTTTTTTTAAGATTTTACACCAAAAGAACAAGAAGTAGAAAAAGACTACTATAAACACACTAACTTAAAACAAAAATCTTCTTTTTATCCAGTAAATAAAAAATCGGAAGCAATGAGGGTCTTTGAAAAACTATGCCTAAAGGATCTAAAAAAGTTAAAACCTTTAAATAAATACCAAAGAAACTTATCCAAAAAAGAAAAAATAGCATTAAAAGATTTAAAAGAAGATAAGTCAGTAATAATAAAACCGGCCGATAAGGGAGGAGGTGTGGTAATTTGGCAGAAAGACAGATACTTAAAAGAAATTCAGAATCAATTAGATGACGCTACCACCTATCAGAAATTGGATGTGAACCCATTAACTAAGATAAAAGATGAATATGAAAATTTTATCAAGGAGGGATTAGAAACAGGGATTTTAAATAAAAAAGAATACAAGTTTTTAAAAGTGGAATACCCAAGAATCCCAGTTATCTATGTATTGCCGAAAATTCATAAAGACATTTTTAATCCACCTGGCAGGCCAATTATATCTGGTATAGGATCTCTTTTATCTAATTTATCCCAGTATATTGACCGATTTTTACAGGATCTCGTTAAACAGTGCCCGACATATCTGAAGGATACAATGAGTCTTCTGAAAATTTTAAAAGATTTTAAATGGGAAAAAGAATATATTATGGCAACCTGTGATGTCAGCAGCCTATACACTAACATAGCACATGAGAGGGGTTGCAAGGCTGCAAGATACTTTTTACAAAAATTGGGAGATTTTAATGAAGCACAGATGGATTTTATATTGAAGGGAATTGAGATCATATTAAGGAATAATTTTTTCTGGTACGAAGAACAATTTTATCTGCAGACCCAAGGTACCGCTATGGGGACCAGGTTTGCCCCCAGTTACGCCAATTTATTTATGTCCCACTGGGAAGAGACGTTTGTCCTCCCCAGTGTGGACCTGGGGGCAAACCTGGTCCTTTATAAGCGGTACATAGATTACATTTTTATTATATGGAGGGGGGACAGAAATTCCCTTGAAAAGTTTTTAGAGTTTTTAAATTCCAACGATTGGAATATTAAACTCACCTCCAATATTAGCAATGAAAACATCACCTTTTTAGATTTGGATATTTTTATACAACAGGACCAAATTAAAAGTAGAACTCATTTTAAGAAGGTTGATGTAAACAGTTTTATAGATCTGCAAAGCTGTCACTTTAAGCCTTGGCTTAATAATGTACCAAGAGGCCAGTTCCTCCGTTTAAGGAGGAACTGTACAGATTTTAACGATTACCAAGACCAATCATGTAACCTTATGCAACAATTTATTGATAAAGGTTATGATCCTTCTCTAATTAAGAAAGCCAGAGATGAAATAGGAAGAAAAGATAGAGAGTCATTGCTAGAATATAAACATAAAGAAATAAAAAAGGAAGAACATATTCCCATTATCCTTAATTTCAGCACCAATAACAGACCCCTATGCAACGTTTTTAAAAAAAACTGGCATGTATTAAAAGAGGATAAAGATCTTTTACCTTATTTAGGAGATAAACCCCAATTCATTTTTAGAGGAGCAAAAAATTTTAGGCAAATCTTAACAAACAGCTTTTTAGATAAAGAAAAAAAGGAAACCAGTAATTTTTTAGGAGGACAAGTGGGTTTTTATTACTGCGGAGATTGCACTGGATGTAGACTTAAAAAAAACACAAGTAAATATAAAAAAACTTTCTCTTCGAATAAAAATCCAGAGGAAGAATATAAGATCCACTCATTAATTACCTGCAATACCACAAATTTAATATATCTCCTAACTTGCCCGTGCGGTTATCAATATGTGGGCAAGACAATAAGAAAATTAAAAGTCAGAATAGGAGAACATATTTATAATATTAAGAAAAAATTAATCAACCATAGTGTTTCCAAACATTTTTTAGAACATCATAATGGAAATCCAGAAGGTCTTCAGTTTATAGGCATAGAAAAAATAAAAGTTCACTGGAGAGGAGGGTGTAAAGATAAAATTTTAAGTAGAGCAGAAATGAGGTGGATGTTTAACCTCAATACCCTCACTCCTGAAGGCCTCAACGTGGATTTTGAAACTACCTCTTTTTTATGATATGAATTTTTATAGTATGTATTTTTATTATATGTATTATAGTCTATTTTAACTATTGATATATTCTCTCTTTTATTCCCTCTCTTATCTCTTTTTTATTCTCTTATATTGAGTTTTTATGTATTTATACTATATTTGGCTGTGCCATATTTTTTAACCCATGGAATTGTCTGTTTTGAAACACATGACTAAGATATAATGTATAGTCCTTTCTATATGAACGAGTTCAATATTAGGAAAAGTTTCCTTCATCATTTTCCAAATAACGACATAAAGAATGGATAAACCTCTATAAAATGAATGTTTTCTATATTGTTTATTTACATTATGGACAAGATCTAAAAGACAATTAAGATAAATTTCACTACTTTCCGCTGACCGGGATTGGAGCCTCTGCTGGAACGCAAAGGGGACTTGACCGCTGACCCGGAAATACCCGATGACACGCAACGTGACCGGAAGCCGGAAATCAGACGAGGACGAATCACAACCGGAAGCCGGAAGTAGATCGACGAAGAAACTACAATGCGCGCCTTTTTTTAAATTTTGATGTTTGTAAGTGTATTTAAACCGGAAATTCTGGTTGATCACATAGCACTTTGATAAAGACCATAACGGTCGAAACGCGTCAGTGCAAATACTTGGAAGATCCCATTATATGCTTTGTTAATAAAATTTGTTCCTGCATTTCCTGACTGGGCTTCTACTAAATTTGTACAAGGGGATTTTGGCAGAGATCATCTTAACCAGCATTGTGGTCTCCACGATATCATTATTAAGGCGCTTAAAGTCTGAGCCGCTGTTTAAGGCTCAGCACTACGTGAGTGGACAATTTTAAAGTCATTTTAATTGTTACTATTTTATACAGGCTATACTATGTCCTTTATTTTATATTTCTAGGACATTCAAGACTGTTGGTAATATTGCCTGTTTTATATATTCTATTTATCCTAACTCAGCAAAGGAAGCAGCAGTGGGTACAACATCATCATCATCACACCGTACGTCCATGTGTGTAATGCTGCCTGCCTGAGATATATCCCTGTTATCTACATCCTCTGGCAATAATGGTTGCGCATCACTCATTTCTTCAAATGGATGTGTAAATAACTCCTCTGACATACCAAGTGAAGCGGCTGTGGTGCTAGTGTTGGTGGTGGCGGCAGGCGGGTGAGTGGTATCTTGAGAGGTGCCCGAAGCTAAGCTGGAGGAGGATGGTGCGTCAAGGTTCCGAGCGGAAGCTGTAGAAGATTGGGTGTCCTGTGTTAGCCAGTCAACTATGTCCTCAGAACTTTTCAAGTACAGGGTACGTGGCCTCTGAAAACTGGTCATTATTCTAGGGCAAAAGGGAATCACAGCACCACGACCACGATGGCCCCTGCGGGGTGGCCTGCCTCTGCCTGTCATTTTTTGGGGGATTAGTGGTACTATGCATGGAAGCTACTGTGCGACCAGATATGAGTGGCACTGTGCAGTGGCAGAGGTTGGCACAGTACACGCTGTAGGCCTGACACACCCGCTTGAAGACAACTAACTGCTATTCAATCTATAACAGTGAAAAAAAAAAAATTGTTTTTAAATCAACGCTATAGTCACACCAGATATGAATGGCAAAGTGCACTTGCAGAGGTTGGCAGAGCACACGCTGAAGGCCTGACACCCGCTTTAAGGACACTGACTGCTATTAGCTTACAGTGAAAAACTTTTTTTCTTTTTAAAGGCACGCTATAGTGACACCAGATATGAGTGGCAAAGTACACTGGCAGAGGTTGGCAGAGTACACGCAGAAGGCCTGACACCCAGACGCTTGCAGACAACTAACTGCTATTCAATCTATTACAGTGAAAAAAAAGTTTTTGTTTTTAAATGCAAGCTTAAGCTATTGTGACACCAGATATGAGTGGTGGCACTGGGCAATTGGGCACAGTATCCACTGTGAGCCTGACACAGAAGCTGGCAGGCAGGCAGGCAACTGCAATTACATTACACAAAAACAAAAAAAAGCAGACTGATGTTCTAGCCCTAAAAAGGGCTTTTTGGGGTGCTGTCCTTACAGCAGAGATCAGATGAGTCCTTCAGGACTGTAGTGGACACTGAATACCCTAGCCTAGCTATCAATTTCCTTATCTAATGAGCAGCAGCTACACTTTCCCTCCTCTATCTAAGAATGCAGCTTCAGAATGAATCTAAAATGGATGCTGTACAGGAGGTGGGAGGGTCTGGAAGGGAGGGTCTGCTGCTAATTTGCTGGAATGTGTCTGCTGACCGTGAGGCACAGGGTCAAAGTTTACTCAATGATGACGAATAGGGGGCGGATCGAACCGCGCATGTGTTCGCCCGCCGTGGCGAACACGCTATGTTCGCCGGGAACTATTCGCCAGCGAACAGTTCGGTACATCACTACTGGACACTGCTGTTAGGGGGTATGGGTTTACTAGAAAGATGAAAGCGTGAGATTAGCAAAGGGTATGTGTTTTCTCATAGCTGCAACCTATGAGTTTCCCTCCAGCACCAGCTCCATCAGATACAAGACGCTTAGGAGGTAGGACTGTTTTAGTGTTTATGGTCAATAAGATTTTGTAATTAGGCCCATCATAATTGTCAGCACCAGGCCCACTGGGCTCTTAATCTGGCCCTGACTACACTCACCCTTTTTCCCAAGCCGTGCCGGTTTCACCGGTTTCATTCTGCTTGATTTCAGCCAAGCAATTCCTTTCCCATATGAGAGCATTGGGAGGATATTGCACGTGTGCAGCAAAACACATCACTGTCCCAATCAGCATGTCCTCATAGAGAGGCATTGAATGAGTGCCTCTTTATGGGGAACATTCAGTGCCTCCATGCAGAGTGTGGAGACGCTGATGAGTGGCTGTCACGAGAGGTGTTACTAGACAGCATTGTAAACCTGCCATTAACTTTCTGGCAGGTCCGTCCCCTTTGGAGGTGTCGCTAGTGACACAATCGCGCCACTGGCCCACCCCCATTAATTCGTTCACCACCGGCATCCCGAATCTCAGGACACCAGAGTTGGGAGAGGAATGCCTCCATACCTGTTTATAAACCAGTCTGTGTAAATAAGATACTTTGTTCTTGTTCTACATTACTGTAGCGGTACTTACCTTATCCGGGGGCCGGACGCGGTCCTCTCTTCAAGACGCGCGCGGTCCTGCGGCTGCACGAGCCGCGTGCGGCTCGTCCGACTGTTCAGACAGGAAGGCGGGCAGTGACCGCGAGAAGCGGTCACGTGTCCCGCCTGCAGCTAAGAGCGCGCCGCGAATCTCGGGCGCGCTCTTAAAGAGACAGTGGGAGCCTAAATTGCAAAAAGGCTCCCATTGGCTCCTGTCATGCCAATCACCCCATACACTTACCTGTTGGGGGAGTGGAAGTGACAGGAGCCAATCACATTAGTTTGTAGGCTACTTATACTTACCCTTTTCCCTTAGTTCCTTGCCCTATCGTGGTTTCTGCTACAGTTCCCTTTAGTGCTTGTTGTGTTCAGTTGTGTTTCTCCGTATTTGACCTTGGCTTTGTATTCTGACTTCGTTTTCGCTTTATCCTATTCTGTACTGTTTGCCGGCTTGCTGATTCCTGTGTACCAGTCCCCGGCTAGTTTTCGTTTACGCTGTCTCTTTGTGCCCTTGACCTCGGATCGTTCCTGACTCTGTCTTATCCTTTTACGTCGAGTCCGGCCACTCTAAGGTCCGGTAGACGTATCTCTCCTCTGTACTGTCTTCTGTTAGGCTGGATCCTGCGTGTAGGGGTATATACTCGTTACATTACGATAGGGCCATGGACCCCGCAGATTTAGCTCAACAGATGGCGACCCATGAGGCTAGATTTGTAGAGCAGGATCACCGTATGGATCAAATAGCTCAGGCTCTCCAGACGCTCTTAGCTAGAACCATTCCAGCAACCGCACCTAACCCTCCTGCACCCCTGCTTCCTGAAGTATCGACTATGCCTAACGCTACAGCACATTTAACGCCTCCTCCTAGGTATGGAGGGGATTCTAAGACATGCAGAGGGTTCATTAACCAAATAGAGTTTCATTTTGAAATGTATCCACGTTCATTTCCCACAGAGAGGTCTAAAGTTGGGTTCTTTATGCACCAACTTACCGACAAAGCACTTGAATGGGCAAACCCTATTTGGGAGGCTAATGGACCTATGGTGCATAACTTTCACAGTTTCCTAACAGCTTTTCGCAGAACTTTTGATACTATGAAAAGGTCTAAGAATGCCGCTAGAGCATTAATGAGGGTTAAACAGGGTTCTAGGTCTGTGGCTGATTACGCTATACAGTTTCGTACCCTTGCCTCACAGGTCGATTGGACCAATAATGGGTTAACTACGGCCTTCATGGAAGGTTTATCAGACTCTATATTGGATGAGGTAGCAGCTAAGGAGCTTCCTATTGCCTTAGAGGACCTTATTGACTACCTCATCGATATAGATAATAGGATTCGTGACAGGCTCTATACTAAGAACAGGAATAGACGTTTTGTTACACCTATTCAACCCAGAGTTAATATACCGGAGAGTGTTAAAGTATCTGAAGAGGAACCTATGCAATTAGGGGTTGCCAAACTCTCAGATACTGAGAAATTACATAGGAGAAGGGAGGGACTCTGCCTATATTGTGGTAAGAGAGACCATATGGTAAAGGAGTGTCCTCTGCTCCCGGAAAACTCTCGCACCTAAGACCTTATAGGGGACTGGCCTTGGGTGTGATTTCTAAGTCTCCTACATTGCCTCCTAACCGACTGCTTCTCCCTGTTTCTTTACATATGGGAGGGAGTTGTATAGTTGAAAACATAGACGCCCTGGTTGATTCTGGGGCAGCCGAGAACTTTATAGACTCTGGTTTTGTAAAGAGAAACAATATTCCCATCAGAGAGAAGGAGATACCCTTGGCCGTTGAGGCCATAGATGGTAGACCATTGATATCTCCTGTTGTTACTCACGAGACTGCACCGCTACACATGTACACAGGGGTTCTACACTATGAAACCATTCGGTTCCAGGTCATCACCTCTCCCTCTTCACAGTTGGTGTTAGGGTATCCATGGTTACGTGCCCACAATCCCATTTTTGACTGGGAGACAGGGCAGATAAAATCATGGAGTGAAGCCTGCCATGAGTCATGTACTATTGAAGTCACGCCTGTGAATTCTATTAACGTTCCTACTGTTCCTCCTTTATCTACGACAATACCCTCTCAGTATTTAACTTTAAAGACTGTCTTTGATAAAAGAGAGGCTGACAAATTACCGCCTCACAGACCCTACGATTGTGCTATTGATTTGTTGCCTGGTACTATACCTCCTAAGGGCAGGGTGTACCCCCTATCAGTTCAAGAAAACCGTGTCATGGAGGAGTACATTAAAGAGTCATTAGACAAGGGATTTATTAGAAGATCCTCTTCTCCGGCTGGAGCGGGGTTCTTCTTTGTATCAAAGAAAGAAGGTGATTTAAGACCTTGCATTGATTATAGAGGTCTTAACAAGATCACCATCAAAAATGCTTACCCTATACCTCTAATAACAGAATTGTTTGACAGGCTCAAACATGCTACGGTATTCACCAAATTAGATCTTAGAGGAGCATACAATTTGATACGTATTAAAAAGGACCACGAATGGAAGACAGCCTTTAACACTCGGTCAGCTCATTATGAGTATACCGTCATGCCATTTGGGCTTTGCAATGCCCCAGCAGTGTTCCAAGAATTTATTAATGATGTCTTAAGGGACTTTATTCACTCATTTGTTATTGTGTACTTGGATGACATTTTAATATATTCTACTGACATTCACGCTCATCACAGACATGTTACAACAGTTCTGAAGACCCTTCTTGCTAATGGTCTTTATTGCAAATTAGAAAAATGTCTATTCGACCAGTCCGAGGTCCAGTTTTTAGGGTATTTGATTTCCGCCGAGGGTTTTCGGATGGATCCCCAGAAGCTCGCTGCAGTCATAGAATGGCCTCTGCCGCAAGGTCTGAAAGCCATCCAGCGTTTTCTGGGTTTCTCTAATTATTATAGACGTTTTATCAAAGGTTTTTCGTCTATAGTAGCGCCTATTACTCGTATGACTAAAAAGGATGGCAATACACGTGTCTGGTCTACTGAGGCACTTCAGGCTTTTGACTTTCTTAAAACTACGTTCGCCTCTGCCCCTATTTTACAGCATCCTGTCCCCTCATTGCCATATATACTTGAGGTTGATGCTTCCGATATAGGGGTAGGTGCTGTCTTATCCCAAAGAGAGTCTCCTGACAAGCCATTGCATCCTTGTGGCTTCTTTTCTAAACAAATGTCCAAGGCAGAGAGGAATTATGATGTGGGTAATCGCGAACTCCTTGCTATCATTTTAGCACTCAAAGAATGGAGACATTTGCTAGAAGGAACTAAGGATCCTATTCTCATATTTACAGATCATAAGAACCTATCCTACCTTAGCGAAGCTAAAAGATTGTCTTCAAGGCAGGCTAGGTGGTCACTGTTCTTGTCTCATTTTAATTATATAATCACCTATAGGCCAGGTGACCGGAACACCAAAGCGGACCTCTGTCCAGACAATTCGAGACTATTGACAAACAGGAGATTGATGTCACTCCTGTCATTCCCCCAGACAGGATAATAGCAACTACTATATTGTCTATTTCCTCGTCCCTCTTGCAGGCCATACAAGCGAAACAAGGCATGGCACCCAGCGAGAGGCCTAATGATAAATTGTTCGTTGACATTCCCGAGAGACGGGATATTCTGTCACTTTATCACGATACTAAGACTGCTGGACATCCTGGTATTTCCAAAACAGTGTCAGCCGTTTCTCGGTATTTCTGGTGGGATACCTTACGTAAGGATGTTACTGACTATATAAGTGCTTGTACTACTTGTGCATGTATGAAAACCTCTCGTAGAGTTCCTTGTGGGCTGTTGCATCCGTTGCCCGTTCCCGAGAGACCTTGGTCTAATCTATCAATGGATTTTATTGTTGAATTACCCCCTTCGAATGGTAACACAGTCATCCTAATGATAGTAGATCGGTTTTCCAAAATGGCTCACTTTGTGTCTCTTCGCAAGTTGCCCACTTCCAAGGAATTGGCTCTTATCTTCGCTAGAGAAGTGTTTCGATTACATGGTATTCCCTTATCTATTGTATCCGATAGGGGTAGCCAATTTATTTCCAGGTTCTGGAAAGCCTTTTGTTCGGAGATGGGTATTTCCCTCTCATTTTCTTCCGCTTACCATCCCCAGTCTAATGGAGCTGCTGAACGTGCCAACCAGTCTCTTGAGCAGTACCTCCGTTGTTTTGTGTCTCACCATCAGGACAATTGGTCTGACCTGCTTCCTTGGGCTGAATTTGCTCGGAATAATGCCACTCATGATTCTTCCGGCAAAAGCCCTTTTTACGTTGTCTATGGCCAGCATCCCGTTGTTCTTCCGGCTGCATTCTCCTCTCAGGGCATGCCAGTTCTGGATGAGCATTTGGCTGGTTTGCGTAATACTTGGGAGCAGGTTCAGCGTTCTTTGGTGGACTCTGCTGCCCGCCAGAAGGCTCAGGCTGACAAGCATCGCAGAGCGGCTCCTTCCTATGTTGTGGGGGACAGGGTTTTGCTTTCCACACGGAATATTCGCCTCCGGGTGCCTTCTATGAAATTGGCTCCCCGCTTCATTGGTCCTTATCGCATTATACATAAGGTTAATCCCGTTTCTTATGCCTTGGGTCTGCCTAAGAATCTGCGTATACCCAATGTATTTCACACCTCTTTGTTGAAGCCTTACGTACGCAACCGCTATACCCGGCATACTCCCCCTCCCCCTCCTGTCTCTGTGGAGGGTCATGAGGAGTTCGAAGTATCTGCTGTTATTGACTCTCGTTTTCTTAGGGGTCGGCTTCAGTACTTGGTACATTGGAAGGGTTATGGGCCTGAGGAGCGCAGTTGGATTTCTGCGGATGCTGTTCATGCTCCCCGCCTTGTACGTTCTTTCCATTCGCGTTTTCCTGCCAGGCCTGGTCCTGCCCGCCCGGAGGGCGTGTCCTCAGGGGGGGGGTACTGTAGCGGTACTTACCTTATCCGGGGGCCGGACGCGGTCCTCTCTTCAAGCCGCGCGCGGTCCTGCGGCTGCACGAGCCGCGCGCGGCTCGTCCGACTGTTCAGACAGGAAGGCGGGCAGTGACCGCGAGAAGCGGTCACGTGTCCCGCCTGCAGCTAAGAGCGCGCCAAGAATCTCGGGCGCGCTCTTAAAGAGACAGTGGGAGCCTAAATTGCAAAAAGGCTCCCATTGGCTCCTGTCATGCCAATCACCCCATACACTTACCTGTTGGGGGAGTGGAAGTGACAGGAGCCAATCACATTAGTTTGTAGGCTACTTATACTTACCCTTTTCCCTTAGTTCCTTGCCCTATCGTGGTTTCTGCTACAGTTCCCTTTAGTGCTTGTTGTGTTCAGTTGTGTTTCTCCGTATTTGACCTTGGCTTTGTATTCTGACTTCGTTTTCGCTTTATCCTATTCTGTACTGTTTGCCGGCTTGCTGATTCCTGTGTACCAGTCCCCGGCTAGTTTTCGTTTACGCTGTCTCTTTGTGCCCTTGACCTCGGATCGTTCCTGACTCTGTCTTATCCTTTTACGTCGAGTCCGGCCACTCTAAGGTCCGGTAGACGTATCTCTCCTCTGTACTGTCTTCTGTTAGGCTGGATCCTGCGTGTAGGGGTATATACTCATTACAATTACATTTTAGTTGCATAAATATTTTTCTTAGTAAGTCACCAAAAGTATTTCAAAACAGCCTCACCAAGGGCCACCCCAACCCCCCCACTCACAACGCAGAAATTAAAGTGTCCCTCTTAGTACATTTAAAAGTTGAGGTATATTATTCCCTCCACAGTCTATTGATCGGGGCTCTTTTCACCTCTGTCACCACTACGCCGTGTGTCGATAATTGCTGGTTTTTTTTTTTTTATTTCCATATATAATTGTAAGGTGCTTCGGAATATGGCGCTATATAAATAATGGTGATAAGAATACCGAGATATATTTACACTCACACTATATTCTGTCACTATATGGTGGGGTGGCTATAAAGACACCCTTTTGTGACATGTGGTATATGATTAAAGGAACAATCAAAGCACCATAACCACTTCATCGAGCTAAGTGGTTATGGTGCTTAAAGTGTTCCTTTAAGAAAAGTGTGGAGAAAAATAAGGAAACCCAATGCTTTTGGTTGCCATTGGATTAAACAGGTTACATCTGCCCACATCAAATATGGCGTCCGAGGGCTTACTGTGGGCGTCGAGTAACGGGATATAATACGTCGTTACCATGGCAGCGTCTCACGCGCGCTGCTGGACGTGTATTGGTTTTGTTTTTCCCTCCCGCAGGAATGGCGGGAGCAGGTTTTGATCTGCTGGGTGAGGTAGTGGACGGCAGCGAGCTGCGGGTGGTGAGCTCCCTGGACAGCCAGGGGCACTGCGTGCTCAGTAACCTGACCGAGGTGGTGGAGAGAGTGCTCAGCTTCCTGCCCATCAAACCCCTGCTCACAGCTGCATGGTGTGTGGGTGACACTGCATCCCACACTCACGGCACCACACTCATACACCAGGGATGGACTAAGGAGAATGCTCAGACAGTGAAAAACTACAGCTCCCATGATGCTGCGGCAGCCTTCTTAATGACAAAGCATCATGGGAGCTGTAGTTCTAACTATCCAGCTTCCTATTGAACTCCCCATACATGCTCACAGCCAACCTCACTGACATTACAATGTGTATCTGGGTAACTGTATTTAAGTTCACTGAGTGAGCACTAACCTGTAACTCAGCCTTTTTATACTGATATGTTATCTGTTCTCTTCTATATACGGGCTGTGCTATTTTGTATATTGTATAACTAAGTCTAAAAGTATGGAATAATTACAGTAAAAAAAAGAAGATATCTATTCACATTTTAGCACCTGGGCTATTCAGTATAATTAGAAGTATAGTATGTGACTTATTTAGAATTAAAGCACAATTACTGTAAAAGACTATAACTATATTAACATGTTAGCTTTAAATGCTAATGAAATTCTGTATATTTATGTTCTCTTCAGAAGCATGTTCTGCTTCAGCTGCTATACTTTTGGGTTTTCTATGTTGTGGTTCAACTGTTCTATCTGTGCTGTACAATATGTTGGTTGTGCTATTCTGTGTAATATATAATTCGAAGTATAGTATAATTACAGTAAAACATGATAAATTATATTCACATTTTAAGATAAAAAAAAAAAAAATCTTGATGAGTCAAAGACCCAGCGAGAGAGAACACAGTGGAGGGGAAAGGAAATGTATATACACTAGGAAAAATAGTAACAGAGGGGAAAATTACCCTACCTTTTTTCAAAACTAGATTTAAAAACTTGGAAAAGCAAAAAAAGGTGTGTTTTCACTAGGGGAGAACATAACACCAAAATTCAGATGACGGATAGGAAACGGGGTAATATTGTAAATCCCCTAAAGGTAATCCCTACATATCTCCTCTTGGTCGGAGAGTGGTACAGGAAGAAAAACTGGGAATTGGGGCTTAGAAGTCCCTAAACGTCCCTAGGAGATGGCTAAATATACAGCCAGTGAAATAGTTATGAGTATTAAGATGTGCACATACAGAGTCAAGGCTGCTTAGCATACCATAGTGGTCATAGAGTATGAGACAGGGCTAAAACACCTGTATAGACCCATTCTCAGCTCTAGAGGTCAAATGGTCAAAAAATGAATTGTTAGCTATAATGAGTATCTTGTGGATAAACAGTCCGTTAAGACAGAAGAGCTAAAGGCCCCATAAACACAACTAAAACATTAAAGGGACACTATAGTCACCTGAACAACTTTAGCTTAATGAAGCAGTTTTGGTGTATAGAACATGCCACTGCTCAATCCTCTGCCATTTAGGAGTTAAATCCCTTTGTTTATGAACCCTAGTCACACCTCCCTGCATGTGACTTGCACAGCCTTCCATAAACACTTCCTGTAAAGAGAGCCCTATTTAGGCTTTCTTTATTGCAAGTTCTGTTTAATTAATATTTTCTTATCCCCTGCTATGTTAATAGCTTGCTAGACCCTGCAAGAGCCTCCTGTATGTGATTAAAGTTCAATTTAGAGATTGAGATCCAATTATTTAAGGTAAATTACATCTGTTTGAAAGTGAAACCAGTTTTTTTTTTTTTCATGCAGGCTCTGTCAATCATAGCCAGGGGAGTTGTGGCTAGGGCTGCATAAACAGAAACAAAGTGATTTAACTCCTAAATGACAGTGAATTGAGCAGTGAAATTGCAGGGGAATGATCTATACACTAAAACTGCTTTATTTAGCTAAAGTAATTTAGGTGACTATAGTGTTCCTTTAAATAGCAGCTAAGAAAAGACCTGGGAGGCAGTAATCTGAAGACCAAAACAAGTTAGTCCCTATATATATACCTCGGCACAGCACAAGGCTAGTGCCTACCCGTACCAACTGACCCTAGTGTTGGCTAAGGTAAAAATAAAACGTAAATCATCTTGGTGCTAAAAGTGCTACCTAGGTGAAAAAAACAAGTGCTAGAGCTAAACGAGCCCAACGTGCGTTTTGGTGTGCTCACACACCGTCGTCAGGGACAAAGTGAAAAGATTGTATCCAGTCCTGCATACAAGTACTTTTTTTTTTTTAAAATCTGCCGGGATCCAAAACAGCTGAGCAGCTGGGCGGGTCGACTGATGAGTCACAGCCCAAAGGGGCAGGCTTTTAGCTAGACAGACAGCAATGCAAACCATTTAGGGTTGGCTGGGCGGTACAATGTGTAAGCTGCAGCGTAAAAGTTTGAAATAAAGATCATCTCGTGTTGTCAGGATTCGTAATGATCCATGTGTTGAGACATAACCCTATGGGCAAATGATAACAGAATATATACACTGAGTGGGGCAACAAAGTACGGACTAGATTATAAGAATATGCAGACACATGTAATGTCAAACAAAGCATGGAATTGGGCACTGTCATATGAATGCATTCATACCGTGTTTCTCCGGAAATAAGACCGGGTCTTATATTAATTTTAGTCACAAAAAACACACTAGGGCTTATTTTCAGGGTAGGGCTTATTTATTTACGGTACCGGTATGTACATTGAACAACATTTAAACAACTTTTCTTCAAATACCGGTACAGTCATCTTCATTTTCCTTTGAACCATTGGTCCTAATCTCTCCTTTACAGCAATATATGGTACAGTAGCTCTTCCTACCGTAAACAACATTTATTCAATTACAATCATGTCATCTTCTTCTGGAATGTCATCATAACTCTCCAAACCCTGATTGCCAGCCTGAATTTCTTGCATTTCCATTTCCTTTTGAACCATTGGGCCTAATCTCTCATGTAAAGCAATATAGCTCTCCTTAAACGAGTACTTCTTCTCCATGTAGCCTGCTCGTAGTGCTTTGGCAACACAGCTGTCAGTGATTTTATCCCATGAATTCTTCACCCATGTCACGACCTCTAGCAGTTTAGGCTTCACAAAGTTTCCACGCTGATTTCTGACCAATCTATTTTCAGTGTATTCATTGATTTCCGTGCACAAATGGTCCTTGAATGGTTTGTTTATTGCAATATCAAGAGTTTGGAGATACGCAGTCATTTCTGCGGGAATCATTGCTTGATCTATTCTTCTCTCTGCAAGGAAGTTCTTCATGTCTTTTGCGCGGTGAGTGCTGGCTGAATCCCAGACTAGCAGACCTCTTTGGCCACCTCTCAGAACAAGTGGCAGCATTAAATCGATCCACTTTCTTATAACTGCTTGTGTGCACCAGGCTTTTTCTGTTTCAAGAACATAAATGCCTGAAACGCGTTCAATCTTAACTTTCTTGCCCTTTGCGATAATTAGAGGTGTGGCTTTTGTTCCATCCAGACGAATTGCCAAAACACAAGTAACACGTGCACTTTCATAATCAGTGGAGGGAACGTAGATTGAGGAGGCTCCCCTCTGATCAATTGTCGTTTGAGATCCTTGGCTCATATACACTGCAGTTTCATCCATCGCAATCATGTTGGAGAGTTGGTATTTAGAAAAGTCTATGCCATCAATGAAGAACTTGAATGCAAGTGCACGTTTAACAACTTAATTATCTTCCAGCTTGAACAGTGTTGTCGATCTAGAGACAGTTCATATCGCTTAAGGAAGCCACCCCCCCCTCTAATTAATTCACCCCCCCTCTCTTTTTAATTAATTCACCCCCCTCCCTTTAATTAAGTCCCAGACATAAAATACCGGTATCTACTCACAGTTCAAAGAGTCCGACCACTGGGTGCCTCACCGCCTGGAATGGATCCTTCCGCTGAAGATCCGAGAAAGGCAGACTGACGGCGCTGCGCACGTCGCCATCACGTTGCGCGATGCCGCGGCCCTCCCCCTCATAGAAGAAGGAAGTCCCGCCGGGCCGCAAAGGTAAAATGCCTAGGTCTTATTTTCGGGGTAGGGCTTATATTGCAGCCCACCCTGAAAATTCAGCTAGGGCTTATTTTCGGGGAAACACGGTATGTTAGTGGTGGACATAACTGGGAGCGGAAGAGTTTAGAGCAAACCCAGGGATACACGTGTGTGTGTGTATATCAAACCCAGGGTGATGTAAGTGACACATCTGATAATCAATGACCTCACCTTATATTAACATTCACACAATAGAGGAGATATCAGATTCTGATATTATAGACAACGTTTGGACAAGGTGAATGTCTGTAAACGGTGTGATACTCAGTGAATTATAGAAGCTCATAAAGTGACTCCCAAACACAGCTTGTCACAAAAATCACTGTAAGTATGTATTGCCCAAATTAATAATAGTCCGTAATTCCCTTCATTGGAAGTAAAGGGAAGGGCATATGACTCGATCTTCTGTAATAGTGTCATATCCATCATTATGGATATAAAAGAGTCCTTCATATTGGGGGTGTATATTCCGGGTGAACCTGGTCAGTACATTATATGTACATTGGAAGTGTATACGCAGGTGAATATAGGTAATGTTATATGTATATACAGTATTTACAGGTGGGTGCTATTCCACAATAGATTCATATGGAAAAAATACACGGTAGGTTTTCTAATCAAATGGCAAAAAGGGAAAACCCTTGTTCAGTCCATTGGGTGATAAAGTTTTAAGTCTATATATCCAATAAGCTTCCCTCTGGTGTAATTTGGTATCCTAATTGCCCTTATGTGGTGGTTGTAATCTTGATTCAATCCCCATGAATCTAACTCCTTCTGAGGAGTGATGATGGTGTAAAGGTAGGTGTCTGGAGATGGGGGTCTCCGGTTCCCTCTTAACTGAATTGACATGTTCTCTGATTCGGCATTTAAATGGTCTAAAAGTCTTAAAATACCGCATGAGCATATCAGTAGGTAAATGACTCCCACTGTTTTGCAGTTATAAAAAGGAACGTGTTTTAAAACTTACAGTTGAATCACTGTTTGAAAATTCTTTGGAATTTTTGAGTATATATGGGCATTCACTACAATGACCGCAGCGATAGGTGCCAACTGGAAGGTAAGGTTTTAAATTAGTTGGTGCCAGTATGTTGAGTTGACTTGGCACCAGCAAATCCTTGAGATTCCTACCCCTACGTGCTGTGACTGATGGAAAGGGGGTAATGGCATTTTTAAGATGCTGATCTGACAGTAGGACGGGCTAATATTTCTTTAAAATTGTTTGCATATTCTCCCATCCTGCATCAAAGGTGCCTATGCAGCGTATAGGTGAAGCTACATTTTTTTGGGGGGGGACTTCCTCAATTAGGGAGCATGTGTCTGTCAGTAGTGCACGTGCATATGCTCTCTTTAAAGTTTTATTCGGGTACCCCTTCTCTTTAAAGGCGCCACGTAATGATCATGCTTTGCTTTTGAATTCCTCAATTGAGGAGCAGTTACGGCGTAATCGTAACTCTGAGGTCTGTATAGGGAATATCGTCGGAAATAGTGCCGTCGTTGAGATCCAACAGATCTACTAGTGTATGTAGACACTCTAGGTCCTTAACTGTTTGCCCAATATTCTGTGCTTTTGCCTCATCTTTCATAGTGTGGTGTTTATGAAGAGCTAATTTTCTAACGAATGTCTTTAGTCCACGTGAATTTGTCAAATGGGGGTACTGGATCGAAAGAGACCCTTGGACAGGACTTGCTGTTGAATTGTGGAGAGGGGAGTAGAAGAGAGGTTAATGATCCTTAGGGGAGTATTGTTTCCTATCTGCACCTCCTCTGGCCCTGCTCTGTCTGGTCCAGGGGCCTTGCCTTATTTCTGCTTTACGCAGACCTAAAAAAATCGACTCCTTTTTTAAAGGATACTTTTAGGTACGGTTTCTTTTTTTTTTTTTTTTTTGAGAGGCTGGTAGAGTACCAAGAGGAGATATATAGGGATAACCTTTAGGGGATATACAATATTACCCATTTTCCTACCCGTACATCGGAATTTTGGTGTTATTCTGTTCTCCCCTACTGGCAATACACTTTTTTTTCCTTTCCAAGTGTTTTATCTAGTTTTGAAAAAAGGTAGGGTCATTTTTTCCCTCTGTTACGATTTTTCCTACTGTATATACGTTTCCTTCGAGATCTTTTTTATCTTATTGCATATTTAACAACTCTGAGAGCACAGTTTATTTGACCATTCTCATTTCTGGAGATGTGATGTTTTGGCTTACCTCTAACATTAATTGATTTTGGGGTCTCCACTCTGCTGACTGTTTCCCCATAGAGATGCATTGATTCTATGCATATCTGAGGAGTTTTACACAGCCCAGCACACAAACTCAGAATTGGTTTATTTAAATTCCTTTCCACCTAGTCTCCCTAACTTTGGGAGAGCTGGAGTGGATCCTTTCCCTGGGATCCATCGTAGCTGCTGTAATCCTGTCATCTTCTTGCTCTACTCCCTCATGCGCTGTTTAGTGATGTTGAGGCTGGTGTGATGTCCTATCCCGGCATCACTGCAGGGCGCCTGAGGGAGCAAAACTGGAAGATCACAGCCTCTGCCCATACGCCTCGGGTGTGGGGGCAGAATGGGTTGACAGAAGCCAGAACAAAATTCCTAGTTGCCATGGCACCTGGGATTTGTTGAGCCCTGCTGTATAATACATAATTAGAAGTATAGTATATGGCTTATTTAGAAGCATACGGCATTGTTACAGTAAAATATGTTAAATCTGTTCACATTTTAGAATCCTTTATTTGATATGTAAACAGATTCTGGTCAAGTGACTTGTTCTTCAACAACAAAATGATACCGCACTCTATATGAAATAATGCTGTAGAGCTGATTCTTGCAAGTATAAATTTATTAAATATCTAAAGATAATGAAATATCTCAAAACGTATAATTGATGGCAAAATATATCTACAATCTCACCATAACACCTAAACAATAATAAATATATACAGTAAGCCCCCAATATAAACCGAAAATGATGATAAAGCAGAGTGCACAGAGGCACTAAATGATAGAGAGCCCTCTATCTGCTATATACAATGTACACAAAAGTCCATCAATGATATAGAAAAAGTATGTGTGGAAAATGAAAAAAATGTCCAAAAAGGGAAAAAAAGGAAGTATTTACAGTCCAAATATGTGTACACTGATGATTGTATATAGATATTGCTCCAAATGCTTAATGGTTAGATCTCACCACGATTAGAAGTCAGAGGATTCCCTTTATCATCTTCTGGTCATATCTGTGACTGAGGGATTATCTCCGGTCTATGCCAGGATAGAGGAACATCCAGTGAGTCCTCCCTTGTCCAGTGCGTCCTCCTATCTCCTTCTTTGTTTGCTGGTTGTTGTAGAGGGTCTCTTTGTCATCGGTGGGGTGCAGTAACGGGCGCTGTAACGGGCTGCGCGCTCGGAATCCAACGATCCCTTCAATGGCCCTATCGGGAATGAGTGTGAGATGCTTTTTATGTCTCTTTGGCGCGCCCGCCCTTTCTCGCGGGTCGCGCTATGATGACGTCACACTTTGATCGACATGAATGTGCTCCGTAGAGCGAAATTCTCAAAATAACTTTATCAACATATTTACATATTTACAAACTCTCAATCCTCTTCCCGACTACCCAGAAAAGACTCTAAATGTGTTCAAAAAAAAATTAATACAAATAAAACTTAAAACCAAGATACTAGTCTGTTATATATTTATAGTTTGTAAATGGATAATAACCAAAAGGGAAAATTTTTTGTTATAAAGATCATAAGTCGTTTCTATTATAGTAAGATAATATGGCCGTTGTCTACTCCATATCCTTTTTAAAGAGACACAGTCCCTTTATTAAGTCCTCTATTATTTAATCATGACTGTGTGATTTCCCTATTATAGAACATCTTTGTAAGAATGTGGTTTACGTATGTCGTCAAATTAGTACTGGGACTCTTATGTCCCGTAAACTAAACATTAATCTGTTGCTGGTAATATTGTTTCAAAAGTATCCAAGAATATATACTAAACGGATTGAGTGAGGAAATAGTTACCTCTTGGGGTAAAACATCTAAGCAAAGATTATTACGGAAGCCTTCAGTTTGCCATCAAATGGTTAAGACAAACATCTACATCTTACTATTGCAATTAGTCCTTGATGGTGTATCTATAGCGTATTGAGACACTGAAGCAGCTTCTCAGAGATAAAAACCCTGCCTACTTATGAAATAGAAATGTACTCACCAGTGGTGTACCCAATGAAATATATCCGTGGTTATTCCAAATGTGGACCCCGTAACGACTATTCGGGTTGCGGACCAACGTTGGTCAATTTTGTAAGAGCCAGAAGAGGAGATAAGGGACCAGGCGGACCAATCATGGTCAAAGTCTGATTTTGACCATGATTGGTCCGCCTGGTCCCTTATCTCCTCTTCTGGCTCTTACAAAATTGACCAACGTTGGTCCGCAACCCGAATAGTCGTTACGGGGTCCACATTTGGAATAACCACGGATATATTTCATTGGGTACACCACTGGTGAGTACATTTCTATTTCATAAGTAGGCAGGGTTTTTATCTCTGAGAAGCTGCTTCAGTGTCTCAATACGCTATAGATACACCATCAAGGACTAATTGCAATAGTAAGATGTAGATGTTTGTCTTAACCATTTGATGGCAAACTGAAGGCTTCCGTAATAATCTTTGCTTAGATGTTTTACCCCAAGAGGTAACTATTTCCTCTCTCAATCCGTTTAGTATATATTCTTGGATACTTTTGAAACAATATTACCAGCAACAGATTAATGTTTAGTTTACGGGACATAAGAGTCCCAGTACTAATTTGACGACATACGTAAACCACATTCTTACAAAGATGTTCTATAATAGGGAAATCACACAGTCATGATTAAATAATAAAGGGACTGTGTCTCTTTAAAAAGGATATGGAGTAGACAACGGCCATATTATCTTACTATAATAGAAACGACTTATGATCTTTATAACAAAAAATTTTCCCTTTTGGTTATTATCCATTTACAAACTATAAATATATAACAGACTAGTATCTTGGTTTTAAGTTTTATTTATTTTTTTTTTTTTTTTTTAACACATTTAGTCTTTTCTGGGTAGTCGGGAAGAGGATTGAGAGTTTGTAAATATGTGAATATGTTGATAGTTATTTTGAGAATTTCGCTCTACGGAGCACATTCATGTCGATCAAAGTGTGACGTCATCATAGCGCGACCCGCGAGAGGGCGGGCGCGCCAAAGAGACATAAAAAGCATCTCACACTCATTCCCGATAGGGCCATTGAAGGGATCGTTGGATTCCGAGCGCGCAGCCCGTTACAGCGCCCGTTACAGCACCCCACCGATGACAAAGAGACCCTCTACAACAACCAGCAAACAAAGAAGGAGATAGGAGGACGCACTGGACAAGGGAGGACTCACTGGATGTTCCTCTATCCTGGCATAGACCGGAGATAATCCCTCAGTCACAGATACGACCAGAAGATGATAAAGGGAATCCTCTGACTTCTAATCGTGGTGAGATCTAACCATTAAGCATTTGGAGCAATATCTATATACAATCATCAGTGTACACATATTTGGACTGTAAATACTTCCTTTTTTTTTCATTTTTTTCCTTTTTTTCCTTTTTGGACATTTTTTTCATTTTCCACACATACTTTTTCTATATCATTGATGGACTTTTGTGTACATTGTATATAGCAGATAGAGGGCTCTCTATCATTTAGTGCCTCTGTGCACTCTGCTTTATTATCATTTTCGGTTTATATTGGGGGCTTACTGTATATATTTATTATTGTTTAGTTGTTATGGTGAGATTGTAGATATATTTTGCCATCAATTATAAGTTTTGAGATATTTCATTATCTTTAGATATTTAATAAATTTATACTTGCAAGAATCAGCTCTACAGCATTATTTCATATAGAGTGCGGTATCATTTTGTTGTTGTATATATTATTGTGAGGTACCAGGAGTGGGTTACCCAGATATCCAGCACCTATCAGATGGAAGAGTGCCTGTACACTTCTCTTTATTGTAAGTGACTTGTTCTTCTTCAGATTTAATTATGTAATTGGGAATTTTAGTATATATGATTGTCTTCAGAAGCATGTTCTGCTTGAGCTGATATTCTATTGGGTTGTCTTTGTTGTGGTTTAACTGTTCTAGAACAAGGTCACTGGTCAGAGACTTTAGACCTACATGTATGACAACAGGACTGCCGTCAGAAATAACAAAGCCCAATCATTTGGGGCACCTCCAACACTCATTACTAGACATGCATACAAATGCGCTATTAACACCTTTATGTCGCGCGTTAAGAGGCGGTCCTGAATGTCGCCGGGCACCATAGCCCGTTTTAGCCACTTACCTGACTACTTCCCTTCCCATGCTGGAGAGCACGCCTAGGGGGACTTGCCTGTCAATCGAGACAGTCTCCCTGTAGCTAATCTGGTGTTCAATCAAATTTTCCTACTGTGAATATTCCCTACCCTTGTCACTTCCGGTTAGGGGAATCAGCTGGCTCCTGTGCTGCGCATGTGTGCTAGCACTCCTGCTGGGGTAGGGAAATCTAATAGAGGCTGAGAGCATGCTGATGAGGAGCCATCAGCTGGACTGTGAGGTCTATGACCGCTAGGTCATAACCGGGGGACAAAAGCTAGTTTTAAACTTGTATTATAGTTGTGTAAGCCCTAGATTGACCCTGTAACTTTCCAAAACATCATAAAACCTGTATATGAGGGGGGTTATGGGGGGGGTACTGTTTTACTCGGGAGTCTTTCAGAGCACAACGAATGTTGATCATCGTGTCATCACGACGATATTATTGGTGAATGGACGTTTTTTTTGTGTGAAAAATGCATAAAACAAATTTGAACGCTAACTTTGACCACTGTTTGACCAAGTAGCTTTGACAAAGACTGGAAATATCTCATTTGCAATACCTTGGGTTGTCTACTTTTGCAAATGGTGTACTATCATGGGAGTAATTTTTGATTCTTGGATTTCCATATGGTTTCAAAGGCAACACAACCAAGCTGGCAAATTTCAATGTGTATAAACTGAAAAATAGAACGTGGTATATTAGACCCTGTTACTTTCCAAAACACCATAAAACCTGTACATAGGGGGATACTGTTGTACTCATGAGACATTGCTTAATACAAATATGGATATTTTTATTGCAGTAAAAACTAACAATATTATGACATTCACAGTTTAATATGTGACCTGTCATGATTCTCTTTTATTCCAGAAGTTTGGTCCTTAAGGGGTTAAATGCCATGCAGAACATGAAAAATAACATTTCTTAATTTCTCAAAACTTTTTAGATTTTATTCATATTAAATTGTTTCCTATAGGAATATTTGATGTAAAATGAAAGCCCTCTTTCACTATAGACACTATAGTCACCTGAACAACTTTAGCTTAATGAAGCAGTTTTGGTGTAGAGAACATGCCCCTGCAGCCTCACTGCTCAATCCTCTGCCATTTAGGAGTTAAATCCCTTTGTTTATTAACCCTAGTCACACCTCCCCTGCATGTGACTTGCACAGCCCTCCATAAACACTTCCTGTAAAGAGAGCCCTATTTAGGCTTTCTTTATTGCAAGTTCTGTTTAATTAAGATTTTCTTATCCCTGCTATGTTACTAGCTTGCAAGAGCCTCCTGTATGTGATTAAAGTTCAATTTAGAGATTGAGATACAATTATTTAAGGTAAATTACATCTGTTTGGAAGTGAAACCAGTTTTTTTCATGCAGGCTCTGTCAATCATAGCCAGGGGAGGTGTGGCTAGGGCTGCATAAACAGAAACAAAGTGATTGAACTCCTAAATGACAGTGAATTGAGCAGTGAAATTGCAGGGGAATGATCTATACACTAAAACCGCTTTATTTAGCTAAAGTAATTTAGGTGACTATAGTGTTCCTTTAACAAAATGATCTATAATAAGGGTGCGTAGTTATACCTTTAGTGACAGCCACTAAAGTGCGTCCTATCTCAGTGCTGCACGGTATTCAGCGCCTCCACGCTCTGCATGGAGGCACTGAACGTTCCCATAGATATGCATAGATTCAATGCATGTCTATGAGGAGATGCTGATTGGCGCAGCGCTTTGCAACGCATGCACAATAGCTTCTCAGTGCTTTCCTCTGGGAAAGCATTGGATTGGCAGAGATCATCAATCATGATTATCTCAGCCATAGAGGCGGGGAGACCGGCACGGTGTGGAAAAAAGGTGAGTATAAACTCCATTCCCACATGAATGAATGTTGATCCCTAGTGACCAGCCTCCATCCAGATTATCGGTCTGGCGGTTGTTCTGTATATTCAGCAATTTTGGTAGCTGCCGACAAAGATACAGATAATGCAGACCGGGGGGGGGGGGGACTAAAATATATATATATATATATTTTTTTTTTTATTTTTTTTTTTTAATTAAAAAAAAAAAATTACATTTCCCCCTCCCATTTTACACATACCTGCACAAACACATACACACTACACACACACTCTGCACAAACACTGCATTCACTATACACACTACACAAACACACACTCTGCATTCACTATACACAAACATACACTGCATGCGCACTTACACACACACACACTGCATTCACTAAACAAATACTCTCACTGCATCCACTATACACACACACATTCTTGAGAGCTGTGATGTCCCTGCTCCGCTCACTCACAAGCTCCTTAGTGATGCCGGGGCCAGAGTGACATCCTATTTCTACTCTGAAATCACTAAGCGATGAAGCAGAGCAGGGAGATCACAGCTCCCTCTCTGTCCACCTACAGAGCGCATAGCCACCCGCTTAGGAAGGAACATGTTCCCAAATCCCAGGAGCCAGGACTAAATTCCTGATCGCCATGGTGACCTGGCACCTGGGATTTGTCGAGCCTTGCTATAGGCATGCACAACACTGGTTTTGGTGCAGTGTCTCAGGTTCCTTACACCTGCAAGGCTAATTATTAGTTTTTTTGATAAATTGCAATAATTAGCTTTGAGTGGGAACTCCACCTCTAAAGGGACATCAGAGCTGGACCCAGGTAAGTGACAGAAGGTGTTTTGAATTAAGAACAGTTCTCAACCTCTGTTTTAGGCACAAGTTGTCTTAAATTTAGAAATTTGGCTTTTTTGGGGGGGGCTTTTTTTTTTTTTTTTTTAATACATGACCATGTATAGCAGAAAATTCCCACAATGACAAGGTAAAAAGAAGCCTCACATGGTTTCCCCACTAGGTGGCACCTTGGCAAAGTCTGGTACAACTGAAAAATAATACATCACTTTATTAAAACATTTCTCTTTATTGGCCATTTTCAGCCCTAGATTGCATTATTGACAATGGTTAGAATTTCAGTGTGTGTGTGTTTGCTAATGACTCAAGAAGCAACTTTGTCACTTTTTTTTTTTTTTTTTTATCTGTTTTTTATGCATATGTAATGCTTTTCTTGGTCTTAGTGTATGCCGCCTTTGGAGAGATTGTGCTCAACGCAACCTAAAAACAAGGCAGAGGATAACTTGGGTATCTTACACCGAAGACACTGAAGATGACCTGCCATTTTTTTCTCACCCATTGGTCAATGTGGTTAAAAGTGAACTTGAGGTAAGGATATTTTAAGAAGATGTGGTTAAGGCAGAGTATATTCTGCCCAGACCCCCAGCATGGGGTCTCCATTCCTTTACACATTGATCCCAACCAGGCATCTCTGTTTCTGGGAGATAATTGAGTCAAAGCTCGGTAAGTTAATTATCTCCCAGATACAAAGAGTCAAATACATAAACACTGAAAATGGTTATGAACCCCCACACGTCTTATCTCCCTGGATAGCTCTTGGTGGAGCGCCCAATCGGTGCAAATAGCGCTCTGATCCGTGGAGGTTTGGAGAAACGCCACTCAGTTAACGTTTAGACCATCTGTTAGCGTGTGATCTAATGCCGGAAACTGTTACAGGTATTGGCCGGTACTTTACCTGGGTCTCTGGGCGGTTTACTAGTATTTAATATATAAAATATTCCTTTTTTTTTTTTATCGGTAAGTTGGTACATGCATTATGATTACAAGATTATAAAGTGCGATGTGATTTGGTAGGTTTCGGGTGGAATATTTATGTCCCTGTTATGGAGGGCAAAATGTTATTGAGTCCACCATAGAAGCGTTTTATCGGTAGATGTGATCTAGTCATATACATAGGGCCAAACTGGTCACTGAGAGTACAAGAGGGGTTTGTTGCTGCCTTCGTTCAAGGGGTCATGGAGTGGGAGAACTGTCACCGTATGTTCCTGGTGTGGTATTTGTAAATTAACAGCTAGGAAATTTGTCAGAGCTGTGGCAGCTGACCTTTAATGTAGATAAGTGCAAGATACTGCATCTTGGACGTAAAAACCCAAGGGCAGAGTGTAGAATATTTGATAGTCATAACCTCAACATCTGAGGAAAGGGATTTAGGTGACTTAAAAGTAGGCAGACCATGTAATAAAGCAGCAGGAAATGCTAGCAGAATGCTTGGTTGTATTGGCAGAGGTATATGGCTCATGCCATTGTACAGAACACTGGTGAGCCCTTACTTGGAGTATTGTACGCAGTACTGGAGACCGTATCTCTACTTTGGAGAGAGTTCAGAGAAGGGCTACTAAACTGGTTCATGGATTGCAGGATAAAACTTACCAGGAAAGGTTAAAGGATCTCAACATGTATAGCTTGGAGGAAAGACGAAACGGGGGGGATATGATAGAAACATTTAAATACATAAAGGGAATCAACACAATAAAGGTGGAGACTATATTTAAAAGAAGAAAAACTACCACAACAAGAGGACATAGTCTTAAATTAAAGGGGCGTGGCCGGAACCCAAGCCGGATGGTCGCGGATTGAACGAGCTCTGCCGACAAGGCTCATTAAAAGCTTCCATTCTGCAAAAAACAACTTGCCCACGATCACCCTTAAGAATGTCGCAATACCGCTCGAAAAAAGCGGCGGACGCCAAGGAAAAAGCGGATTTCTTTGCAGCCCGCACACCTCAGCACAAATCTGTGAGCCAGCAGGCCCAAGATGGCGCCGAGTCCGACACGGACAGTGAGCGCACAGCGGGAATGGCAGTAAGCAAGCAGACCCTGCAGCAAATGCTGGACGACCTGGCAAACAAAATGCAAAACACAGTCCACACAGCAGTTGCTGACCTAGGCAACCGGACCACCCACATGATGGGTAAAATGGAGGAATTTGTAGCAGCCCATGATTCCCTTGCAGACAAAGATCCAGGTTAGAACATTTTGAAAATAAATTAATGGATCTGGAAGATCGCTCCCGCCGCAACAATCTTAGGCTCAGGGGCATACCGGAGGAGGTGCGACCACAGGAGCTGACAGCTTATGCAACTGAGTTCTTCCGTTCCATATTGCCTGATATACCATCAGACATGATGATCCTGTATAGGATACACAGAGTCGCCAGCCCCACGCACCTACCCCCCTCCACCCCACGAGATGTGCTTATGAGGGTACATTACTTTCATGTCAAGGAACAGATTCTGAGGGCTCACCCGACCAACAGCACGACAATGGAGAAGTTTAAAGATATACACATCTACACGGACTTGTCCACCAAGACCCTGAGGAGAAGACGGAAATACAGAAACATCACAGAATCTCTATCGCCAGCACAACCTCCAATATCGCTGGGGATACCCGGTTAAACTGCTCATCAACAAGGACGCAAGACGCACATGGTCACATCCCACACAGAGGGCACTGAACTTTTGCAAGCATGGGGCATAGAGGTGAACAACCCACCCACGGGCCATCCTCGCAGCGTTTGAATGCAAGGGGAGTGGAAGACAACTAAAACGAGGAGACATGCCCGGCGGATGGTGCAGTGAACATTACGGGACATTTACGGTTCGAGTTCCATGGTCAAAGGTTTGAAGTAAGGGGACTGAACGGGAGGGTGGGGAGAGGAAAGGGGACATATCCCGGTGGTTATAGGGAAGGTCATCATGCCCTAGCACGTAAACGTTAACACACATTCCCGCTGGCGTGGAGCGCCCTGGAGGGCAATCCATGCTAAGGAATGTGTACCTAAAGGAGATAAGTAAAGGGGCAAGATCTCTCCACCGCTCCCGTGGGTGACCTAAAAAGCCCAGTCAGGCCAACAAGACAAGTAGACACCCACGTTTTATATACACAGACATGGGCGTCATAACCGTAACCTCCCCACACACAGACATACCCTATAAACCTAGACGAGAGTTTGAATCACACGATCTTTAACTGAGAATATAATTAACTCAAAGAAGAAAAAAATAAATAAATTGAAAACAAAAACAAACACCAGGCACATATTCAAACTCTTAAAAAATTGCAAGACCTCCACAGAGCTAACCAAATCACTCCCTCAAACACCACGCAAACCGCGATAGCTGACTTGCAAAGACAAATCAATACCATAGCCTTTCAAAAAGCAAGTTACGCATTAAAAAAATTAAAAGCCACTACCTTCGTCCTAGGAAACAGAGCTAGCAAAGCATTAGCCCAAAGACTCTGAGACAAGCAGGCACAAACTAGAATCCCTTACCTGCTGTCCCCAACAGGACACAAACTGACCCAACCTACAAAGATCTGTGATGAGTTCGCTACTTATTGCAGTTCCCTTTATAACCTCAAGAACAACTCGCAAACACCCCAACCCACCCACGACACAATACAATAATATCTACGCAGGTTTGAGCTGCCTAAACTTCAATCACACCATATTACACACCTAACCAGCCCTGTCACTGACCAAGAAGTAATGCATCTTATAGAGTCGATGGCGAAAGGGAAGGCACCAGGACCGGACGGTCTCACCGATATTTATTATGCAACTTTCAAACACACACTATGTCCACACATAACAAGGGCTTTCAACCATGCTACACAACAAGGTAACCTCCCAACCGAATTCTTAGCAGCACATATCATAACCCTGCCCAAACCGGGAAAACCTCCAACAATATGCCAGAACTTCAGGTCCATCTCCCTGCTAAATGCAGATGCAAAACTGTACGCTAAGATATACGCAGAGAGACTTAAAACAATCTTGCCGGGTCTGATCTCTACAGACCAAGTGGGGTTTGTATCAGGCAGACAAGGTCCAGACAACTCGAGGAAGGTACTAGACATCCTACATTACCTCGACCGCTCCAAAACACAAAGCACACTCCTTTCATTAGACGCTGAAAAAGCGTTTGACTGCCTGAACTGGCGGTTTCTGCGGGACGTGTTAAGCGGATATGGATTCCCTCCCGAATTCCTTAATGTGGTGAGGGCCCTATACAGTTCCCCATCAGCTACAGTGTTAAATTCTGGATTTAGTTCCACCCCCTTCACGATTACCAATGGCAAGCGACAAGGCTGCCCCCTCTCCCCAATGCTGTATGTGCTTGCCTTGGAGCTGCTAGCAATAGCTATCAGAGCAAACCAGGATATTAAAGGGGTCACCATAGGAGGCAAAGAATATAAACTTAACCTGTTCGCGGATGACATCCTACTCACCCTAACCAACCCATCAATATCACTCCCAAACCTACACAAAGAAATACAAGACTACAGCAGAAATCATATCAGTTAAACCTAATTAAAACCCAGGCCATGTGCATAAACATCCCCAAAGAGGAGGAACAGCGGTATCGTCTTACATTCCAGTACGACTGGAGAGACGACTTCCTAACATTCTTGGGCATAAAACTAACAAAAAAACACACGGACCTCTTTGCTACTAATTATATTAAACTAGCCAAAAAAGTAGAGCATCTACTACACTCATGGCAGAATAAATCTCTATCATGGTTGGGCCGAATAGCGGCTATCAAAATGACAATCCTACCGAAAATCCTCTACATGTTCCGCTCCCTGCAGATACCCTTGACACAGACATACCTACAAAGACTACAATCTAGTCTGATTAAATTCAGTTGGGGGGGGGGGGGGGAAACATCCCAGGGTCCCTAGAACATTACTCATGAGACCGTCAGACAAAGGGGGTCTCGGATTCCCAAACCTTAGGGCGTATTATGTGGCAACACAAACAGCCAACATCCTGGCTATGCACACCTACTCATACACCCCCCAATGGATAGAGAGAGAGGCCAGTTGCAGTGGGACATCAGACCTCTCGGCGACCATGTGGATACCCAGGCGCCTGCGGTTCACTCCATCAAGCATTCTGCCCACCACTAAACTTCTGCACAACATATGGGATAATCACAGAGACGCGCTTTGCTCCGCCAGACCGTGGTCCCTGGCAACGCCACTACACACAATTAACCTCTGCAATGATACATTTCCACATAGAGCATGGAAGGCGTGCAACTTCACACACACTACACCAACTGTGCAACCCACAAGGCATACACACGCTCCCGACCATACAGAACACACACGATCTACCACAGCGGCAAACTTTTTCCTACTGGCAACTCAAAACCCTAATTAGCAACACCAAAGACAATGATCCCACACCCACGTTCGACACCACTCTCCCTACCTTCGAGAAGATGTGCCTACACCAAATACCAACCCAAAAAACGCTATCAGTATGTTACAAACTAATTACCGCACACAATACTGAACCTAAGTGGCAGTTCCAATCAGATTGGCACAAAGACATAGGCAGAGACCTCACACAAGATGAATGGAACCACATCTACGCAACCCACAAGGGTCTCACTTCGTGCGCCTCCCTTCTGGAGTCAGCCCGAAAAATACTCTATGGGTGGTATGACACCCGCACGACTCAAGAAAATGTACCCAAACACGAGCAACAAATGTTGGAGGTGCCTAACCCAGGAGGGGACAATGCTCCACATCTGGTGGACATGTGCCTTGGTCCAGTCAAACTGGAAATAAGTATAAGAGTTGATACGGGGGGCCACAGGGTGCATCTTAGAATACAGGGTCGAAACCTTTTTACTCAAACTCTTACCTCCCAGTGGAAAACCCCAACGATCCCCTCCATAGCGGAAGTAACCACATTGGTTTCCACGACACTGGTCTATGAGACAATAGTGTGGCACCAACTGAAAGTGGTTATAGGGAGCACCACAGCAAAAGAACTTTGGACAGCTTATGTAGAGGGACGGGCCTCTAGATAATTCCCTAAAGTAGCCAAAAGAGACCAGAATAAGACGTACTTCGGGTTGTCTGAAGTTGAGAAGTCGTATTTGGGTCGTTAAGTAAAAGATCATTCAGTTTCCACTGGAATGATTTAAGAGGAAGGGATGGGATCTGAATGGCAAGAGACGGGTGCATGGTCAGACCAGGTGATCGAGCCATATATGCTGGATTCTACTAAATGTAGCAACCCATACAGCAGGAAACACTCTTGATCTCGCATTCACCAACCTCTTTACTGCCTCTAATTTCTCCAATATTCCCTTTCCTCTATCTGACCACCATCTGCTGACTTTTGACGTTGGCATACCTAATTGACACCACCGTCTGAACATCACTCTCACAGAAACCTCCAATGTCTTGACCTAGAGCATTTCTCCATTAATCTCCAAACTCTCCTTTTACCGATATCAAACCTAAACCTGTCCTAGTTCTGCAACCTCCTTCTACAATTCCACCCTCTCCTCTCAACTAGACATCATGCACCTTCTACATTTAAACGCCGCAGGGACCCCCAACAACAACCCTGGCACACCAAGCTCACTCGATACCTCCAAAAATGCTCCAGAACTGCTGAACGCTGTTGGAGAAAGTCTCACTGTGCATCTGACTTTCTCCACTATAAATTTATGCTGAGCTCATACAGCTTGCCTCTTTCCTCTGCAAAATAAAATTACTTCAATATCCTCATAACCACACTCTCCCATGAACCCAAACGACTATTTCACACATTTAACTCTCTTTTTCGCCCTGTTGTTCCTCCTCCACCTACTAACTTAACCACCTCAGACTTTGCAACTCACTTCACTGACAATATCTCTACAGTCAAGGAAGAGATTTCTCATCTGTCTTCTTCCCCTAACAATACTTCTCCTAACTTAACTCCCTCTGATATTCTA
Source organism: Pelobates fuscus (assembly GCF_036172605.1). NCBI lineage: Eukaryota > Metazoa > Chordata > Amphibia > Anura > Pelobatidae > Pelobates > Pelobates fuscus. The sequence goes on along the minus strand of NC_086319.1, from coordinate 373,186,776 downwards.
TGTTCATTCGCACCGGCTACATTGGAAGACGTTTCTGCTCTGCTCCAGTCCTCTCGCCCCACCACCTGCTCCCTAGATCCAATTCCCTCGTATCTCATCCATACTCTGTCTTCTTCTCTTTCTCCACCTCTCACTAAAATTCTCAATCTCTCTCTTTCTCTCCTCTGGTATATTTCCATCGCCCTTCAAACATGCAACTGTAACCCCAATTCTAAAGAAGCCCAACCTTGACCCTAACTACCCATCCAACTACCGTCCTATCTCGCTACTGCCTTTTTTTGCATGCTACTGCCTTTTTTTGCATGCTACTGATCCTTGAAAGAATTGTGTATGCGAGATTGACAGACTTCCTCGAGTCCAACTCTCTGCTACAACCGCCTTAGTCTGGTTTCCGCGCTAAGCACTCTGTGGAAACGGCACTGACCAACGTATGATCTACTCGCTGCAAAATCTTGTGGTCACTACTCTATCCTAATTCTTCTTGACCTGTCTGCGGCTTTTGACACTGTTGATCATAAACAGCTTCTTCTCATCCTCCGCAATATCGGTCTACAAGATATTGCTCTCTCCTGGTGCTCCTCCTACCTCTCCCAGTGCTCTTTCAGTGTTTCTTTCTCTGGCTCTGTTTCTTCTCCCCAACTCCTCTCTGTTGGTGTCCCCCAAGGTTCAGTCCTTGGTCCCCTACTGTTCTCCATCTATACTGCCTCCCTTGGTAAACTCATTAGCTAATTTGTCTTCCAATATCATTTTCTATGCAGATGACAAGCAAATCTACCTGTCCTCTCCTGATCTCTCCCCGTCCCTCTTGACTAGTGTCTCTGACTGCCTCTCTGCTATTTCTAACTGGATGGCTGCTCTTCCTTAAACTAAACTTGACCAAAACTGAAATTCTGGTCTTTCTTCCCTCAAGTGTTGTTACTCCTGTGTCTTCTGTCTCCCTCCAAGTCAACGGTGCTACCATCAGCTTCACCACGCAGGCTCGCTGCCTTGGTGTTCTCTTTGACTCCGACCTCTCCTTCAAGCCTCATGTTCACTCTATTGCCAAATCCTGTCATTTCCATCTCAAAAAATTGCTCGCATCCGCCTCTACTTAACGCCAGATGCGACTAAGGTGCTGGTCCATTCCACTCTCCTTTCTCGCCTTGACTACTGTAATCCGCTTCTCAGTGGTCTTACGTGCTCCCAACTTGCTTCCTATAAAATATAGAGCTCAATTTAAAATTCTGGTTCTTGCTTTCAAATCTCTACATAATGCTGCTCCCACCTATCTATCCTCCCTTATACACAAGTATGTCCCGTCTAGGCCCTTACGATCTGCTGAAGACTTCCGTCTATCTTCTGTCCGTACTCCCACCTCTGATGCTCGCCTTCAAGATTTCTCGAGGGCTGCACCGTTCCTGTGGAACTCGGTTCCCTCCTCCGTTAGATGCTCACCCAGTCTCCACTCCTTCAAAAAATCGTTAAAAACCCACTTCTTCATAAAAGCTTATCAATTAAACTGTTAATAGCTCCCGGCTGATTCCTCTTCTGCAACTGTCACTAGTCTAATACTACCCTTACCTTTTTGTGTCATTTTACCCCCACTCCCTCTAGTATGTAAGCTCATTGAGCAGGGCCCTCAAACCCTCTGTTCCTGTGTGTCCAACTCGTCTGGTTACAACTACATGTTTGTTTGTCCACCCATTGTAAAGCGCTGCGGAATTTGATGGTGCTATATAAATAACATTATAATAATAATAATACAAACTTTAGGAAGATCTGAGGTAGGAACAGCATGTCTAGTCTAGAGTTTGGTTTTTGTCGTTGCTGAGAAAAAAGAGTAGTCTTTGCTGGAGAACTATGCACTCACACTCGTCAGAGGCAGTCTTGGTCTAGGGAGATGATTAAATCTCTTGTGTGTGGATGCTTGGTAGAGTGTAGATCCTGAGGTGTCAAGAGATATTTTAAGGTAATCACCTAGAATAAGTTTGCCTTCCAAAAATGATTTCATAGTTTGTAAGCTTTTTCTTAGGACTCTGCATTGATGTCTGGTAAATATAGGTTTGCTAGGGTTAACATATTGACATATTTGACCTTTAACCATTAGTAGCCTGCCAGCGTTGTCTGATTTGTGGTCTGTGTATGTAAAAGGAGTGTGAACTGAGATGAGTGTGGCCACTCCAGACGACTTGGCCCTGTCGTAATTACTGAAGTGGCCCGTAGGGTACTTACAATTGTTTAGAGTATGGGGGCTTTTTTTTTTTAATTTTTTTTATGGGTTTATTGCAGGAAGGCTATAATGGCTCTAAGTTTGTGGAGTTCTGCCAATGTGAGCGAATTTTCTGGGGAGTTGAGGCTCCGAACAGGCAGGGTGACCACACGTATGGTAGCCATGGTGGTGTGGGGTTGTGTGAGTCCTTCCCTTCGCAAACCCAGGCAGCGTCCAAGTCTTGATTTTATGTAAAAAAAAAACCTAAAAATAGTACAAAGCTAAACCTAAAAGTTATAAACAGAACTATTTACATAACTGGTAATCACATATAGTAGCATTGCTGTTATATACTATTTTTACGAAATTGGCAGGGACGCTTTGGTGTCTGTCCCTATGTGGGGTTTAGTTACCACCAAGGGGCCTTTGTGGCACTGTGGGATAAGTCTATCCCTATTTCAGGGTTAGGGGAAGAGGTGGCGAAAATGTGTGAGATGTTAGTTGGGAGTAACTATCTCTGTTGTTAGGCCGACTCTCGGACAAACACAAACCCATGTGAATAATGAGAATGGGGTGGACTGGTTGTGAATCTATACAGTAAATAGAGGTTGTCTAAATCATATTCTGTAGACTTATTTAGAAGTTGTTAGTTTCATTTTTTATTTATTTTTTGCGTTTTGAGGAGCGATGGTTTACTCAGATGGTCAGGAGCAGGTATAGGGGGGTCCTGGATGTGATAGTGACTAGAGGGGGAACAGAGAATTAGTTCCACTCATATCTGAGAGTTCTCAACCGGAGGATTATTTGGAAGGGTTTTTTTTTTTGGGGGGGGGGAGGGGGGTTGGTTTTTGTTTTTTGGATATCTAGTTGGGAGAGGAACATATGGTCTGTGTAGGAACCAGGGAGCAAGAGTTATTTTTTTTTTTTTTTACCAAGAAGTGGTGGTAGAGGTGGTCAGAGGATGTTGAACTCCAGGAGCAGCGGGGGAAGTAGGAGGGAAGATAGGAGAATAATGGGTAATAAGGGGAGGGTGGTTAAATAAGGAATAAGTTGTAGGTATGTGAAGTCATCAGTCCATATTGCATGATTCGTATCTTCCAAAAAAGGTGGTCTTCATCTTCGGCGTGAGTCGATTAGCACGATGCTGTGTCAGGGCGGTATGTGTTCTGTAGCAGAGAAATCATGTTGAAGTTCCAATATCAGAGTGCTTTGGTTCCATACGTAATCCAGGCTTGGCAAAGTCCATTGCATACACAGTTCACTGTTTCGTTGGGTCAGTGGAGTTGGTTCTCCTCTCTTTTGGGGGGGGTTTGCTGCCAGCATCGGCGTTGAGGCAACTGGGGGATAGCTGGGACTTGCAAGGGGTCATTCCAGTCTGATACGTGAATCTCCGGAAGCTCGACGAAATGGTGGGATATCCTTGATAGAGTGTATGGTATAGAGGGCGCCTTTGTACGTGACACTAAAGGCCAGGGGGAAGGCCCTCTGGTACCTTAAACCTCTGGAACTAAGTTCATTAGTGATGGGCCTGTATTGTCATCCAGAATAAGTCCTGGTAAATGGTGATCGGTGCGTTGTGGAATAGGAGAGATTGAGTGGATTGCCATAAGGCCGCAAGAATATTCTCCTTGCAGAAGTAGTAATGTAGGCGACATATGGCGTTGAAGGGTTTGTCAGCTTGAACTCCCTTTGGGTGTAGTGCTCTGTAGGCCCTGTCAAAATTGATAGGAGCATCAGGAGATTTACCCAGTAGAAGACTGAAAAGTTCCAGGAGGATGGTTGGGAGATCTTCTTGGTCATTCTCTGGGAGGCCTTTAACCCAAAGGTTGTTGTACCGGCCTCTATTATCGAGGTCGTTGAGATCTCTGCATGGGGGAGTGGAGTAGGCAGTTACCGAGTTCCCCACGTGGTGAAATATCTGAGTTGATACCGTCCAGTTTTGCATGGAACGAGGCTTCCAGCCTGCCCAGCATATTTGCAATGTTTTGCTTTGAGGGTAGATTGCGAAGGATATCTCCTCTCTTGAATAGTAGGGGGATTTGGGCATTGGTTGATTCCTTTTTTTTCTTAATCCGGATTTGTAACTTATTTCTTTGAGATGCTTCCGTTAATAAACATCACTTGGCTTGTTGATTATTTGAGTAATATTCTCAAAACTATTTCTAGTGGTATTTGTAGTTTGTATAAGTTTTATTGAACTTCACACAAAGTCTATCCTAGTCTCCTCACTGTTGCTTTTTCAATATTATGTTTACTAATGCACAACAAAACAAACTAGGTGTGTATTATTCCGCCATAAATACACCCACACAAAGTGGTACTTAACTTATGTAAATGATGCAGCTTCCCTGGTGGTTTTCTTCAATTTACCAAATTTTATTGAACAACAAGATACACATAATGTTTGGAATTCAGCTATACACTTTTTACTGTACTTCACTATATGGTTTAATTTCATCACTTTGTTTAAAGCAGCACTGTCATGGCCGAATCAATTTTTTTTTTTTGTTTTGTATTTTTTTTTTTTAACCCCCCCTCCCAACTCCACTATATCTAACTGACCCCTAAGTCCCCCAAATTACCTATTTTTTTTTTTATCTTTATTTTCTGCCCTGACCTATATTCTGGGCGCCACCATCTTTGAGTGGTAGATGAAGTACCTGTGGGAAACGTCATCTGGCCACACTAGATAGTGCTGTGAGATTCCCGCACACGCCCAGTTAAACACTTGTGCATGCAAACTGGAATTTCATCCATTAATTCGTCAGACGAATGAAAAGAAATGTCAGATGAGCAAACATCGAATCTCAGTGTTCATTTGTTTGTTCAGTTTATTACAAGGAGGGAGCTACCAGCGCGCTGCTCCCTCCTTGTAAAATGGAAAAATAGAAGCGGCAGGGAGCAGTGTTTCTCGCCACTTTCTAAGCCCCCCATGTCCTCCCTTACTCTATGGGGGTCGGCACAAACTGAGCTCTGCATGGCGGTGAAAGGCTTATAAAGCCTTGCCCCACCCTGCAATTAGGCTCAGAACACTCTGATTGGATGACTTGAAATCCATCCAAGCAGAGTGCTCTGTGTCCTTTTACTCAGTGTGGGAAAATTTCAAAGAACTTTCCCATGCTGTGTAAAATGACTAGCACTCTGGTTAGATTCCAAGCCAACCAATCAATGGTATGAGTCAAATTACACAGCTTGGGAAAATTCCAAAGAACTTTCCCACGCTGTGTAAAATGAGAGTTCTCTGATTGGCTTAAACCAACCAATCAGATTGTTCTTAGCCTAATTGCAGGGCGGGGCAAGGCTTTATAAGCCCTTTCCCTGCCCTGCGGAGCTCAGGGGGCCTTTTCATTTAGGGCTGCCCATTATTGTTGTTCATGGCCCCCACCCACTGCTCAGGGGTGAGGGCCGGGGAAGGAGGACAATAAGTCCCGCCCCCACCCGCCACTTTGGGGGGGCTCTAGGCCCCCCCTTCAGTTTAATAGCTCCCACTCGCACGGCACGGGTGGGGGCTTTTTTTTTTTGTGAACCACTGCTGACTGTTTAATAGACATGCCCCTACTCGCGGTATAGCAAGTAGGAGCAGCATTTACTAATACTAAGTAATCTTTACTTGGTATTAGTAAATGTGGCTGCAATACCAATTTAGGTCTTTCAGCCTTCTGGTAGCTCCCTAATACCGTGGAAATTGGGGAGTTATCTACTAAGCGGCTGCAAGATGCATCCACAGCACGAATAGGATAGGAATTGAATTCATTAGAATGAAATTTCGAAACGAACAAAGTCCTGAATTGCGTCCTGACACGAATGAAGAAACTGTTCTCATTCTGTTAGGAGGCAATTCGGCAGTTTCGCCGGCGTTCTGGCTAAATGATAGGAAGCATCGCGAGACCATGGAGGAAAGCTAAGAATTGTGGGAACATTTCTCTGACCACCGGAAATGAAGCACACTTTGCTCCTCCGCTGGTCAGAGATGGTCAGACGTAGGAAACCTCCATAAGACAAATAGTCCCTACTTTGTCTTATGTTTTAAAGAAAACTAGAGCAGACTGGAAGAAATGAAGAACAGATCCTGAGAGAAGAGTAATCGATTTTAAAGAAAGGTAAGTTCGGCATGACAGTGCCGCTTTAATTATCCCTGTATTAAACAAATGTGAATTCTTGAGGTTTGAAAAATAAAATTTAAACTTGGAAATCCACACCTCTTTATCCTGCAACTGGGTGCCTCCATCTTGGCTGCATTTTAGTTATTATTGTATGTTTTACCCATTGCACCTGGCTGTCAAAACTGAGAAATGTCAGGGTATTTCCACTGGCAGGCATTTTGTTAAAGAAATGAAAAATGTAAGTCACCCATAAGCGGATTTGATTCAATTTTTGTAACACAAATGCCAAGACAGACAAATTTTTACTTCTCTGTGTCTGTTCATTCAGAAACCTGAGCAAAGGAATGCGGCTAGCGTAAACATTGAGCAGAGATAATAGATCTATAGATATATAATTTTTTTTTCCTCTCTACAAGACCTTATGTCTGAAAGAAGGGGGGTAGAAAAAGTAACAGCTCACAAACACATGTATGTGTTCAGCGCTATTCTTGTAACGTTGGCGTGTGTATTGTTTGATGTAAAATATAGATATGAACAAGTCGGTTGAAGTGTGCCGAAAACCGACTTATGCGGTAGGCCTGTAATAAAAAGGGCAAAAATTAGGAGTGTCTTGCCAAATATTTATTGCATACATGAAACCTAGTGCAAAGAAAATACCTCAAGATGACCGTTTTACAAACGCAGACCTCATTTCTTACACAGGTTGAGGTATGTACAGAGCAAATGCAGATGACTTCCAGCGGCCCAAACATTTAATTACATGTACTGGAATATTGTGACTAAAGGCCGTGGAGGCTGCCCCTATCCTAAAAGAATGTCCAGAAAAATTGCTGGCATTTAGACCTAGTCTGGTCAGTAATATGCGTACGTATTGCATGAACTTTGCGGTTAAGACAGCTTTGTGGAGCACTTTTACCGGGCACCATTTGTTTGAAGTAGGATAATGTGACATGCACTACTTTACCAAGCTGACTTGTTTTAGTAATGGGTAGGTACAAGATATAGTGATCTTGTTGTTTGATGAGATAGGAACGTTTAAGGCAGTCTCGTGCATATTTGTTACCATGTATGGTGATTTCGCATGGTCTAAGAAAACCGTAATAAGCCAGGTAGATGGCCGTTTTGATTACAAAAGTCCTGTTTATGTATTGGTAACCTTAGGGGTGGAGGAGTGGTACTGGTTTTCTGTATGCCTTTTTAGTATGGTTTTTATGGGGTAAGATGATGATGATGATGATGATTAAAAAAAATAGGGTTATCTGGGTATAAGGTATACATGTGGTGTTGGATGCCGGTAAAATATAATTTAATGGTGTTGTGTGATAGTTTGAGTTTCAGGTGACAAACGGATACAAAAGCTACCAGAGTTGAAATAGTAAAAAACTGAACCAGATTATGTTCTAACATAAATCTCTTAAACAGTGTGAAAGCTCTATTGTAAGACAGGTTTGTGTTTTCAGAGAGCCAAACTAGCCAAGGCGAGACTATGCCTTGCTAACTCTTTTAATCCATTACAAGTTCCTGAAACACGGTGCTGCAGTGGCTGTTGGTGAGGCCGTAGTTAACATGTCTCTGAAGGCCTGGAATTCAAAGTGAGACAATTTGTCAGCTGCACTATTATAAATTCCTGGTACATGACAACACATTAAATAAAATTGATTACAGGCTGCCAACCAGGTCAGTCTCCTCATGAATCTCATGATCGTCAGAGATGAGGAACGTCTCTTGTTAATAATGTGGCAGGTAGCTAGGTTGTCGGAGAAACAGCGTACCAAGCTACCTGCCCAAGACTGACCCGCTGCAACGATAGGGTATACCTCGAATAAGGCTGAGGTGTGTGAGAACCCCTTGATGTGCTGAACCTCCTCTGGCCAACCATCCCAGAGCCACTCATTGCCAAATATGGCCGCAAAACCTGTGGATTCTGCAGCATCCATCCAAATGACAGGAGGATGAATAGACAAATGTGGTAAAAACATACTTCTACCACGAATTAGCATCACATTAATAAGTTAGCAGTAGCCTGTGAATTCAGGCACACGGCTAAAGTCATTCGGCAATAGTGGAAGAAGGCAAAGGAGTCTCGAAATAGAGGCTCTGCCTTGCGGAATGGTTCTTATTGCAAAATTTAGTGACCCCAACAAAGATTGCAATTCCTTCCAATTGCATGTCCTATTATGCAGAAAATTGTTTATGTTCTGCAAGATACTATCAATTTTGCTTAGAGGGGAGGCTAGCTTCCATGCTCACAGAATCGCGAATCACTTACCAACGTGTCAGGGCCTTCTGTTTTCTTGGGAGAAAAAAATAGATGGCTTTGGTTAGATCACTGGGAGGAAAGGAATTATTCTCCACAAACAAAGTCATCTAAATAATGTATCACTGTATGGTACCTGCAATTGTTCAACAGAAGCCAACATAAGGTCTCGGCAAAGGTATTGAATATTGGGCTGCTTTTTGACCCGAAAGTGAGCCTTGTAAAAAAAAAAAAAAAATAGTATAAACCTTTCCATTTCAGATGCCATAGAGACGGGCGTATGGGCAGTAATTTAAATGCATTGATGATGTCTGTCTTACTCAGCCACGCTCCTACACCTGCTGTAATAATGGTGTGTGTGTATAGCGTTGTCTATGGTGGCGTACTGAAGAGAAAATTCCTCAGATGGAATTTGTGAGTTAAGGCTTGGTATGGCCAAGGAGTGTGGACAGATCTAAAATGAGTCTGTGTTTCCCTGAGGATTTTCCCGTGATTAATCCTATAGGGTTGGTTTCCAAATGGAAAATGGGGGTGTCTGAAAAGGTCCCAATAAAAACCCATCTTCCAATTCCCTTTGTAAAAGAGCATCAACCGTCTCCACGTCAGAGAACGGCGATTGTAAATTGTTGCGTTCGTAAATGCCAGCAGGAATATGTGCAAGACCTGTATGAAATCCCTCCGTAAAACCATCAATCCAAAAATCCACTAGATGTTTGGATGGGTAAGAAGCTAATTTTTACAGATGTCAGATACAGTTTAGCATGACTTATTAGGACACATGGACTTGGCATGAGCCCTAAAAGAATGTGAACACACATGCAACAATCTGCATTCACTATATCTGCACGTACCTACGTTAAAATTGTTGCACACCTGCGACTTTCCAAGGTAAACAATAGGACGACAGAGTTTGTCCTTGCCTGATCTGTCCGTCCTTGTCTGTGTCTCCTGGAAAGTCCCAGGTGTGGACTCTGGCATGATGGGACAATCGTCCGAGGCATGTGAGGGGGATGCACAAATTGCACCAGCCAGTGTCTTTAGACCAGCAAAGTGTCTGCAAAATAGCGCAGTATCCATGCGGCTCCAGTCAGTTTTAACGTTGTACTGAGTCAAAATTGCAGACGCCCTTGCTAAAAAAGGACCGGTGGTAATCATAAAAAGATGAGCCACCGTATTTATTTCCCAAGTCCACCAGTTTGTGCAAATAGAGGTCGAGTTCCTCTCGTCTATGCGGGTATACCGAACAAATTACATCCCGATATATACCAAATGCAATGACAAAATCTGGTATAGACAGTTTCTTATTAAGTCTAGGGTCCCTGGCTTTTAACACCCCTCAAATATCACCATAAGCATAAGTGCGGTTCTCAATAACATTGTGTGAAGCAATGAGAAGTGCAACAAGATTAACATCCTTCCCCTCCAAGATGTCCTCCTTAATGTTTGCGGGAACTATATGCACTGGATTAATACTGTGGGTTTCGAAACCTGATGGTAAGTAACTACCCATTTGTAATAGTGCAGCATCAGGGGAGTACAGTAGCTGAGGGCATAGATGAAATAACCGGAAGGCTCCGAGCCTCGGTCCTATCAAGTCTATCGTTAACCTTGCCCATAGATGCTACTAGTGAGGCAACCATGGCATGAAGGTCTGAGTTGCCTGGACCACTTGTCCCCTCTCCTGCTCCTGAGTTATCGGTGTTAGTCCGCATTAGCTTGAACAGTTCTGCTTTCTTGGTGTAGCAGGAAAAGGGATACTACGTGTGACCTGTTGCCATAGTTGGGCTATTTGGGTGCATTCCCACCATAATTGGAGGTTTGTTCCTTTTAAACCGCATCCTTTCCAGCATAAATCAGTGTCTGACCTGCCCATCTGTTTCATTTTGAGTGGGGTAAGGTACCATCTCATTAACGTCTTGAAGGCTTGTTCCTTGTGGGTAACAGATTGTGGCTTTCCATGTATTTTCCCCAGTCTTGACGGTTCCTCCGCACGCTTATATGCTCAGTTTTCTTCAAAATTTCTATTAAATGAACACTAATAAGAGAAGAAAAAAAAAAACTTCCTCTAGATGTTTTAGATGATCAGTGTTGTATTCCAGAGAAGTGACCTTTTAAATGCACAGTACTCCAGCTGTAAAAGTAATTTTAGGGAAAACACGTTCTGTCACTTTCAGAGCATGTGATTTGTTTTGTCTGGTTCTATTTATTGCATCATATTTGTGTTGCCTCATTTTTCACTGTTATTTTCTGGTCTATGTGTATATATATATATATATATATATATATATATATGTATTTTTTTTTATTCTGTGTTTATTAAGGTTATGAAAACACAATTACAGCGTATAGTGCATTACATAATGAGACATTGTCGTACGATAACACAGCACAGAGTAACAACCTAATTTTTGTTTGTTTTTTCAACATAAATCATTCGTAAAACTGTTGCAGAGATGAACAAGAGAGACCAAATCCTAAAGATACTCAAGATAGTGTGATCACAATGATGCTAGCCTATGCTGTTTTAAGATTTACTATAGATAATATAGATTTTAGGTAGCGTTGGGCATTGCTTTCTAAAAACAAAGGTATTGTCATCTGGCAGTCAAGTGTCAACTAGTGTAATGAGGCAATTGCCACTTAAAGAGTATCTCAGTAACTCAATATAGATAGGTGGTGAATTAAGATTAGTCCTAAATATGTTTTTCCATGTGCACAATGCCAAATGGGAGCAGTAGTAGATACAGCTGGTATTAACACGTAGGCATGAAAGGTCTAATTCTGCTCAAGTAAATAAAGACCAGTTAGGCTCAGCAGGTCATGTTTTGTTTTTGCCCCTAACCAAAGGGGGAGGAGGGTAATTACACCAGACGTGGTGGGTATAGCAGACCGAAATTGTTCTAAGTCTTAAAAATAATTAAACTACTTTTGGGTAGTAAGACCCATCAATAATAGGAGAAACCATATAGTAACAAATTAAAATTATAGACCACAAAATTAAAAAGTCAGTAGGTATGTCATGTAGCAAAGGTGTAGGTGAGTAACTGGTCTGAGCCCACGCGTGCTCGCTCTCTGTTCAGGTTCCAGAGTGGGTATCTCCAGCACCTCATGGGACAAATGGTACAACGTTAGCAGGATCCCAGTTCTGGGTTGAGTGTGACTGGGATTTGCTATTATTCATTGGAGGTAGGCCAAGTGCCCTAAAGAGTGTTGAAGCTTCTGCAACAATCGAGATTCTGTGTACAGTTCCTTGATTAGGCACAAACTGTGTACTCTGGGGGGCCCCATCGGTAGGCAACTCCCTTAGCTTGACTGTTACCACGTTAAGCGACTTGCGCCATTGAAGTGTGGTTCTGGTGAGGTCATGAAAAAATGAGATGAGCGTTTTCAAAGTGTAATAGTGTTTTGCCCCTAACGGCGGCCATAAAGCGACTTTTTTTTTTTTCTTGAATAGAGGTGGACTATGGAATCTCTTGTTACCTCTGTGGGAGGGCCTAGAGACTTCAGGATGCGATATGTTCTGGCAATCGTCAATTTCTGTAGAAGATTTGGGGGCAAGTTCACTGTGATCTGGTGTCTCAAGTAGTGTGGCAGTTTTTCTGAGGGAACAGTGTCAGGTATGCCCCATATCGGTCTTCTATGAAAGTAATTTGAGTATTGAGTACCAGATAGGAGGATTGGAACTGTGTGAGTTTATCTTGCATGAGAGGGAGGTTCCTGTGTAAATCCAATATGTTCTACTCAGCAACTCTGACTCTGTCACACAGCTTGTACTTCTGTTTTGACCATGGAGATGTCAGCTGAAAGTAGTTGCTTAATATGTCAGGACATTCTGAATGTCTTACTTTGTAGCTAGTTCCATCTCTTCCCAGGTTGTCGATGTGGAGGCATTGATCGTCTTATGCATAGTTTGGAAAGCAGTGGTATGCTGCTCCACAGAATTGATCGAGGTTGAGGCCTCATGTCTGTCCTCAGCCACCATTGACGCCTGTGACTGGTGCTGGACTACAGCACCATTTAACACTATGCTGTAATGACATATTACATTATGGCATTAGTTACTTGTGAAAATCTAGTCGTTCCTTTCCTCTTGTTATACCATCTACCAATTTCTGCTAGTTTTCCTATCCCTCAACCATCAGCCACATGTCACCGTTTACTATTGCTGGACTGTATGACCTTGCCGTCTGTGCCAGTCTTGCTTAGTTTGCTTTACCTTGAATCCTGGTACTGTATGTGCTCAATTTGTGTGTGAGCTTGCTCTAAAAGTATTACATGTTAATTGTTAATTTCCTGTTCTTTTTCTTTTTTTTTTGCAGAAGATTAACGTGCTTCCACACATCTTTCTTTATATCACAGACTATCAGAGTTTAAATAATTTTGGCGACTACGAAACTTCAAAGAGTGGTAAGATGGCACTACACGTGGTGCTGGGAATGATGTACACATGAGACACACTAAAGTGGTCATGGTGCTTGGTGTAACACTTTAGAATTCTATATAGAAAATATCTTGTGGGAGGACAATATTGCTACATGTGCCTGTAACGGGCTAACCACCATAGAGCTTTCTCTCCGGTGCTACCCACGTGTAGATATCCACCGGAGAGAGCCCCTTGGAACTATGACTCTCCTTCACAGCCACAGGGTCCCGCTGGACGCCTGGAAGTATGCGCCAGCCAACTGGTTTTGCGCCCTTTCTCCCGATTGGCCGGTGAAACGCTTCCCCTCCCTGCGTTCTGATTGGTGCAAATTGGTTTGTGCCCTTTTTCCTGACTGGCCGCTGCATGGTTTAGGTGGGAAATTTGAATCACCGGCCGAAACAAAATGTTTCTGTGGAGCTATTTTGAGGTATGTACAGAGCCTCAAGCCCAGACTTTGTACGACGATTTCTCGGGCTCTGTACATCCAATAGCTCCTCAATTAGCAGGGATCATAGCTGGGACCAGGAGCTATTTAGGGATATATGGCATGTTGCTGTATTGTGTGTTTTTGTGTGTTAGGCTCCCTGTGTCTGGGAGTTACCGTTCTCCCAGACACAGCGACACCGGGGTGGGCTTATGTTTTGTATTGCTGTAAATGAAGATCCCCTGCGGGAATCTGTGCACATAAATACTGTGTATCTTGCCTACAATAAACCATTCATTTTCACCCTTCACAAAGTCTCGAGCAGTGTTTGGGTGATGCTGGCAGCTATGATCACTCCAGGGCTGAGCACAACCAAGAAGGGCCGACCACAGGCGGTAGTAGGCCATCCTCGAGAGGACATACCTTAATAGTGCCTACATTTCATGAATCTGTATACACTTCTCCTGCCTCCAAGCTGCAGTTTTTGGGAGGGGGGGGGGGGGGTTCTGACTCTTTATTTTCCATCCAGATTAGAGGTGCACTACAACTGGGGAATCGTCTAATTTGGACCGGAAAAGGCTGTCAGACACCTAAAATTTAAAACGGTAAGTCTCCTCCTCCCTTAGTTATTACTCTGACAACCGAGACCCCAGTTCTCTGCCTGCCCTCAGCAGGAAAGGATCGTTTGCAGATACTCAGGTTTTTTTTTTTTTAGTTTATTTAGCGCCTACGTTCCACCTTATGACTTCTGTCAGCCGCTAGCCAGTTGCCAGAAAAGGTGAAGTTGCGCAGCACACACATCCTGGAAGCTCATGGTAGTGAAACGCACAGGTTGCGATGTGTACCAGCGGAAGATTGTGGAGCACAGTGCGCATGCGATATACGAAGGTGGGTGCCAAATTTGAAGATATTCCAGGGCCATGGAGGATTTTAAAGCCCAGCCAGCAACTACCTGTTTACCAGGTGCTCTCAGTTCTCTTGCACTGCGTTTTCAACAGCCCTCCAGCACACTTGGGCTTTCAGGCCATTAAGGTTAGACTGTCTGCGTTTATATTATGTCCAACAAAAGAAGAATACCCTGCACTCAGGTCCTGCACATATGCTCTGGCCTTCCACCAAGGGGGCGCTCTGTGTGTAGGATGTACACCGCTGACTCCACCAATGTAGTATCAAAGAAGAGAAACACGGGGGGCGGGGCCCGACCGCCATGCTGTGAGGTCGCACACAAGACGAGCTCCTGCAGTAAAACGACCTTAAGGATTGTAAAACCACTTATCTGCAGTCTGGAAGCAACGGTCCTGCGGGCAAGGAGGGGCTGGTGCTGATGCCAACCTGCCTACAAGCGATTTGCCCTCGGAAAAGGCATGTTGGCACCGCCATATCTGGGGCCTACCCGGGCGGTGAGTGAGGTGGACGGCCGCCACCTCGCTATCCTGCCCTGCGGTTTCCTCTCGGATCTCTGCTGCCACGTGGTAGGGGCCCCGTATCCCCCCCCCTTTGGACCGGTGGGGGTCATCCCGGTCCCAGGAGACTGTTCCCGCAACCCCAGGCGCCTGCAACAAGGAAGACCCTCCATCTCCAAAATCGCGACAATGGCGGGCAAACTGAAATGGCGGCAAAGTCGGAAATTAAGTAGGCTCAGCTGCCTGAAACTATCAGACGGACGGAGGTGAGGCAAAGGGGCTCCCTAGCACAATCGCACCTACACTTACCGACACTCAAACGTGCTGGAATTCCGGACTTCGCGGCGACAGCCGGAGCCTGCATCCCGACCCCCCCACCACGCGACACTGCCGACTCAGCCGCCCGGACAGACACTCCTGCGCTCCAACTAGCTCCCGTTGAAGAATGGGCAGCAGCAAGGAAACCGACACACACACTCCCAACAAGCGAAATGATGGACTCATCCAGTTTATAAGCATAACTTTAATTTGCACTGCCCTAGATAAATCAGATAAATCATCTAAGCCTGTTTTATCAGCCTGTTTTACAAGCCTGCTATATCAGCCTGTTTCTAAGCCTGTACTGTTAGCCAGTAATATGTCTATTTTATATGCCTGTTTTCCAAGCTTGATTAGTCTTAAAAAAAAAAAAAAAAAATGTGCACTATCTATTCATGCCGCATTCAGTCTTTATATGTACGTGTAAATCCTGGCAGAATGCTGTTGTGGCACTGGCCGGCATAAATGTACCCTGTTTTAACTATGCACGATAAAACTAAAGAATTAAAAAAAAAAAAAGAAGAGAAACTCCATGATATAGAACAGTGATGGCGAACCTATGGCACGCGTGCCACAGGTGGCACGCTGGGCCCTCTCTGTGGGCACGTGGCCATAGGTTTGCCATCACTGCAGAGTAGGCGCCTGCCTGCCCGAAACGGCAGGCGCCTACTCTGCTTCCGTGTTGGCAGGACCGGAAGCAGGGGAGAGGGATCGAGGAAGCAGCTCTCCTGTCCTCCCTCGAGCTGTGTGGAGCGTTGCCGCACCTTACCATGGCAACGCTCCACACAGCATCGCACGGGAGGACAGGAGAGCTGCAGGACCTGTCCTGTCCTGCATAACACCACCGGACCACCAGGGATGGCTGTGTTCCCCCCCTCCCCTTCACCAAAGGTAACAAGAAGGGAAGGGGGGGATACTGATTTAATTACCTACCCCCCTTACCTACAGCACCCCTACTCGCCTTACCAACAGACCCCTACCCTAGCACCCCTACCCCCAGCACCCCTACTCCCACTACCCACAGCACCCCTACTCCCAGCACCCCTACCCCCAGCACCCTTACTCCCCCTACCCCCAGCACCCATACCCCCCTTACCCACAGCATCCCTACTCCCACTACCCACAGCACCCCTACCTCCCTTATCCCCAGCACCCCTACTCCCCCTACCCCAGCACCCTTACCCACAGCACCCCTATCCCCTTACCCACAGCACCACTACCCCCAGCACCCCTACCCCAGCACCCCTACCCCAGCACCCCTACCCCAGCACCCCTACCCCAGCACCCCTACCCCAGCACCCCTACCCACAGCACCCCTACCCACAGCACCCCTACCCCCGCACCCACAGCACCCCTACCCCCCTACACACAGCATCCCTATCCACAGCACCCCCACCCCCCTACACACAGCACCCCTACCCCCTACCCACAGCAGCCCTACACACAGCACTCCTACCACCCCACAAACACAGCACCCCCCACACACAGCACCCTTTCCTCCCCACACACAGCACCCTTTCCTCCCCACACACAGCACCCTTTTCCCCCCACACACAGCACCCTTTTCCCCACACACAGCACCCTTTTCCCCCCACACACAGCACCCTTTTCCCCCCACACACAGCACCCTTTTCCCCCCACACACAGCACCCTTTTCCCCCCACACACAGCACCCTTTTCCCCCCACACACAGCACCCTTTTCCCCCCACACACAGCACCCTTTCCCCCCCACACACAGCACCCTTTCCCCCCCACACACAGCACCCTTTCCCCCCCACACACAGCACCCTTTCCCCCCCACACACAGCACCCTTTCCCCCCCACACACAGCACCCTTTCCCCCCCACACACAGCACCCTTTCCCCCCCACACACAGCACCCTTTCCCCCCCACACACAGCACCCTTTCCCCCCCACACACAGCACCCTTTCCCCCCCACACACAGCACCCTTTCCCCCCACACACAGCACCCTTTCCCCCCCACACACAGCACCCTTTCCCCCCCCACACACAGCACCCTTTCCCCCCCCACACACAGCACCCTTTCCCCCCCACACACAGCACCCTTTTCCCCCCCACACACAGCACCCTTTTCCCCCCACACACAGCACCCTTTTCCCCCACACACAGCACCCTTTTCCCCCACACACAGCACCCTTTTCCCCCCACACAGCACCCTTTCCCCCCACACACAGCACCCTTTCCCCCCACACACAGCACCCTTTCCCCCCCACACACAGCACCCTTTCCCCCCCACACACAGCACCCTTTCCCCCCCACACACAGCACCCTTTCCCCCCCACACACAGCACCCTTTCCCCCCCACACACAGCACCCTTTCCCCCCCACACACAGCACCCTTTCCCCCCCACACACAGCACCCTTTCCCCCCCACACACAGCACCCTTTCCCCCCCACACACAGCACCCTTTCCCCCCCACACACAGCACCCTTTCCCCCCCACACACAGCACCCTTTCCCCCCCACACACAGCACCCTTTCCCCCCCACACACAGCACCCTTTCCCCCCCACACACAGCACCCTTTCCCCCCCACACACAGCACCCTTTCCCCCCCACACAGCACCCTTTCCCCCCCACACAGCACCCTTTCCCCCCCACACACAGCACCCTTTCCCCCCCACACACAGCACCCTTTCCCCCCCACACACAGTACCCTTTCCCCCCCACACACAGCACCCTTTCCCCCCCACACACAGCACCCTTTCCCCCCACACACAGTACCCTTTCCCCCCACACACAGTACCCTTTCCCCCCCACACACAGCACCCTTTCCCCCCCACACACAGTACCCTTTCCCCCCCACACACAGTACCCTTTCCCCCCCACACACAGCACCCTTCCCCCCCACACACAGCACCCTTCCCCCCCCACACACAGCACCCTTCCCCCCCACACACAGCACCCTTCCCCCCCACACACAGCACCCTTCCCCCCCACACACAGCACCCTTCCCCCCCCACACACAGCACCCTTCCCCCCCACACACAGCACCCTTCCCCCCCACACACACACAGCACCCTTCCCCCACACACACACACAGCACCCTTCCCCCCCCCACACACACAGCACCCTTTCCCCCCCAACACACACAGCACCCCAAACACACACAGCACCCCAACCCCCCACACACAGCACCCCAATCCCCCACACACAGCACCCCAACCCCCCCACACAACATTACACACAGACACATACACTGCACCCCTCAATGCAGTATATGTGTGTGTTCAGCAGTCTTTATGTATTCAGCAGTGTGTGTGTGTGTGTATTCAGCAGACTGCGTGCGTGTATTCAGCAGACTGCGTACTCAGCAGTGTGCGTCTATTTAGCGGACTGTGTGTGTATTTAGCAGTCTGTCTGTGTCTCGGTGTGTGAATGTGTTCAGCAGTCTGTGTGTATGTATTGCATTTGTTGGAGATACTAATATAAGCTTAATTTATATCATTATTTAAAATTTGTATAATTTAACTCTATGTTGTGTTCTTCTTTTAAAACAAAAGTTGTTAACTGTACGAGTAGTTTTTTCTAAACGTAAACCTCAGTATTCAGGTTTAATTGTCGTTTTGGCACTTTGAGGGAAAAAAAGTTGGCATGTATGGCAGTTTGGGCACTCGGGCTCAAAAAGGTTCGCCATCACTGATATAGAAGGTGAATTTATTTGTGGGTTCACCACCTCACCAAAATAAGTGTGACGTTTTGGCTCCTGAGAGCCTTAATAATGTATAAGGGATACAGCATAACAGCAGTGTTTAAATAACCCCAAAACCAATGACATGGAATCTACTCCAGTATAGGATCAGGATTTAAAGATGCAGTAATATATTATACAATCACATAGTGAAAAGGGTTAAATATCCTGTCTAGTACAGCAAGCTAAACTGCATATATACACCCATGCAATAGGTTAAATAACAATAATTAGTTAGAAAGTACTATATAAACAGTCTGTTCGACTAAACAGTCAGTCTTAAAGATACAGTGACCTATTATTTAATAGCATGGTAATGCGCTAATCTATGGTAAATATTCCATAACATTTAAAAAAAAATCAGATATTTCTAATGCAGTAAGTTAAATAAGCATGTTTTATATTCACATAGCAGGCAAAAAACTTTTAGATATTAGATTAGAAAGTACAATCAAATTAAGTCTATTTAAATGAATGATCCAGATTTTAAAGGTACACTAACTTAATATACAGTACCATAATAATATAAAACTCTACAGTAAATATTCCATAACTTGAAGAAAGTATGATGTCATGTCAAATATAACAGTACTAGAATCTAGAAATATATATCAAGTTAGCAAAGTATCAATGACTAATTTAAGAGTACTCTATGGAAAAGAGCGAGAAATTAGAGAATAAAAACGTTCTCTCTTTGTATAAACGGGGATACAAGGGGACCTCAAAAGAAAAGGACTTATAGTTATTCAAGCATTTAAAGAGTCCAGAAACCTAGCGGTATAAAGAATGAAATATGATATATAGCAAAAAGATCACAATGTGATTCTGAACATTCCTAAAGTAACACCACCACATGTTGGGTGGGTCCAAGAGGGTACGATAAAACAGTGAAGAAGAAGCACAGTGAGAACAGATGACCCAAGAACTTTAAGTATATCATGGTTAGTAAACACCCAATCACAAAAGGGAAGTAAAGGAAAACTCCCTATTAAGTACCTTAGGCCATAAGGTATCTAATGTATGAATCCAAAAGGATTCTCTCTTTTTAAGCAAGCCCTGCCGGTTACCACCTCTCCTCAATGGGGGCACATGGTCAATAACTTGAAAACGTAGTTGAGAAATATTATGATTATGCTCCAGAAAATGAGCAGGTACAGGGAGTTCCCTCTGTTTCATTCAGATAGTAGATTTATGCTTATTGAGTCTCACGGACTTTCATCGTGGTCTCCCCTATGTAGAGAAGGCCACATGGGCATTTGAGAGCATAAACAACATACGTAGATTAACATGTAAAAAAATGTTTAACGTTATGACTTGCCTGTTTGAGGATGAAAAAAATGTATCACCTTTAATAATAGAGTTACATGAATTACAGTTGTGGCACGGAAAAGTGCCAAAAACCGGGGTTGAGAGAATTTTTTCTTTTTTTTTTTCTTTTGCGAGGGTCCAATGTCCGCTTGGACAAGTGTTTCTAATATTCTGGCGTCTTCTATATGAAAATAATGGAGTAGATTGAAATTCCAAAATATTTGGAAAGGATCTCTTAAGGATTCCCCAGTGGGTGCGAATGATATTAGCCACTCTCTTACTATTTAAGTTGTAAGTAGATACAAAAGGTATACAAATTGGATTCCTTCTGCTTGGGTCTAAGAAGGGAGTCCATATTTGCCCTAGTTAGCTTAATTAGTAATTTTATTTATTTTTCTTTCTTACACTCTTTTCAGTATGTCTAATCCTAAATCCGCTGTAACAACTACTGAAAATTAAAATGTCTTTCAAAATCAAAGCATTTAGTTACTCCTGTGCGCAGCCCATGGCCGATGGCTGCAAGAAAAAAGGTCTGCAACAATTGTTCAAAAGAAATTTCGTAGGAAGCTAAAAAGGGGTCACGTTTACATAGATTGATATGGAGCGCAACTGCAGATTTCTTAGGATTTAAATGGATGATTAGAAAATTAGAGAATAAAATAGGAATTGTCTATTCAATATAGGAAAATACAGGTACTGTATCTTTAAATACTTCACTGTAGGTTTAATTGGAGTAAGCAGCTTCCTTATACACATGCAATCTAGCACATTTGGTGTTTGCAAGTTTTAGAGTAATGAAGAAAGCTATAAATGAAGTTGTAACAGCAGAGATTCGTTTTGGGTTTAGAGATAGCAGGTCAGGGAGCAGCTGGTGCCTGAATGCTTAACGGGCTTGAGAGCAGGCTGTAGCAGAAATGCTTGGAAAACTTGAGAGCAGACTATGGAAGGAATGCTCAGCAGGCTTGAGAGAAGGAAGTTCTTATCACAGATGAAACAATTGACTTAGCTTCCAGAGGGTGAAATTCAGGTTCCGGAGTTCTCCTCCGGGGAGGTTCTTTCTGAGACAGGATGAGAGAAGTCCAGATACTAGCCGTGGTCGAGGAGAGGAGAAGGAGGTTAGTTCGCGTTCCAGTCCGGTTCGGTACACAGGTAGGTTTGCAGAGAAACTTTCAGCCAGTTTGATATCGCAGTAACGCTGTTCATTAATCCAGCGTCTTGTATCTGGCGTGGTCGCATTATGTAGCGTGGCGAGACCGCGTCAGAGAGGGGGTGTGGCTAAACTCCGTCAACCCGGAAGAGACAAGGAATTACCGGTAGCTGGGGCATGACAAAAGGCTACAGTATCCTCCTTTTTTTACATAGTTCTAACGTTGTTTACAGCAAATCTTCTTGGATGCAATATCAGCTGCCATTCAGTCAACGCAGTAGTCTATACAGTCAGAGCCAAGTCCCCACATTTTGAGGAAAAAGTGTAAGCATTTTGAGGTTAAAGGGAAACTATAGTGCCAGGAAAACAAACTAGTTTTCCTGGCAATATAGCTTCCCCCTCTGTCAAGGCCCTCCGCCATGGTTCAGAAGGTCTTAATAACCCCTTCTGTCACTTACCTAGATCCAGCGCCGATGTCCCTCGACACTGGCTCAGCTCCACCCTCGCTCCTTCATCGCGGATGTCCACCGGCAGGGGAGACCGCATGCGTGGCAATGGCCGCACTCTCATGAGAACTTCCCCATAGGAAAGCATTATTCAGTGTGAATATGGGGATTCCGGTGACGCTGGAAGTCCTCATGCATTGCGTGAGGACGTCCAGAATTGTTAATGCGACCAAAAGTAACCTTCAAGCCCAGAAGTCCCTCTAGTGACTGGTAGACTTATAATATAGTATAGTTTATAAAAACTTGCTATTAATTACATGTTAACGGTGATAGGAGTTTGCTCCAGACCACTTCAATGAGCTGAAGTGGTCTGGGTGCCTACAGTTTCCTTTTAAAGATACGAGTTAAGACTCCTCTGAAGATTCCAATGTCTCTTGGGATGAGGAAATTTTCATTTATTAAAAAAAAATTCTGAGGATAGTCTTCACAGGATTAGAGAAGCACAAAGTCTTATGGAAAATTAGGAGTCCACTAAAGATAAAGAAGCTGGCAAAGGCAAGAAACCTAAAGCTTTCCCAATGCACCCGCATTTGAGAGATTTGATGCTAAGAGAATAGAAGTATCCTTCTAAAAAATAAATTAATTTCTAAACATGTTAAACCATCTTCTCTATTAAAGAGTAATCTGACAAAGAAAAGTGGAGGGATTGCTTAAAGGATCACTATAGTGTCAGGAAGGTGCAACGGTTCTGGCTTGACTTCCTAGAAAAGATTTATTTGGGTGAAGCCAAGGATGATCTGGTAAAACTTTTACCGAATATTAAAATGGCATCTGATTTAATGTTTTTTATTTTGTCAGGCTTTCTTTACCAGAAGATCTGAATCTTTCTGCTCAAGCAATGGTCCTCTCCAATAATGCCAGGAGGTCAGTGAGCCTTAGGAATTGGTCATTCGATCAGCATCCAAAAACCCTTTGTGATTTACACCTTGAGCAGGGAAGAAGACTATTTTGGTCACATCTAGATTAGCTGTTTAAACAGAAGGCTTTAGCAGAAGAACAAGTGAAACTCCACATTCTACAGAAAGGGATCTTAAAGAAGTTCCTTCCGGCAACCTACTTCCAGAAGAAATCGAAGGCAACCATTCGACTATAAAAACAAGGGCAAAGGAAACTTATCTGAGAAGGATTGCTGATCATGATGCTATTCCAGTGAGAGACTTTTTTTTTTCTTTTCAGTATGGAAAAGTACCACCACAAACAATTGGGACCTGTTTAACCCCTTAAGGACCAAACTTCTGGAATAAAAGGGAATCATGACGTGTCAGACATGTCATGTGTCCTTAAGGGGTTAATATAAAAAGAGGCTACGAAGTATTCTAGTTATATCTCAAAAAGGTTTCCTTTATTAAACTGTACAGTCTTTCAAAACCGCCTCAGTACTTCTCTGAGAATCTTCATTGTAAAAAAGTTTTGCATGGAGACCATTCTTTCTGACATTTCTGAGATTTTCAATAAAATATCAAGAACAACTTCTCAATTTTTAATTCTGGGCTCTTCCTTTTGGCCTCTCAGCCCTAAGGGTTTTTACAAAAATCCTGGTAGTCATGACAGTGGAACCAAGAAAAGGTCTCAATATAGTACCCTGGATTATTGGCTTCTCACAGCTTCTTCAGAAGAGCAGCTTCTGAGGGACATAAGAACTGCCTAAAACTCCCTAAACAGTTTTATGGATGGGTCATGAACCAAGAAAAATCTCAATTGACTCCCACTCGTTCAATTTTTGAATATTTCTGCCAGAAGAAAAGAGAACGCCACCAACTGTTTTGAATGTACAAGCAAAAAATATATTTTCTATAAGAGAAGCAGTGAGATGTTTATCTCTCCTTACAGCTGCAATTCAAGCAGTAAGCTGGGCCAAGGCAAGGATGAGACCATTACAGAAAAACATTTTAACATCGTGGGACAGAGATATGTCCTCTCTAGACCAGTTGATGGAACTCTATATTTAATAAGAATTTTCCGCTGGTGTATGACAACTCCTTTTCTGACAGAGGTTCTTTCCTCTCAGATGACAAAAAGTAAGTTCATCACCATGGATAGTTCAAGACTGGATTAGGGAGCTCATCTGGGTACACTAGTGAGAAAAGGGAAATGGAGAATTAACGATTCAATGAAATCTTCAATTTACAGGAGTTAAAAGCTATTTGGTTAGCCCTTGCGTCATTCAGGCTACATTTCAGGGACATTTTGTGCAGATAAGAACAGGCAATGTGGCAGTTGTAACAGCAGTCCTTTTCAAGTTAAAAGGGTATTTCAGACATGGACTCAATGCTCACTTTGCCTAGAGGGGTATAGGCTACACCTCATTGACCAGGCCCAAAGAAGGCCAAAACAATCAACTGGGGTTGCTGTATCCCTCATGCAGAGAGAACTTGCTGGCATTTCGGTTCTGGACTGCCCTTACTGGTGGGATCAGACTGATGTGCTTCAGAATATGTTATCTCTGTAATGGCACAAGTGAGCAAAAACTATCGAGTATTACCGAAGGGCAAGCTACTGAGTTTTTTTCTAAGCATTTGTCAGTACTACTATTCTGTTTTTTGTTTCAATCCTTTCATTTTGGTCTCGGAGAAGTTGGTTCTTCATTCTTCTGAACATATCCAAAACAGCAAATTAACAGCTTTGAATGTCAGTAAATCTTATGGAATACAACCTTGTCCCTCTGCAGACTCTTCAAATGTTCCAACTGACTGCATGGAATCTAATCCCTAGATCCTTCCTCTGGAAATCATAGACATCTTGGTTGTGGCTAAGAAAGAGCTCCCGGTGTCTTGATATTCAGGAATGTATTAAATGATGACCCTATTACAAGGTTATTTGGAAATGTGGAGAAATTAAATATCTTTGTAAGAAGTGACCAGTTAGCATGGGTTTTGTGTAGGTTATGAGCAGGGTGGCTTTGGAAAACATATCTGGATGGTCACACCCTAGCTGTTATTTACTTTGATATTCTGATGATCTGATAACATGATCCTTGCAACCTCAATACCCTCTCCTTTTTATATATGTTATATTAAAGGCCCAAAAGTCAGACCGATGTATACTCCAATATTTCTTGCATATAATGCAACTGAAAGCTTTGCTAATTAGCACAGTGTTAGTGTTAATTTTGTCTAACAATTTTAGTCGACTAATATTTTTTAAATTTAAAATTCAGATGACTAAAATACGACTAAAGCTAAAATGTCTTTTAAGTCAAAAGACTGACTGTAACTAAATTGAAATTTGCCACCAGAATTAACACTGCACAGAGGGGCTGTGGAAGGGACAAAAGATATAGACCAGGGCTTGGGGGAGAGACAGCTAGAGGGGCTGGGAGGACACAGACACAGAGGGTTGGGGAAAGGGCAAAACAGACAGAGGCCTTTACTAAACCCATTAGAATTTAGTAGTGTCTACTAAAATCTACTGGCGATTTAGTCGACTAAAACAATTCAGATTACTAAAATGCAACAAACAAAATTGAAATTTGCTTCCAAAATTAACACTGCACTGTTCTCAAGTAGATAATCACAAATTGTGAAACGAGTCACATACAGACATATACAATATTGCAGCATCTTGCATATCACTTTCTTACAGGAAGACTCCCTTTCAGCCTCAATTCCGAACCTTTTAAAATTTCTACTGTTAGAGAAACTGGGCGTAGACCCTTACAGAATCCTAAGAGTCCAGTTTTCTGAGATAGGCTTCGAATCTAGCATGAGATTTGTCTTCAGAACCTCTAATATTCATGTTTTTTGTTTGTTTTTTCAAGCGGTGTTCTGTCTTCT
Source organism: Pelobates fuscus (assembly GCF_036172605.1). Classification (NCBI taxonomy): domain Eukaryota; kingdom Metazoa; phylum Chordata; class Amphibia; order Anura; family Pelobatidae; genus Pelobates; species Pelobates fuscus. The sequence continues at coordinate 373,161,214 of NC_086319.1, read as the reverse complement.
TCCTACTATCAGGGAGTTGTTCCCCCATGGGATCTCAATCTGGTCCTTTTAGCCTTCTGTGAAGCCCCACTTGAACCTATGGAATCCTGCAATCTTAAGATTCTCGCATATTTTTAGTGGCTGTTATGTCAGGGAAACATCTAGGTGAACTTTAGTCATTGGCATCTTTACCATATCTAGTGTTTCACCTGAATAGTTTTTCTGAAACATTTCAAGTTCTACTTAAAGGAGAAGAAGTATTGGGTGGAGACTGACTTTGTTTTTAGATTTTAGCTGTCTGCCTGCCTTTTCCTGTTTAGATTGGAGGATATCCCAGTTGTAGTGCACTGCCTCTAATCTTAAAGGGACACTATAGTCACAAAATAACTTGAGCTTAATGAAGCAGTGTTGGTGTATAGATCATGCCCCTGCAGTCTCACAGCTCAATTCTCTGCCATTTAGGAGTTAGATCACTTTATTTATGTAACCCTAGTCCCACCTCCCTACATGTGACTTACAGACTTCCTAAACAATTCCTGTAATGAGTCATCTAATGTTTACACTTCCTTTATTCAAATTCTGTTCAATTTAGAATTTCAAATCTCCTGCTCTATAAATAGCTTGGTAGACCTTTCAGGAGCCTCCTTTATGTAATTAAGATTCAATTTACAGAACAGGAGATTAAATCTTTTACATCTGATTGAAAATTAAACCAATTTTACCCGCAGGCTACGGTCAGTCCCAGCCAGGGGAAGTGTGACTAGGGCTGCATAAATAGAAATAAAAGTGATTCCACTCCTAAATGGAGTTAGTCCCAGGAGCCAGTTATTTTTATCTGCTGCCATTAATTAAGCTCCTAAACAAGCTTAATTAAAATAGTTGCAGCTGACATTTGAGAATGTAATGCCTATTAATCTCAGGCAAACCAGGACAAATCTCATCTGATATGATACTGGTGGCTACACAGGAATATCCATTATATTCGTGGTGATTACTCCACTTGAAGAGGATTAACCAGGTACATTATCCAAGTAATGATCTTTGCATCGTTCTTTCAGTAAATCTCTCTATATTATCAAATACCTAGTATAAACCTGCTTATTGCATAATGCAGTTATGTTTTATGTTGTAGATAAAAGGAATATTGTGTGGGAAATCGCCTCTGAATTTGAAAAGCTCCTACCAAAGGAATGTGATATACTGGGCCTGAATGCAATGGGAATTATAGGTAATGTAAATGTTCACAAATACTTGCTGTTTTATTTATTTATTTTAAGTGGTTGCTTGCTGTTGCAAATGCACAGTCACACAGCAATCCAGACACACAAATACATAATTCAGACATTTTCTGAAGCAAGGACAGTAAAAATAAACAGGGTATTCAGGAAAAAAGTATAGCTGCAGTGCTGGCAGTGGAGTGGCATCATTGAAAACAAAATAAAGACATTAACACTTGGGGAAATGTCCCAAAGTGGCAAAATGTGTACTACTATTACTGATTGGAAAAAAAATAAAAAAACATTTAAAAATGGTTTTAATTTAGCATTCAAATTTATTATATTTATTGTCAATCTCTATTTTGGCATGCATACAAGTGTGCGGTGCCACAACGGCTACATCACGCGTTTCAATAACCGATCTAGTATATCAATAGCATAGCAGTAAAGGTGCATGCACAATTTGAAAGTTGGAGATCAAGCAAGGTAAACTTAAGTAGGCTAGTAAAGCATAGTGCAATTAAAGGGAAACTATAGTGCCAGGAAAACAAAGTTGAGAAAAAACCTTCTGTCACTTACCAGAGTCCAGCACTGATGTCCCCTGGCGCAGGCTCGGGCGCTGCCTCGTCAGGCGATGAAGACCTAATGCGCTTGCGTGGCAATGGCCGCTCTAACCTTACATAGTTACATAGTTACATAGCTGAAAAGAGACTTGCGTCCATCAAGTTCAGCCTTCCTCACATATGCTTTTGCTGTTGATCCAAAAGAATGCAAAAAACCCAGTCTGAAGCGCTTCCAATTTTGCAACAAACTAGGAAAAAATTCCTTCTTGACCCCAAAATAGCAGTCAGATGTCTCCTTGGATCAAGCAGCTATTTGATACCTTGATACTTCCCCAGAAACTATGCTTTCCTTGGGGTTTTGGGCTATGCTGATGTCCTCATGCATAGCCTGAGGACGTCCAGCATTAGGCGATCAAAGTTATTGCAGTTTATTCAAAACTGCAATAATTACCTTTTGCAGGTTTTTTTTTTTTTTTTTAAATAAGAAATTGTTAACCGTCGCCGAGGTGTGCGGCAGGTATGTCGCAACATGTATTGTTCTCCTGGTGACCTCCTGTTTAAGACCAAGGTATAAAAGTGTGCCATTCACGCAATAAAACCAGTTCTACTTCACCCGATTACAGGTCATGGCTAGTCCGTGGGAGAACCCACTGTAATAGTTATAGTAACAAAGCCATACACTCTGGGCTATACTCACCGGGGGAAAGGGAGTCCTTAATGGCGACACTTGGGTCCCCTGTGAGTAGGCCACTACGCTATAGGATAGTCCATCCGATATTAGCAGTCAGGCTTCATCCAATAACTACATTTAGTAAATAGGCATAGTAAACAATCAGGTGTACCTGGAAGATTGGCTGGACAGTGTTGTTGTAGGGCATCCCTCCTGCCCCAGTCCTTCCCATGTGGGATACACTGGTGGGCCCAGATAACAGACCATTGCTGATTGGGTGGGGTGAAGACCATGGTGCCCTTCAGCACAAGTGTACATGTGGGGAAAGTGACAAGCTTGTCTGCTTCCTATGCCCGGAGGAGGCTCACCTAATCCTTGGGGTTTGTCCTACCGGTCCATAGCCTCATGCTGGAGAGGTGAAGCTGCAGATCGCTCCTCCAGCTTAGCCTAGAAACTTGTAAATATTGCTTCCAATTTTGCCATTGGAGGAGGATTGTCCGCAATATTGAAATATTCTGTTGTGTACAGTGTGCCGTTCCCATTAACTAGAGGATTTGGCAAAGATAGTCCAGTAGGGACAGGAATAAAATAGCCGGGTGAAAACTTCATGCAGCTATGCTTCTCTTCTTGCAGCTACGCCAATGGGATCCGGTAGTAATCGCCCTCTAGAACTGGAAAATGAAAGATCTGGCTTTGGGCTCATCATACCTAAAATGAATGGAGTGAAAGTCCGGACATTCAATTTCATAAATGACCCATTTTTTGATGAACGTATACTACAACAAGTTGGTAGGTTTAAACCTATAATCAACTAAGAAGCTTCTTTTTTTTATTTTATTTTTTTAATAAACTAAGCTAAATTTGGGTGAATTGAAAACAGATTTGCACAATTTAGGCTGACATATCCAAGCTGTGAATTTTGCAATGTTTGAGAATTATTCAGAACTTGTATAAATACAAACTTTGCAGTTTTCTTTTCAGTACTTTAGTTTGGTTTAGGAAAACCCCCTACAAGTGCTCCACATCGCTGTACAGCATTAAGCTCTAAATTGTCTTTTTATTTTTTTTATTTTATAGGCCTTAGAAATAACCCTGATCTTAAGGTGGTCCTGATGTTTGAACACCCCAACTGTACACGAGCAGAAATCCGCTACCTTCGCCAAGTAATAGATCCTCTGATTGATCAAAATGTCATCATTGTAGGGGGGCAGGTGGAGATCTTGGCACCACTCTTTGCCGAAATGTATGTCTATTTAATGTTGCCATCTTTACTTTATATTTTTTTTATTTATTTTTTTCCTCTGCAATGAGGAAAGAAAAATCCATAAGCTGAAGGATCATTGCTGAAATTAAAGTGGCATCTGGCATCATATCACCCAATGAAAATTAGATTTTAATACAATGACAGTCAGTAAAGACCTTGTTGGTAAAAGGCAATGAAAGTCCCACATCAAAATAGCAGTCCCTATATTCTAGCCCAGCTGACTTAGCCAACTCCTAACTGGGGAGTACATATCCACTCATCCGAAAGATGTCCGCTTCCAGTCCATCACTTATGTGACTGGCATCCAGCATTTTTATTTGAATATTCTTAAAGGAATTGGCTACCACAACAACCCCAGGTCCTATACAAGCATGCACAGCTTGTCTTCCAGTTTGGCATCTGAGTACTGGAATCTATCCCTGTTAAAGGCCCAGGCCTTACTCCTTGATTCCACAGGCTTAGATTAATATGTTTACGCCTAACATGGTGTCAGCTTCGTCACTTGCAGTCTCCCAGGGAAACAAAAACATAAACAGGGGGTAAACTCAAGTAATACTCTATATACCTAGGGAGATGTGATGGTTTGGGTACTTGATGTAACCTTTTGTCCCCAAGAGGATACAGATGTCTTACACCTCCTTTATTCGGTCATCTTTACTTTTGCAGCCATTTGTACAACCTGGAGTGGTGTCGATGTCCTATCTAGTATAAAATAGTGGGGTCTTCTAAAAAGAAATTCCCGAGGTACTGTAAAACTTGTTGGAGATCTGGATATACCCCACCGGTCTGAAGGGGGGATCTTAAAAGCAAGATGATTATGCCAGAAAAATGCTGCAGCTTAAAAGCTGGGCACCAACACAACTGTAATGCATTTTATGGATTTTGGCCTCCTTAATGGGAAACTCCAGGCACCCAGACCACTTCTGCTCATTGGAGTGGTCTGGGTGCCAACTCCCACTACTCCTAACCCTGCAAGTGTAATTATTGCAGTTTTTTATAAACTGCAATAATTACCTTGCAGGGTTAACTCCACCTCTAGTGGCTGTCTACTAGACAGCCACTAGAGGGAACTTCCATGTCTATAGCACAGGAAACCTGTGCTAGAGCGTCGCTGGACGTCCTCACGCTGTGTGAGGACCTCCAGCGTGTCTCAAATCCCCATAGGAAAGCATTGAAATTCGTTTTCAATGCTTTCCTATGGGGAGCGCTAATGCGCATGTGCATTGCCGCGCATGTGCATTAGGTCTCCTCGGCCGGTGGGCGGGATCAGTCTCGCCCACCGGCCGATGGTAGCACAGGGAGGAGCAGCGCAGAGGAGGAGGCAGCGACGAGGGACATCGCCGCTGCCTCAGGTAAGTGACTGAAGGGGTTTTCACCCCTTCAGTAACTGGGTATTGGTGGGTGGGAGGGAGAGGGACCCTCCAGTGCCAGGAAAACGGATTGTTTTCCAGGCACTGGAGTTTCCCTTTAATATTTTTGCATTCTCAAATATTTATAGTTTTTGCACAAACAATATTCTGAAAAATCTTTCTCCTAAGCCCCTTTATTCCTTATCACAGCTTGGCACCCATCAAAACGGAGTGAGCTACTTTTTTAAAGCAACACTGTAGGGTCATGAGTACAAATGTGTGTTCCAGACCATTTAGTGTTAAAAACACCAGGCCAGGCCCCCCTTTAAATAGTAGTAAAAAAAAAAAAAAAATTCCAGCATGGGTCATCAGAATTGACAATCTCAGCCAATCCAATGCTTTCCCATATGAATGTACACGCATGGCAAAACACTGCGCTGGCCAATCGGCATTTACTTATAGAGATGCATTGACTTTGAGACCCTGAACGGCAGTGTTTACATGACAATACGTGCAAGGACATACTATAGACACTAAAACAATTACATTAAGATGTAGTTCTGGTGACTTTAATTTGCAGTCTGCCTGCAGACAGTCCGAGAAGCTACAGAAAAACAGGCAATGCTATCCTTCCTTTATGATTCCCTGGCTGCCCTCTCCTTCTAATGCAGGTTGCTTTCTAGTTCAAATCATTCAGAGCTCTCAGTGGCTTAGCTCTTTAAATAATTTTGATAATGAAGTATTTTTGTGATGTGAAGAGGTGTTACTATGGAATCAGGCTTATGGTGCGACATTCTGCAAAATGTTATTTTTATATATTTTTTGTGAACATACTATAAACATTTGAGCGTGTATATAATGGAGCATATTAATGAGGCCAAATTCTATCCGTATATAACACCTTCACAAAACAAAAGATGCACTTGTACACCACGTATCCATACGGCTTATTAAAACATACCATACCGCTATGTTTTGTGTCATTAAGGGTTAGTGAATGATATATGTATGATGCTTTCATTAAGGCCTAAACATTCTGCCACGTGAGCCAGTGTGGAGTGCATGCAGGGTTCTACAATTAGTTGTGATAAGGTTAAACAATATTGGCACAAATGTTTTGCAATATAATTTTTTATTAAAAAAAAAAAAAAAAAAACATATTGGCCTCTAAATATAACTGTGTGAGGCCACTAGATTTTATTTATTCTCTTTTACTTACAGAAAGGCTAAAAATTCAGCTAAAAGTTTAACACCCATTGGTGCTGGTGGTTTAACATTCAGTGGCCCACTGATCCAGGCAGCCTCAGTCGTTCTAGACCTTGATGTGGACAAAGTGGAGGCTGCAGACTCTATAATCCGGCGTCTAAAAGCAATGAATATCCCTGAAGAAAACAGCATAGGGTTCATGATTGCATTTCATTGGCGAGGAAAACAGCACTATGGCAAGGACAATGTGGAGGCCGATTTGTTCCGTAAGCACTTCCCAAGCATGCCTCTTTTTGGCTTCTTTGGAAAGGGCGAGGTCGGTACTTATAACTTGGTACGCGGCAATTTTAGGTCGGAGTTTTTTGAGACCAGGCACGAAGTTTGGCATTGTTACACTACAGTGATGCTGATCATTCATTTTGGCAGTTAGCTGCCCCAGCAGATACATTGCAAACCGTGTCAGTGGCCCTGCTCTACAGCCTGTCAATCATTGAGCTCTGCAAAGTATATAGCAATGATTTTAGTTCGGTCCTAGTTAGGCATTTTAGTGCTTATTCCTCAACATTTACAATAAATGAAATTACACATAGAATCACATAAAAGTTTTTTTTGTTTGTTTTTGTCTTTGCTGCCAACCAAACGTACTACCTTAATTGACCACTTAAACTATTATTCAGTAATAAAGTATTCAAAATGTTTTTTGTTTTTCCCCACAGTAAAGTGGTCTAACACGTATTACACGAATTATGCTGTTTATTGATAAATACTGATCTTTCAAAACCTACTAGAGGACACAATTCTGATAGCATCAAACAGTGTTTATTTATATTTTTTGTCTATCTAAATAAATATGTGCTTCCTTATACACTGCGTCTGGCTATAATGCATATCATTTTGTGTGCTTTATTTCAAAGTTGTCTGCCATTTCCAATTGTTTTGTAAAGAATGTTTTTTTTTTTTTTTTTTTTTTTTTTTAAATTCTTTATTTTGTTTGTGCGTTATTCGGTTTCATGCATTAGTTTGACAATTACAAGAGATTAAAGTATGCATTACACGAGTATTAGTCAAGTAGTTCAGCACATATTTTCTTTTTATAACATGTTGCATAACGAGTGTGTGCAGTAGTGCTTACAAATGTGTCTGGGTGTATGACCCTTCGTGTGATGGAGGTAGCCCCTGTTTCTGTTCTTCGCGGATAGGGTCACATGGTTGTGCTTCTGTTGAGGCTAGGTACTACTATGTGTAAGTGCACTAGTTCGTAGTTTTCGTGAGAAGTCGAGGGTGGTCTACCCGAGGAGCTATTTTAGCTGTGGACACTTATGTGAGCCTGTCGGTTGCACTGTAGCGTCCTTGTGGGGCCACGGTTCTTACCACGGTAGTGGGGGCCCCTTACCTAGGGGGGCTGCGGGGGGGGGGGGGTAGATGCAATTAGCTTGTCCGGAGCCTGTTTGCATTAGTGAGGGCTCGTGTGCTTGTCACGGAGTGTGTGATTATTTCTGGGTGCGTGGATGGGTGATTGTGGAGGAGTGTGCGAGTTAATAACATATGTAGTAACAGGTATAACTAAATATCTAAACAGTTATAGAGAAAGAGTAACAGTTTAGTATGCGAGTACAATAGAGTCCGCCTGAGCCAGGTTGACCAGGCCTTCTTGTAGGCTGTGTCAGGTTTCCGAGCCTGTGCTTGGGGATCGGGGAGTAAATGGCCTCGTGGTAGCTGGATCTCCCATCCCGGATGGTCCTGTTTGGGCTGTTGTCTGGGGTGCGTCCGATAATCCAAAAAGTGTGAGGACTGCCAGTATGTCAGCCTCTGACGTGGCTCTATGAATAGTCCCGTTGTGCGGAATCAGCAGGGTTCGCGGCATGCCCCATCTGTACTGTACGCCTGCGGTTCTCAGGCGGCTTGTTAGGTGTTTAATTGATCTCCGCCAGTGTAATGTCGCTCGAGTGAGGTCTTGGAAAAATAACAGGCTGGATTTTTCGAACAGTAGGGGAGTCTTGCCTCTGATTGCTGCCAGAATTGCCGCTTTGTCTTGTGTTGTAGCACATTTTAGTATAACGTCCCTAGCCTCCGCGGCTGGTGTGTTGTTGCCTGCTGGCAGGCGGAAAATGCCCTCTAGGTTGATTTTTCTGGCAGTGGCTGGTGGTAGTATGGAGGTTAGAAGCCTCCTCACAAAGTGGGGTAATTCCTCTTGGGCGATGTCTTTTGGGACTCCCCTGAGCTTAATATGATTGCGGCGCAGGCGGTCCTCCTGGGCGGCCACCTGCGTCGCCAATGCTTGGTGAGCAGTCTGCAGGGATTGCAGGGCTCCGGTGAGATTGGATGTCTCACTGGTTAATGATTGTATGTCCCCTTCCATGGCACTCACCCTCTCCGCGGTTTTTCGTGCGTCCGTTTTGAGAGTACCAATATCCGCGGCCAGCAGGGATTGAATCTCTTGCATCCAAGTTTGCAAGTCTTGTTTCGTGGCAAAGGTGTTCTCGCTCAGTTCTGTGCCAGCCAGGGGAGATTTGGTTCGCTTGTCTTCAGGCCTTAGCTCCGGTGAGTGAGCCCGCTCCGAAGGTGCTGGCGGGAGGCCTACTGTGGAGGATCTCGTGGCGGCCATTTTGGAGGGTGCGTGTCGTTGCAGCATTTCCCCGATGTTTGGTTGGTCTGGTGCCGATGTCGGGTGCTGTTTTTGTGTGCGGCGCCCCATTGTTGCAGTGGGGCTGCTGTGTAGTGCGGTGACCGTCTCCTCCGATTCCGGGCGGTATTTCGTCCCGATGCTATCTAGGAGAGTCTCCAGGTCGTCTCTCGTGGGAGTGGGGTAGGCCCGGTGTTTTAATTTCACCTTTCCCGGCTTTGCTTGGTGAAAGAAGGGCATTGGTCGGCTCCTCACGATCACCCAATGCTCGGAGTGGGGTTGGTGTCTGCGAGTGGGTTGAGATGTTCGTGATATTCTCAGGTTTATCTTTACGAGGTCGGGAGCTGCTGGAGATGGCGTCCGCTCAGCTCTGTTCCCAAGCCCCGCCCCCGTAAAGAATGTTTTTATCCTTTATAATGTTAAATGGGTTTGTACACACGTGTACGCCATCTTTTAAATTGGAATTATTGAATGAAAATGTCTCAACCGTCTGCAACTTCTGAGATCCTAATGCAACAAATCACAATAATGCTTCAGAATAAGGTGTGTGTGTGTATATGTGTATATATATATATATATACATACATACATACATACATACACAGACATTAAAGAGTGTATGAAAGAATCCTACAACCCTTATATTTTCGCTTTTATTTAAACGTTAGATGTGGGACAGCAATCAATTCATCCACAATTTTCTGGTCATCAATGTTAATTTGAATTCAGTCTATATTGTGCCTGCTTGTTTTGCCAATCAAGATTCAGATTAATATGTCTCTCCCAGCTACAACTCTCTAAATTTGCAGAACTTCTAGCAACTGTAGAATGCTCACATCCTGCAACTTCATTGTACTTGTCTGTGGTTTATTTCTAATACTGGGCATTTATGTTAAATGTTTTTTTTTTTGTTTGTTTTTTTATTCTTTGTTTTATTGAGGTAAGGTATTCAGAATACAAGAAAGTCGGTGAGTGCAAGGGTATTAACGGATGAACAATATCACATAAGTTTGACACCGGAGCGGACACAAGCGTTCTGAGCTCCGACATCGAGCTGCACTTTCTGCCAGTATCCTGGAGCACCCATCGGCTACAGCATCACTAGCCGCACCCGCAGATGCCCTTCTCCACCCCGGGCAAGTAACCCCACATCCGAGGCCCTAGGGCTTACCACGGGACCTTGTAGACTGACTCAGAGGGTGGTACGCACAAGACCACACAGGCTCAAGTAAGGAAGGTGAGATGGGGCGCAAGACACAAAAACAGCCTATACAAGCCCCTAAACCACAAAGGGACATTGGAAAAATGCTCCTTTTTACCCCCTCACAACAGGCTCTGCCACCATGCTAAGCCTCTCCGGCATCATCAGTGGAAGGGGATCGTTTAGGCAGCCCTCCCTCCAGCTCACACCCGGTGCGCACACACACCAGGAAGGGGACCACAGCCCGGACCTCTAAAAGGGACATACAGACCATGCTATCGGGCCTACAACAAAACTTGAAACAGATGTGGGAGGCTGATCTGGATGCCTTAACTGCCACAGTCCAAGCAGTAACGGCACATACTCAGAACACGGCGACAGGCCTCAAGCAAGACAAGCACGCTCTAAGAGTCACTGTCCAACCGCTACAGAAAGAGCAAGCCATCATGGCCAGACAGCTCAACATAATAGACGACAGGGGCAGGAGAAAAAAAAAAAAACTTAGAGGGGTCACTGAGTCGCTACCCCTAGAAGAACTGCCCCACTTCATCAGACGCCTGGTGGGCAACGTCTTAACAGCCGAGCAGGCCAAGCAGTTCTCATTCGATGGAGTGTATAGAATACCCAAGTCGCCGGTGGCACCCACCTTGGGGCCATGTGACCTCACACTGCGCTGCTGCACAATGACTGACAAGCTGGGACTACTGGCCGCATTCCGAGGGAAGACCCCATACGACTTCGAGAATTACAAGCTTTCCATCAATGGAGGAGTCAGTATTAAGCATCGAAGTTAACCCCTATAGACACTTTGTCCCCCTAGCCTAGCTATCAACAAACCCTGACAGCGTTGTAGGCGACCTTGGAGCGCTTTTCCCGCTACCCCCTACCACATTCTGTCACCTCTCGTTAAAACCTCTCAGACTGACCAAAATATATAAAATTGTGCAAACTGTATAAAGCCACACGTTTATATATCTATATACTGCTGTGACAAGTTGATTATCTTGATGTGGCCGTTGTGGCAATTCAACGTATGTGTTTTACTTCTTGCACTGAAAAATAAAGATTAAAAAAAAAAAACCTATCACATAAGAGATGAAAAACATTCAGGTTAATCATACCTCCTGTTTGTTTTTAGTAATACAGGCGTTTATAAGACACGCAGCAACATGAGGTCATAGCTGTGTTCCTATACAGTAATCCCTTGTCCCAAGAGTATCCCCCTCAAATCCTGCCTGACTGGAGGTGACTTGATCTTATAAACCTGTAACATGGGGTCTAGGGCTACCTTCCTCTCAAACTCGACAGGGGTATCCAAGGAAAGGTTTTCTATGGTTGGAGTGGTAACTCTTATTTGAGCCTCACAGTGTGTGTTGGTCCGCGGTGCAAGCCTGGTTGTCACATATTGGGCTGTGCATAAAAAGCCATGTTTGGGCTAATAAAAATCAGTTGAGGTCAGTTTGCCTCAATCATTCCCAAGGAGCACGTCTGCGGAAAGCTCTTGCATCAATCCGACTTCCACAATCCCCGCCCAGACACCCCAATTCAAATGTACTCTGGCGATCTGTATGCGGTGTACTGCTCCCACTGCCACTGATCCCCCTGTGAATGCTGTGTCTGGAACCAGGTGGTGCTTGCTTAGGGTTAAGGTGGCCCCTGTGTCCTAAAGTCCCTGTACGTTCTTTCCCTCTAGACACAGTCTGTCTGTGATGTTGTCTATTTTCTGAGGCTGCTTGGACTGGGTCAGCCTCATGCAAGATACCCCAATGCTCCTCAGTGGGGTCAGGAGCTGAATTACGGGGGGGGGGGGGTTCGGGTTCTGGGTGCATTCTCTCTGGACGTGCCCAAGTTGCTGACACTACTAACACCGAATGTTGCTGGGAGGTTATATAGTTACATAGCTGAGAAGAGACTTGCGTTCATCAAGTTCAGCCTTCCGCACATATGTTTTTGCTGTTGATCCAAAAGAAGGCAAAAAGCCTAGTCTGAAGCGCTTCGAATTTTGCAACAAATTAGGAAGAAATTCCTTCTTGACCCCAAAATAGCAATCAGATACCTCCTTGGATCAAGCAGCTATTACCACACTAATTAGAAATTCTATCCCTGTATGTTATGTTTTTGCAAGTATTTATACAATTGCAAATTAAACATCTGTATGGACTCTGATAAAGCCACCTCTTCAGGCAGAAAATTCCATATCCTTATTACTCTTACTGTAAAGAAACCTTTTCTTTGCCTTAGATGAAATCTCCTTTCTTCCAGCCTAAATGTGTGACCTTGTGTCCTATGTATAGCCCTGTTTATGAATAGAGTTCCAGATAATGGTTTGTACTGGCCCCGAATATATTTGTATAATGTTATTGATGTAGATTAATTTAGAAATAAACAAAAATGTTTAAATGTCTATCTGTTCCTGTCCAAATTTGAGATGATTAAATTGCGTATACGCAGAAGTAATTCAGACTGACACACGGAGTTCAGGTTAAAATAACTTCGAGGAAATTTATTAGCATCTGAGGAAAGAGCGGGCTCGCAGGCCCTTATAAGGGGGATTTTGCATCATCATTGATTATCGAGATATCAGTAAATAAACATCATTAATTGGATTAATTGTTAAGTGTCTGTGTCAGTGTCCACCCATCAATATGATTAATTGGCTCAAAAACTAAGTGGTTAGCTAGGTGTCCTCCCACCGAGAGGTGGTATTATTCTGGACACGGGTGTGGACGGATGGCTCAAGCGCCATCTTTCCCAGCATGAGGTTTACTCGGTGGAAAGGGGGGCTTGGGCGTCATTTTACGTAGTTAGTGATGTCAGTCTCGTGATCAGGTGCAAGGTTCTTCTATGAATAGAACATTTCATTAGTACAGTGTTCTCATGGCCTTCAGATTATACTATGTTGCAAATTACAGGAGATTCAGCAATTCCGGGGTTAGTCATGTCTTTATAGAAAATACAGTCTCTGTTCATTGTACTAAATGTTGCTGGGAAATTCTGTCATGTAACGTAGCTTAAAATGGAGGATCTGTCAGGTAATGTGGGTTAAAATGGAGTTAGTACAAAAATTCAATACAGGTTCAATACAGGTTTTTAATAATTCTACATCAGTCCCCCCTATGAAATGTTAGATTCTAAAAGATAAACTTTATTTGTTAATACCAGAAGACGTGTTAGCCCAAAAGCACAGAAACCCCGTGGCCGCTAGCTAGGTGTTAATGCAAAGTGCAACTCTGTCCCTTAATCTGACCCTGGTAGGCTAACTCATCCGTCAGCATCGCTCTCGAACACTTCACTCCCATGGGTGGCCCATGGTGGCTTGTCCACCACTTCTCCACACGGGGACTTTACCCATTCACTGACAGATGCTGTCCCTAAGCTGGTCCCTTCCTAGAACTCTCGCACTTTATCAACAAAAGGGATAGTTTGCAGCGGTATACAGGGTGAGTTGAGATCTTGAAAATCTTGGTCATCAGCTGCCAGATGTGCAAAAGTTGTTTGGTCTACAGTCTTCTGTAGGAATTTTCTCAGACAAGGGAGGACACAACAAACGAGAAGAGGGGGGCGGGGCCTGACTGCCGAGCAGACTGGTCGCACTCAACCAGAGCTCCCGCGAAAACCGGCTAACAAGCGACATTCCCCCAAAACTACCATACCAAGCCTTCCACAACGACACAGCATAGTAGTGGGGTGACCCCCGAAACTCAATTTGCCGGATCGCCGAGCTCAGAGAAGCGGCATAGGGCAGATATAGGATTGCGGCCTACCAACCTATGCAGGCGCGAGAGAGGCGGCCGACCTCCGCGCCAACAGCTCAGCGGGAAAACGCTGCAACCCTCCAGACCCCGTTCACCCCCCCCTGGCCGGTGAGGGATATCCCGGTACCACCAAGCGACGGACACAATACGTCTGACCCAAGCAAACCTAAACGGTGAACGAGATACCCAGACCACACAACTTGCACACGCACGAGGCACCTGAGGCCCAGCCAAAATGGCCGCCCAACTAAGACACAGAAAAAAGCCAGCGGTCAGCCATGCCGCACTCCACCCTCTGGTGGCCCTGGATCAGCTGTGCCTGAAATTCTGCACAACATTGGTGGACAGGGGGGTGACCTACCAGCGGGCTACACAATTAGTGGCCTCGTGGCTGAGACCAACCACCCGCAGACGTCATTATGCACACCCAGCTCTGGCCTTCCAGGCGGCCACCAGGCCGCGCAAACATCACAGGCCGGCACGGCGGGATCACGAACCAGGCACACACACCTGCCTCCTATCACAGACAAAGAACCCAACCAAACAGGCCCCAAGGCCCCGCACTCTACCTGAACATGGCTACAGGATCACGCCAAAGGCCCCAGAGAACCGGCAAGTACACAGGCGGACGCACATCGGCCTGACCTCCCACCAACATAGCAGCGAGAACTCACCCACAAGTGGTCGGAACCACCTGCTGCAGAGGCGGACACCGGCAAGGGAGAACGCCCCGACATGGTGGCACATACAGCAACACACAACGCACCGGTGGCAGTCACTGAACACGCGGGCATTGTCGACCCCAGAGAACGGACTTAATTTGCAACCCACTACGCAGCCTGAAAGGGGAAACCGGCTTGCACAACTATCCATGCTGGAGACATCACAAAACCCGACAGCGATCCCAACAAAGATGCAAACACGCGCCAACACCCACAGAGACCGCACCACCCGGAATACACACCTGCCCACGCTAAGCTTCACGACCCAGGGCATAGGCTGACGGCTCACTTGTGTAGCAGGGCAGTCTCACCATGCGTCCCATGGACTTACCGATCCGCGGCTGTGGACAACCGGTCCCGTATGGACTATGAAACTAACGAGCATTTTGACCTGCCATGCATGATTATGATTTTTGTGCTTGTATTCCCCTATTTCCCTTTTTCTGTTTTGTTTTGTTTTATTGGTAACTGGATATAACCGTTGTTTACCGCTCTCTGCTACATCATAGCTTGGACCAGAATTATTATTTTATTTTAAGCTCTGATGCTACTAAAAAGTTTGACGATAATATGACAAATGTTTAAGCGACAATAGATAGAGCGACAAATGTTAGAGCGACACATGTTAGAGCGACACATGTTAGAGCGACACATGTTAGAGCGACACATGTTAGAGCGACACATGTTAGAGCGACACATGTTAGAGCGACACACGTTACAGCGACACACGTTACAGCGACACATGTTAAAGCGACTAAGGACAAAGCAACGAATGTATAAGCGACTAAAGTTAAAGCGTCTAAAGTTAAAGCGACAAAGTTAAAGCGACAAATTATATCACCCTTCAGCTACTGAAACTAAACGACTGAAACACTCACTAATACTAGCTAGCCGAGACCATGCTTGACTCTGCTAATACTATTTACTGTTTTGCTTGCCTGCAGACGTTGAACCATAATATATAAAAAAGAGGCACGAATACACAGGAAATGTTAGTTACCATTGTTAGCGAACCCTATACTGTATTCTAAATGCACACTTCCCTTTCTCTATTCTGTACCCTAACTACCATGCCTCAATAAAATACAGATTGACAAAAAAAACAAAAAAAACAAAAAAACGAGAAGAGCAAAGATAAAAAGAGAAATTAGTATTGCTATACCAATATGCATTAAAGCTTTTTGCCATCCTGTCATCCAACCAAACCATCTTTCCCAGGGATCTTTTATCCCAGAATTTCTTTTTAACTCTTCAGAGAGCTCATTTAATTTTTCTATGGCTAAGGTGACTTTACCATTAGGGCCTGTGTTTTCTGGGATGTAAGTACAACATGTCATGGTGTCGGGCAAAATTTTACATACACCCCCTTTTTCGGCTAGAATCATATCTAAGGCCATTCTATTCTGGAAGGACATTTGGGATGTTGCCTGCAACTGTTCGGCTAATCCCTGGAGGGCATCCCTGGTGTAATTAACAAAGCGCTGTTGATTCCAATAGATGTAATTTATCCAATTCAAATTCTTGTTTGCAGTAACTATGGTAAAAAGTGATTCAAATCCTGCAGCAACTTCATCTCTTGCTTTAAATTCATTGGGCACCCCCCTAGGCACCCCAATGGCATCAATGCAAATGTGAGGGTCAAAACTGCCCTTTACTGGGGCTTCGCGCTTAACCTTGGCTGGTGTGTGTTTGGACTCATGTGTGTCACGGTGTGTGTCAGAAATAATATGTATAGGCATAATGGCTTTAGCCAAAGTACACTCCCCCCACCATTCCTTGTCCATCCTGGATCTTAGCTGTAAATCCCCACACAACCAGTAAATATCCCCCAATGACCTAGTATGGAACTGTAACAAGTTCATGGAGACATTTCTGTAGGTGGCGCAATACCCTTTAGAGAAGTTACCCAAGAATTTACCATCCTTGGTTAAAAGAGGATATTCCACTGTCCATGCTTTGCAGAGGGACCTATTGAAATTGTAGTGGTAGGCAAAAAGACTCAAAACACATTCTTCTATATCTACCGGCAAGTTTAAAGGCACGGTGCCCAGGTGAGGCCGGGCACCGCCACACACATAGCATGCGGTTCTGTTATGCTTGTTGGCATTATATTTCATCCATTCTAACCATAGATTAACATCATTAAAACCTGTTTCAGCGGCCATGGTATCTTCAAAGGTGGGGTTAGCAATGGCCATCATGTCCTTAAAGGACTGGATGTGTGGTTTTAATGGATTTTAGACCATATGGGTGGTCCCTTGCCACTCGGAAGAGTTGCACATATCTTTAAGGTAGAAATGCCCTAACTTGTTATAGGAACCTTTTTTCCAATATATTCCCATTACATACTGGTCTGCATCTGTTGGACTTGGATGCTCAATATTTAGGATTAGTTTCATTGGTATACCTCCTCCAGGCTTTCTCAGAGTCATTCTTTGGAGAAGGGATCTACCATGATCATCTACTTTAGATAAGGCACTTTTTGGCTTGTAACCCCAGGCAGGCCCGGCATTCCATCCCGCCGCCCCCCAATGGTCACAATTGTGTCCCCATTGTTTGTCAACTACACAAACATAGGGGTCCTTTGAATGAGGGATATCTCTATAGATATTCTGAATCTGTGATGTAGGGAATGGGCATTCTACGATGTCACAGTAATCAAAAGTATAAGTAGCCACACGGGTACATGATGAATTATACCAGAAGGTGTACCCACTGGCATCTTGGGTGATGGCTACTTGTTGGGCCTTAATTAAACTAATTAAGGAGATGATGTACCAGAAGTACATGGTTGTGCGGTATCTGCTTCCTCTGGGGCAGGAGTCTTCTTGCAATGGGAAGCGTGGATCCAGTGTGGCCTGCCGGCCAATTTGACGGAGGTTGCGGTGATCAGGAGAACTTGGAATGGTCCGTCAAATCTTGGTTCCAGGGTATGTTTCCGCACAAATTTCTTGACCAGAACCCAATCTCCGGGAAGCAGGTTGTGGGTACCTGTATCCAAATCGGGATCTGGAATTGAAGAGAAAACTTGGGCATGTATTTTGTTCAAGGCACTTGCAAGTTCAGTTACATAGTCTACTAAAACATCAGATTGAAGCTGCAACTGTTGTGGATAATAACAACCTAGTCTGGGTGCAGTCCCAAATAGAATCTCATATGGGGATAGTGAGTGCTTCCCTCTAGGTGTGTGCCTAACGCTGAATAAAGCTATTGACAGGCTTTCTGGCCAGGGCATCTTTGTTTCTTGTGACATTTTTAACATTCTGGCTTTTAGAGTGCCGTTCATGCGTTCCACTTTGCCACTACTTTGTGGGTGGTAAGGGGTGTGAAAGGCTAGGGTCACTCCCAGAGCAGTCCAAATTTCTTTAGTCACTGTTGCTGTAAAAGCTGGGCCCTGATCACTTTCAATGACTTCTGGAAGTCCAAATCTACATACAATATCTGCAAGTAGACGTTTTGCTGTTGTCTTGGCAGTGATATTGGCCACTGGGTAGGCTTCTGGCCAGCCTGAGAACATGTCCACTATTACTAGTGCATATTCATGGGGCCCACTCTTGGGCATTTGTATGTGATCAATCTGAATTCTCTGGAATGGGTACATGGGCTTAGCCAGGTGTTTCAAGGGCACCTTGGTTGGTTTCCCTGGGTTGCATTTTGCACAAATGACACAGGCCCTACAGAAGCTGTTGATCAATGTTGTGATTCCAGGTGCTTCATAATACTTTTGTATGAGGGCGGCCATTAAGTCTTTTGACAGATGTGCAGGTCCATGTGCCCATTGGACAACTGCTGGATATACATTTTTAGGAAGGCAGAATTTAAAGTTGTTGTAGTATATTCCGTCCTTTAGGACAGCTCCTTTCTTCTTCCATTTCTGGATTTCTTCGGGGGTAATTGCAGCTTGCTGTTCCCGCAAAATTCTTAGGTCAGTAGGAAGGGTCTGTAAGGTAAAAATAGGAACTTCTTCTTGTCCGGACACTTCTTCATCCACTTCCTGCAAATTTCTTGCTGCTTGCTTAGCAGCCTGATCAGCCAAATGGTTGCCCTTTGCTTCATCTGTATCCAACTTCCCATGTGCCTTGACTTTCAAGACGGCCACTTCTTCAGGGAGTAGGAGGGCATCCATTAGTTCCTTGATTGCAGAGCTGTGTTTGACTGGTGTACCGGCAGTGGTAAGAAATCCTCTTGTCTTCCAAATGAGGCCGAAGTCATGTGCCACACCCAGAGCGTATCTTGAATCCGTTTAGATGTTGGCACATTTTCCTTCGGAAATTTTGCATGCTGAAGTCAGGGCTTGTAATTCAGCTTCTTGTGCAGACATTGCTGGTGGTAAAGATGATGATTTGATAACTTCATCTGTTGTGGTTACGGCATATCCTGTGTGGTATTTTCCTTCTTCATCAGCATACCTTGAACCGTCCACAAACAGGGTGAAATCAGGATTTGGTAATGGATTCTCATGCACAGTTGGTAGGTGTATTGTTTCCATTTTAATCTGTTCAAACCAGTCATGAGGTGTCTCTGGGTCATAATTATTCACTATGACCAGATCTTGGAATTCATTTTCCAGGAAGTGGCGTGGCCATGCTTCAAGAAGATCAGTTGTTGGGTATTTGGCGATGCCATTTTCCTGTAGCTGTGATTCATCCATGGTGGCCCATAATTTTGCCATGGGCCCAAGATCATTCCATGATTTTGTTTTCAACTTGGTAACAGGGACATGTTGAAGATTACTGAAAGTTGACAGAATTGCAGCTTGAGAAGTGATGCTTTGCATCCTTGTTCTGCCAAATAGCAAAGGAGACTAATTGAACATTCTTCAGTTGTTGGTATGTCATCTCCACAGAGCAATAAATCATCCACATACTGGAGCAGGACAACTTCTGGGTGGTCTGCTTGCCATGGATCAAGGATAGAGCACATGGCCTTTGCAAACTGACTTGGAGAGTTTTGTGCCCCTTGGGGCATGACAGTCCATGTGTACTGTTGCATTTCATATGTGAAAGCAAACAGGTATTGGCAAATTGGATCCAGTGGTACACTGAAGAAGGCATTGGCCAAATCAATGACTGTGAAGTATTTTGCTGAAGGTGGGACCCCAGAGAGCAGAGTGTGTGGGTTAGGCACAATAGGGGTGTCCAGGACTGTTGCTTCATTAACTGCACGGAGATCCTGAACCATTCTATACTTCTCTGGTTCACCTTTTGGAGTTTTCTTCTTCACAGGAAATAATGGGGTGTTGCATTTTGATTCACATTTTACAAGAGCACCCTTCTCCAAGAGTGCTTTGATTTGAATTGAAATAGCTGCAGCTTGAGCTGGTTTTAAGGGATATTGTGGTTTTCTTGGTAACTTTGCTCCCGGAATGAGCTTTACCACCACAGGTGGAACTTTTAGGTGACCTATGTCCTCTGGGCCTGAGGAGCATAATTTTGCAGGTACCTTTGTTTTTAATTCATCTGGAAAATTGGACCTCTGTTCCTTTGCTTCCCCACGGGGTTCTTCTAAGTGCAGCATCAGAGGCAGGGAGCACAAGGCTGAAGTATCTGATTCAGATAGAGGAGTGGACAGTTCTACCTGTCCATCTGGAGTGAAGGTGATAGATGCCTGTAGGCGTGAGAGGACATCAGCGCCTAACAGGTTAATTGGGCATGTGGAGGATACCACAAAACGAGCAAGCAAGCTAGGGTAGTTGCCAACACGTAATGGAGTTGTTAAAGGACTGTGTCTTGGTTGGCCGTCCACTCCAACACAAGAGACATCAATATTTGACAGAAAAGATGGGTCTGGCAGGTCTTGTTCTCGTAGAACACTTCGGGCTGCACCTGTGTCAACAAGAAATGTGGTAGGTTGTCCTTCAATGGGTAGAGTCACAGTGGCAAGTGGCCCCCCTTATCCCCTGAAGACACTGCCATGACAGGAGTTAATGACACAGGCTTGCCAATTTCCTAATCATCAGGTTCCTCAACTATTGGAACTGTTTTTGAGGCCTTGGGGCTAGGGGCAGGCTTGGACACCACCTTTTTTGGTTCAGGGCAGTCATTTTTGAAATGTCCTTTGGCTTTGCAATTAAAGCAATATCCATCCTCGGGTTTGGTGCCTTTAGGGACTGGTCCGGTGCGGGACACCATGAGAGGAGCTGAACTGGGCCTTCTAGGAGTCTGGGCAGATTCCAGACCCCTAGCAACTAAGAGTAAGGTATCCAGAGGGACCACCTTATATTCAGGGCGTGCAGCAATGATTCCCTTGCGTATGGAGTCTTTAACACCTTGGACAAATGCACCAGACAGCATTTGAGAATGGATCTTGTCTGTAAGATCAAATCCTAAATCTGTAAACATTTGAAACAGTCTTGCATGAAACCTTTCCACTGATTCTCCTTTGTCTTGTACAATATCAGTAAGGCCAGCAGCCTGATCTGCAAGTTTGTCCTTAGCCCATTCTTTTAGCTGGTTACAAAAAGTTACTCCGGAGGGGTAATCAATGTCACTTATAAGCAGATCTGTACTGAGGTGGCGGGCCATGCTGGGCCAATATGCATCCCCGGCTTTAATAGCACAAATGCTCAGTAAATCACGCCATGCTGCGGAATAAGTCTTTTGAATCTGAACTATCCCTCGGTAAAAAGGCATAGGTTGCTTTTCTGGGTCAGGGAGTGATTTCATCAGGGCACTAGCCTGAGTAGGATTAAAAGCTACATATTTAGGAGGGGCCCGATCCCCCCGACCTGTATGTCCAAAAGGATCATCGATGGAACGGCGGGGTAAGGGCCCCGCAGCCTCCAATGAATCCTGGGATACCTCTTCATCCTCATCTGTGGTCTGGGCCCTTCTGCGTAATGGGACCACCTGAGGTGTCAGAACCGGGGGAAATGAGGGGTTCCCAGATGCTGGAGTGGCTAGTGGGTTATGGGCTTGGGGTGAATAGTCATCGGGAAGTACCGGCATCAGGGGTGCTAGATGACTGGGGGCCGCCATATTGGAGGCGTGAAAGGAAACTGCATTAGGGTTAAGGGAAGAAGTGGTGGCCATGTTGGATGTGGGCAGACTGTGCCAGACTGGGCATGACCGGGGTTTGGGGAGTGGCTTGGGAAAGGAAGTAGGCTTGGTTTGGATGGGGCAGGGTCAAGGGGTAAGGGAAGGGGTAGGGCCAAGACAACTGGGCAGGGTTTTGGGCGGAACCTGGGTTAGTTGGGCAGGGATTAGGGAAGGAGGTGGGACATCCGGGATATGGATATGAAACTGAAGGGGTAGGAACTTGGGCTGTGGGAGGAGTGGGAAAGGGAGAGAGCGGAGAGGGGTTAGCAGAGGCAGGTGTAGAAGGAGGAGCCGGAGTGGGTGTAGTAGGATTGATAGTAGCAAGAGAGGAGGGGTTAGTGAACTGGGTGGATGCAGATGGGAGGGTAGGATTATTGACGGAGAGAGAGTGTAGAGAAGGAATGGCAGATGAAATGCTTGGATTAGGCAGAGAAGGTAGTGCAGGGATGGATGAGGATGATGGGAATGTTAGGGATGATGATGGGGAGAATAATGATCCATCAGAATTCAGGACCGGACAAACAGGGGAAATGACGGGATGGGAGATGGGAGGATTGAGAGAGGGGAACATGGTCAGCTGACTGTCACTTGTTGCTGACTGAACCTTGGGGATAGACATCCCCTGGGCGCCATTTTGGGGCGCTGGCTGAGGGAATACCCCAGCAACACAATTATTATGATACACAAACAATTTCACACCTTTGTGATTTATTTCTTCCTCAACCCAACCTTCCTGCTGAATAGCCTTCGCTACTCTGTACCATGCTTCAGCAGTGCGCAATAGATCATTATCTGTAAGCTTGCCTTTCTTCTCTGTCAGTAATCTACGCCAGCTTTCTGGCTGCAATCTACCACATGAAGGCACAGCAATTTTACACACTTTAGCAATCCTTTCAACACCTTTAACCATCTCCTCACCCTCTCTGTCTTCAACTAAATCACATGCGAGCCAGCCCCTACCGGGCTTACTCAATTCCTGTCCCATATCCCCCCCTATACAGGCGTCCCAGATATAGGGAAAGAAAAATGAAACAGAACGTCTACAATGCTCGACTGCCACTCAAGAAGGGTGGGTCCCCCTCAAGTGCGTCTTCCCAAAACGTAGACCAGTCACTAAATCCGCCTACCCGAGGTGGTAGTCACGGATTGGAGCGGGGTGAGAAGTGTGTGACTCACAAGAGAAATAGGAGTGGATAGAGTAAATAATACAGGAAGTATAGGAAAAGTAAAAAGTAAGGTGAAATTTTAGAGACAGACACAGGAGTTTGAATGACTCCCAATTAAACAAAAAACACAACAATTCAATTGAAATACAGTGCATGCATCACAGTTCAAATAAAATCAACAGTAATCCCTTTCCTTTACTCGTGTGACCAAAGTCACCTCCCTCAACCTCGTAGTGTCCCCGCTCGGAGAACGACTTTCGTAAGTCTCACTACCAGCGGCCACGGAAAACAACTAACACCGGCCCGAGATCCGTAAGCCTCCCTCGTTACAGCAGTCCACTAAGTGTGGCCACCTCTATCCTCACCCTCGTAGTGCCCCTATGGACCCACCCATAAGTCTCACTACCCCGTGGTGATGGAGACAGCAATGCCTGCCCGAATCCACGCACCACAAATAACAATTGGAATGCCACCAGCCTCAGCGCTCGAAGCTGGAGGGTACCACCTCTCTGCAAGCAGAGTTATGTGCACAATGAGGCTAGCTAGGCTATCAAAGTGACACCAGAAGGACCCCCAGGAAACTATGAGTCTACACAATCTCCACAGATCCAACACCCTCTTTTTCCTTACAGCCACAGCCACGAGGCTCCTAAAAGAGGTAAACAGGCAAAGAAGACCCCCAGGAAAACTTCCACAGGTCCACCCCCCTTTTTCCCTACAGCCACAGCCACGTGGCTCCTAAAAGGAGTAAACAGGCAAACAAAGGACCCCAGGCAAACACCCCCAGGTCCACCCCCCTTTATCCCAAAAGGGGTAAACAGACAAACATAGGACCCCCAGGCAAACTACCACAGGTCCACCCCCCTTTATCCCAAAAGGGGTACACAGATAAACACTCTACCCGGGCACTTAAGCTAAAACAGGCCAATACAAACACACCCAGGCAACAGATATACTAAATGCAGGTAAACAAGTGAGTAACAAGACACCGGGCAAGATATTACCTGTCTTTGATGTCCTCCCGGGAAGCAGTCACAGACACGTGGACGGGTCAATCAAAGGGGCCGGAACATACCGGTGGCTCTGCAGAAGTCTCTACCGTGTAATCGGAGGTGATCAGTCTCCCTTTCCTTCCCCCCGGATTCCTCCGTCCAACAGCGTCTTCCTTAGGACGGCTTACCGGCCAGAGGCCATAGCCCGGTGCCCCACGTTCTGGACGCCAAATTGATGTAGATTAATTTAGAAATAAACAAAAATGTTTAAATGTCTATCTGTTCCTGTCCAAATTTGAGATGATTAAATTGCGTATACGCAGAAGTAATTCAGACTGACACACGGAGTTCAGGTTAAAATAACTTCGAGGAAATTTATTAGCATCTGAGGAAAGAGCGGGCTCGCAGGCCCTTATAAGGGGGATTTTGCATCATCATTGATTATCGAGATATCAGTAAATAAATATCATTATTTGGATTAATTGTTAAGTGTCTGTGTCAGTGTCCACCCATCAATATGATTAATTGGCTCAAAAACTAAGTGGTTAGCTAGGTGTCCTCCCACCGAGAGGTGGTATTATTCTGGACATGGGTGTGGACGGATGGCTCAAGCGCCATCTTTCCCAGCATGAGGTTTACTCGGTGGAAAGGGGGGCTTGGGCGTCATTTTATGTAGTTAGTGATGTCAGTCTCGTGATCAGGTGCAAGGTTCTTTTATGAATAGAACATTTCATTAGTACAGTGTTCTCATGGCCTTCAGATTATACTATGTTGCAAATTACAGGAGATTCAGCAATTCCGGGGTTAGTCATGTCTTTATAGAAAATACAGTCTCTGTTCATTGTACTAAATGTTGCTGGGAAATTCTGTCATGTAACGTAGCTTAAAATGGAGGATCTGTCAGGTAATGTGGGTTAAAATGGAGTTAGTACAAAAATTCAATACAGGTTCAATACAGGTTTTTAATAATTCTACATCATTATCATATCCTCTCTGAGGTTGACCATACCTCCGTTGCGTTGTGGTCCTGGTGCGGAAAGAGTTGGTCACGAGAATACCACCGGGGTGGTGGTCTGTGGTGGTGCTCATCTACCAGCCAGCCTGCATCCGTGAGGGTAAGGGGGTTACGGTCCCTCACCCATTCTTGCACTTCTGGGGCCAGCCCATTGAAGAACTGCTCCCATGAGTATATGGTCATAGCCTGGTGCGCCTGTACCCATCCAACTGTAGCTCTTTGAAGTCTGGATGCCCACTCTGCATGTGAATCCTTATCCTATTTCTTCATTTCCTAGAATTGCCGTTGGTGTGCCTCTGGTGTGATGGCATACCATGCTAGGATCATTTGTTTGACCCGGGTGTAGTTTCTACTGTCCTCATCGGGTACTGCCCAGTATGCCTCTGCTGGGCATCCAGTTTTTCTGCCAAAAGGAGAACCCAGTCCTCACAGCTGATGTTGTGTAGGTGGCACAACCTTTAAAAATCCTGGAGAAAGCCATCAATGTCTTCCTCTGTATCCAAGAAAGTTTTAAATGCATTATGAGGGATCTTATGTTTACACTCTTGGTTGGCGAACATCGCTGGTGATGCTTCTCTGTTTTGCCAAACTTAGTTGGTTTGCATGCTGTTCTCTGGTTACTATGTAAGCCTGTGCCTCAGTCATCACTCTGGTCACCATTTCATCTGAGGGGGTTACACTGTAAAATGCCAGCCTTATCCTCACTAACCTCGGAGTAGTTTCCCATTCTTATGCTGCTATCCACCGAACCGTGGCTTCCTTTCACTGTGAGGTCTGTATCCCATCGCTGCCAACCAATTGTAGCGGAGCTGCAATGCTGAGACTGAATATCTCCCCTGTAATCCTCTGCAGTTAAAAGGGAAGCGCTGGTCAGTGAATATAGCCCATTCCCCCAGTAACTGGATGACACACAGCTCTGGGAGTAAACTGATTTTTATTAGCCCCCACATGGCTTTTTATGCACAGCCCCATAGTATGGAGTCTCCAGGACAAGTTTACAGGGAATTTTCCTACGATGCACTGGGTCTAAAAGATAATTGAGCTGGGAATTTTAGATAACTCAATTATCTCTCAGTTACATGATATACATAAACTTTTATAAAACACCCCAAAAAACATAATAAAACAGTACAGGAACCCCACAGTTCTTATATCCCCGAATAGCCTGAATCCAAGTGTCACGATCCGGGAACCTAACCCGCTAACAGGTCACAGAAAGTAAAGGGTGCAATACCGGTCCTTAGAATGGCCGGGTTAAGCACACTAAGAATAGTCAGGAGACAAGCCAAGTAAAGGGAGCCAGAAAACAGGAGAACAAGAAACAAGCCGAGGTCAAAGGAATGGAGAATACGGGAAAATCGGAATAACAAGCTAAATAATCAGTAACCAGAGAGAAACACGAGCAAACTGCAATACAGGTATCACAAGACCACAACAGGGCACTGAGAGACCGGAAAGGTAAGTATATAAATCATGTGCTTAATTCTGATTGGATAACTTCCAATCAGAATTAACAATCACACGTGGGAGATATTTACACCTCCCACTGTGATTATGGTACTGTGGCTTTAACGCCGGGTCACGTGACTGACCCCGGCGTTCGCATAAATGCGCGGGCTCCCAGCGTGCAGCGTTATACATGCTGCTGCTGGGAGGCGAGGAGGAGGACGCGAGCGGCACATAAAGCTGTGAGGACGCCGCTCGCCGACAGGTAGCCCTGACACCGAGCGCACAACAAATCCGGAAAAAAGGTTAAATTGGTTCGGTGGAACGAGATCGCTATTCAGGAGAAGATTTCACCTGCCACGAGGTGATGCCCCAAAAGAGTTCCATAGAATCCAGGGCTGTAGCCGATCTTGGTTCAGGAACACCGACGAATGCTCCCCCTTGCTCTTAGGTAGCTCCTCCCAAGTGGTTTATGTAGTTAAGAAAAGTATACTGGTAGCAGCACCATCTTGACCAGGGTTCGCGAGAATGTGTAGCCGAAATTAGTTCCCCACACTCGACAACCACGTACCGCTGCCTGCGTTCGGCAGCCACCCAGGGAAAGCACTCAAGTACTTCGTAAATGCGTTTAACAGCAAGGGATGGTCAGGGTTCTCAATTAATTACAGGGGGGACCACACAAGATCTTTTCAGTTCACGAACAGGAGGTTATGGATCTGTTTGCAAGAACCCAATATGGGTTCAGGCAACCCCAGGGACTGATGCCAGGTCTGCCACACATCTCCCTATCAAGTCTTCTTCTCATAATTCCTTATTTTTCTTGCTGAAAATAACCCTTAGCCCCACCAAAAACAAAGGCTCTGTGGGGATATTTATGGGATAGTAATAGTAAACAGTTGAGAATTACCCACTAATTTAATCCTCAGATCCCAAAGAACGTTATCGTGTATGTGAAATGTATTCCATATTAAGAAAATTACAATTTGTTATAAAAATAGATAGTTTATTTTTATATTCAAATAATAATAATAAGTAACATGCTTGATAATAATCAATGGAAATTCAGTATAACATGATTATGCAATACAATATGGTAATATAAAAACATCTCCTAATGGTTAACACAGTTTAGAATCTACAGCATTAGCCGTCAGGACAAGATTTACGACTTTCTTCACAGAGAAAGAATGTGGAAGTTTCACACAGAGAATAGAATACAGCGTAAGGTCGTAAAAACTTAGCTGACAGTTAGAATAACCCTTTCAATGCTGGCTAGACCTCTTCTAGGCATTTAAGATCTATTCTTATGTAATTTTAAATAAAATAACATTTTACCAGTTCATTAGCCATTTCCTATATCCATCAAATGAGAAGAAATCTATATGTTCTATAAGCTGATATTTTATGAATTTGCCTAAACAGATATTTAATCTTATTTTATAGCAAATCAGTACAGCTGGATAAATGTCACGATATGCTAACATGTGATATGTCACAGAAATACACACTTATCCCAATTTCATCTGCAGCATGAAATGGTTATAAATATATATACTTCTTAGTTAACTAAGATTTCTAAATATCGAAATCTGATCGTGATTTATCCAGTCATATATCATGCTATTAGAAAATTTTTAATTAATTTAAATTAATTAAATGAAACCAGTATAATTACCAGTAAGTAGATATTTTCATCAGATTGGTAGGTAGTCTCAGGAACTTGTTTGTCATGGGTCTCTTTCTCTGCATGGAGTGTAAGAGTTTCTGAGTGTCATAGGCCTCTCTGCATTGTCCCCGACTGCTCACTTCTCTGCTTCCTTTGCATGCCCTTGCATCTGCCTTGATCTTTGATTGCTCTGATTGCCGATTGCCTGATTGCCCTGATTCTCTGAATCAATCTCTCTTCCCTTTGTCTTAACTTTTAAAGGAACAGATTCTCTGTTCGTCACTAGTTTATGAACCAATAGCAACACTAGGGGTTTGGTTATCTTCTAAATAGCAACTTAGTATTTGGTCTATAGATGGCAGTCTTGTCCCACTAAACATACCTATCCAGGAAAGAGTTAACTTTTCCTGGTGGCTATTTTGACGTCATTTTGGCTTATCTATATGTTGCCTATAAGTCACGTTTTCTGTCAGATCAAGGGGTTTCTTGAATTTTCTTTAGACTATGTGTCTCCAAATTCTGCTGTAATTTCTAATATGACAGTTTGTGAACTAAGTTTCACCTTAAATTACAATGGGAATCTTGTACATATAGAAAGTAAAATTAAATTATTTATTCTTCTCACAAATGTCTGGGTTTAGAAATGATTATATTCCATTAGCATTTAGACAGTCTGTCCATCCCCCGTTCTCATTTCTTATCTCTAGGTTCTATATACTAAGCGTTCCATTAGCTCTGGCCAGTTTTAGAGAAAGGATAGAAATTTTGTGTCTCTTTGTTAACTTGAAAATAACAAAATGGAGTCTGGTCTGTTCATAATGACTTCAGAATATACACTTTGTATTTCTATCATAGCACAAAATGTCTGCCGATATAAATACCCTGACAGCTCCCTACCCACTCTGTCTGTGAAGGTCGGGCTAGAGAGGGTTAGATCAGTTCCATTTTGTCTATATACTTCTATCAACCTGAAACAATTAGGTTTCCTTCCTACCCAAGCAAGAGCAAGCCCTTCCCTGCAACCCTAGGTTCATAACAGGATCCATCACACATGGCAGCCAGTTTGAACTGGTTTGGGACACCGCCCTGCTGAGAAAACAATAAGACAAGAGAAGGGGGAAGACAATAACTAACAACAAAGACATACACTGTATCCCACCCAATGGGCACAGAGTGACTAAAACATAAGAGTAATCTGGGGACCTACAGAAAGTATCCTCAGTGATAGTAACTACCGTCACAGGGTATCTTTTAGTCAGCTCAAGTCAGAGCCCTTGTATCCTTTGGGGATGAAGGGTGCTGTTCTCTCTGGGTCTCAGGTATGCAAGGTAGAGGAGGTTGCGGTCGTCATTGATCTTGCGGGGATCCCCAGGGTTTGGAGGAAGGAGTCTGCTTCAGTCAGCATGGACAGTCTGTTTGTGATGCCCTGTTTGGTCATTATCAGGGTTCTTGGTAATGTCCATTGATACTCAATGCCAGCATCACGCAATTGGCTGGTCACAGGTCCCATAGACCGACGCCATAGTAATGTGTTGCATGTTAGATCTTGAAAAAAAGGCGAATTGAGAGTATTCGAAGATAAGCGGTGTCTTTCTGCGGACCACAGCCATGATTTGATTATTGTCAAGGCTGTAGAAGGTGCTTGCCTCGTTTTTTTAAATTCGGAAGAAGCCATCAAATGCAAGTTTTTTGCTTGAGTGTGTGGCATGAGTGGTGAGGCAGTTCTGTGGTGTAAATGTGGTCTGGAATGCCCCAAATCTTAAGGTTGGTGCATCTGTGACGGTCCTCTGCCAAATCAACCCTGGTTGTTAGGGAAGCGTGGAAGAACAGCATTTGGTGGAGTCTTTCAGGCCCTGTACCTCCTGTTTCAGATCTAATATGTCCTGTGTGCGAGTCGTTACTGCGTTTTATTTCGGTCTTGAGCAGTTTCAGGTCCACGGCATGCATCTGTCTCATTTCATACAGAGAGTCCGAAATGTCTAGCTTGGTAGCCAGAGTCAGTTTGTCTCGGCCTACCCACCTGTCTGTGACGGTCACGCTAGAGAGGGTTAGATCAGTTCCTTCGCAGTCAACTAAAAGCCGTTCGAGCTTCTATTGCTATCTGCCAGGGTTGACATCTTTGTTGCAGCGGTGTGCTGTAACATGGTGCTTATATCCTGGGTGTTCTTACTCACTTGTGATCTTTGGGATCTTCTGCCCATGGTATCAGTGTCTCGTGTGGACAGTGTAAACTGAAGCTGAGGTGAGTATGGTACTTCTACCGTCAGTGCAGGTACCTCCAGTTCAACCCGTGCGGTGCGAAGCTCGAGGTAGGCTCCAGATCGCTCTCGGATTTACCTGTTCGTTTGCTGGAGCAAGAAAGGCATCTGGGATAGAGAGTATATACTGGCGCTAAAATTCAAAAAATTCCCAAAAATCCAATCCAATATGGAACAATTACCAACAGAGCAGCTATAACACCTAAATGTAATCTTTCTTATTTACATCAACATATAATCCAACAAAACATAAATGAAGGTGTAGCGCTACATACATGTATAGGAGTTGTACCAGAGAGTATTCGTATAGGTAACAATTCCACAAAGAATCCCAGAGTGTACCTATAATTATAGAAATCTCTGATAGTGTGATAATGTATGTACTTTATGATTTTATGTTACTAAATAGTCAATACACTCACATTCTCCTGAGCTTAACACCTAAGCTCAGGGATAAACGCTAGTAGGTCCGTAGAGGCGACCTTCCCCTTCTTTGGATTATGCAGTCGTCTACCGTCTCTTCTATACAAATGTAGAGCCTCTCCGTTCGGCTCTGTCACAGCACTGAGTGTAGTATAGGGACTACACGCTTAAAATGTCTCTATAGGGCATATGGTCTTCACTGGAGCTTCCCCAGAACGCGTTTCACCGTAGTTCCAACGGCTTCCTCAGCTTGATACCGGAGAAACTGACGGAAGCCAAGCACAGAGAGATGGACACAGGTTTCTTCAGGAAGGAAGAGATTCTTTATTGGATCACCGATCGGGACTCAGAGGGACTAACGTCACCAAAATACAGCAAGTTCTGAGCCCCGGACAATAGTGCAGGCTCCTTATATAGGCACATAACTCCTCCCATATTAAGCTCCACCCGCACATTCTCTTAACCAATCAACACAAATAAGAATTAACTTCCTGTTTGACCGCATGGCTTGTCCAGCACAATGGAGGAGGGGGAATACTACATCCTGTATTCTTGCACATGCTCCGTACACTACTGATCGTATCTTGCCTCGTGCAACCAACTGATCGATACGTCAGCATATGCACGTACACATGCCACGTGGTAATCTCGGCCTACTAAATTTATTTTTACCGAGATTCCACCACATTCCCCCCTTTGATGCCTCTTGATATTTCACAATTACTTGAGGCATCACTTAACCTTGGTTTGCATACACCGCAAGTTACCTTGAACCAGACCAGACTTATCTTATGATGTGAATCTTTTAACACTCATCTTCCTGCATTGGTTCTCCCTGATCTAGAGCCTTATACTTATAAATCGCCATTATCTGTGCAGCAGCCTTCCTCTCTGCTATATTTCCTATCAGGCTTTGCACAGACCTAACTACTAAGGGTATAAGACACGGCAGGACTAGACACAACATTAAAATCAGTAGGACTCCACCTACCACTGCCTTAAGCCCTCCAAACCACTCATACCAGCTACCAAACCAACTACTTGGATTATACCCTTTCCATACCTGAGTAGGCACATGCGCTAGTTTAACCATATGGCTAGTAAGCTCAGCTATCGCTTGCCCTTCGTCATCTATTTGAAGACAGCAATTGCTCAGGTTAAACTTCCCACATACACCTCCCTCTACTGCCAAAAGGTAATCCAAGGCTAATCTATTTTGGTAGACTGCCGTCCTCATCCTGGTGTTATGCTTCGCTAGAAGATTGAGCGCTTGTGATGTCTCGTTGGTGATAATCTCAACCACCGCCTGTAATCTTATAATACGGTTGAGCATATAAATAGGGGTTCTGTAACCAAAGGTACCATCCTCAGCCCACGTGGCTGGCCCATAATAATCTATAATACGCTGGGGAGGCCATTCATTATCTTCCCAGGTGCCTATCTCTATGGGTCCCCTTTTCTTCCTATGATTCACATCATACACTTTAACACCTAAAGTCTCACCTGTTTCAATCGGTAACAAGAAGAAGGATGGTTTGAGCATACCCAACACACATGCCCCTTCCCAGTCCTGTGGCAACTCCGAATAGGCTTTCTTACCACAGATCCAGTACAAATTTGCTGGGGCTCTCCAGGTAGATGTGATGGATAAATCAAACCACACATCCTTTAAATTGGCGTATCTAGCAAACGGGTTAAATGGTTCTGAGACATTTGAAGCCGACCACCAAGTTGTATTCTTTGTATCATCATCATAAGCTTTTTGCCCTAGACAAGTTAATTCTCCTACAGAAGTATTATACATTATTCCTTTCCTTGCTATGCAAACATAACCTATGATGGAGGTCTTTAATCTCCACTCAGGTTTACCTCTAACACTCATATGATAATCGGCTTGTGTAGATATTAGTTGGTCAACTGCCTCAGAACCGGACATTACCTCCTTTGCTTCCCAAGGCCATTGGTCTCCCATGTTAGTACCTCCACACACATAGCAGTTGGTAACATTAAGACTACCGGCAATACTTTCGGCTAAATCGATGAACAGGTTTTTAGCATTATGGGGGATCTTATTATCTATACTCATCTCTTCATAAAAGGAATGGTATACTTGATGAGTTTGGGAGGATACCGTATCAGTCTCTATCCCTATAAACAATAATGTCCCAGGATCTAAACCCGTCCCGTATATCTGAAACCCAAATAAATTGCCATATTTGTCTAAGAACTTATCGGGGTTATTTATAAATATATGGATGGGATTACATTCCATAGACTTACAATATGGGCTAGTCGGCAACTTAGTCACTATCATGTCTTTGTCTACTGTCTGTCCCCAAGTCGCCCACCCCACACAAGACCAATATGGGCAAAAGTTATAGTCTTTATTTGGGCATCTAGGACTCACATATTTATTTTTACTACTGGGACAAATATATTTATCATTAGACCCATACGTCCTCTCCCATCTAAGATCCCCACATACATTCCACGGCTTTCTACCACTCGATATCGCTTTACACGCATCAAATAGCAGAACACCCGAAGAATGTACAAATTCTAACACCGTCTTATTAATTAGGGTCCCCTGAGGATCTCCATTCCTGAGAGTCAACCAAATTGTACGAGGTTGATACTCTGGACTGAAGCACTTAGGTTCTCCTACTCCTAAATGGCACACACTATAGTCTATATTTAAGTATCTACATCTCGATACATCTCCTTTACACTCGTATTGTGAATGCCAAATTAGGGTTTGGGAAATATGGTTACCTGTTCTCGTAGTCTTAATGCATACCTCACAGCTAGGAGTGTCGGTACCTCTACCTTCCTGAATATAAAAACACATATAAATAAACACTATCAAAAGCACATCTTTCGCCGTCATCCTCAGTCTTCGTCCGTGCGAAGGCACCTCAGCTTCCAGGATGTGAGGGCTGCAGGGAATGGAGTTCTGCTCGTCTTCACAGGTGTCCCTTCGAGACTTTCCTGGCTTATATACTATGTGTTGGTAAGCGGACAGGCTTTATTATGGCCTTCTCACTCACGCACCAAATCCCTGTAACAATAAAATTTGTAATCCACACGATTCCTCGTTACTCCGACTGAGTAGTGCGTTTTAACCGGATCTTGCAGGGATTCTCTGGATCTGCTGTAACTTGCCAAGAATCGACTGCTGCTGGTTTAACCCTGGAGTGATGTATCCACGGAGTCACTTCGGCTACTTTTATCGCTGTAGGGGTAGACAAAAGAACAACATAAGGACCTCTCCACTTGGGCCCTAACGGTACATTATTCCACTCTTTAATCCATACTTGATCTCCTGGATGATAACTATGAACAGGGGGATAAATATTCACAGGTAATCTATCTTGTACCCATTTCTGTACCTCCTCCATAGTCTTACCCAACTCTACAACCTGCTGCCGAGTAATTCCTTCTCCCAACTGACTCAAATCCCCCCTTAAGTTACCAAGTACGGGAGGTGGTCGCCCATACATAATTTCAAAAGGAGAGAGGCCCATCCTTCTGGTAGGGGTACTGCGGATTCGCAATAGAGCTATGGGTAAGAGAACGTTCCACTTAAGTTGGGTTTCCTGACACATTTTAGCCAACTGGTTCTTAATAGTTCTATTCATTCTCTCTACCTTACCAGAACTCTGGGGTCTATATGCAGTATGAAGCCTCCACTTTATACCAAGCATATGAGTCAGTTGTTGTAGGCACTGATGAACAAAAGCTGGACCATTGTCCGATCCTATAGAACAGGGTAGTCCATATCGGGGTATTATTTCTCGTAGCAGGAATCTCACAACTTCTCCTGCTTTCTCTGTACGAGTAGGACATGCTTCTACCCAGCCTGAATAGGTGCACACAATTACCAACAGGTAACGATGTCCACCCGATTTAGGCATCACTGTAAAGTCTATTTGTAGATCGGACATGGGGAGTCCCCCCATAAACTGGACTCCTGGTGGCTTTACTGGTCCTTGTCTTGCATTATTTTTAGCACACGTTACACATCTTCGTACAATGGCCTGAGTCAAGTTGGACAATCTTGGTATGTAGAAATGTTTTCTGAGAGATTCTTCAGTACTGTCTCTCCCAGAATGTGTCCCGTTATGATAATTTTGGACAATTTCTACCGCTAGTGATGCTGGTATGACTATTCTTCCATCTTCTAGCTGATACCACTTGTTCTCCAAATACTTTCCCGGTTCAGTCTTTAACCACTCCTCTTCTTGAGCTGTATAAACTGGAGTCCATTGGGACAGTGGAGTTGGTATAAGAGCAGCTATATGCCCCATATATTCCTGTCTTCCTGATTCAGCAGCACGCTTAGCTGCACTATCTGCCATCCGATTTCCCTTGGTTACATCACCATCTCCTCTCAGATGCGCTCGACAATGTATGATACCGACTTCTTTCGGCTCCCACACTGCTTCCAATAGTTGTAGGATTTCAGCTGCGTATTTGATTTCTTTTCCTTCTGAATTCAGTAGTCCTCTTTCTTTATACAAAGCTCCATGGGCATGAGTGGTTAAAAACGCATACTTAGAGTCCGTATAGATATTCACTCTTAAACCTTCAGCCAATTGTAACGCTCGTGTTAGTGCTATTAATTCTGCCTTTTGTGCTGATGTTCCTTTCGCCAGTGGCCGAGCTTCTATCACCTTGTCTATTGTTGTCACTGCATATCCTGCATAGCAGATCCCTTCTTTCACATAACTACTGCCGTCGGTATAATATTGAACATCGGGGTTCTGGATGGGAAAATCACGAAGATCTGGTCTACTTGAAAATACTTCATCCATTACTTCCAAACAATCATGTTGACTTTCAGTAGGTTGTGGCAAAAGGGTAGCTGGATTTAAGGTGTTTACAGTCTCTAAATGCACTCTTGGGTTTTAACACAACATTGCTTGATACTTGGTCATACGGCTGTTACTAAACCAATGATTTCCTTTGTAATCCAACAACGTCTGTACTGCATGTGGGACTCGTACATAAAGTTCTTGACCCAGAGTGAGTTTATCGGCTTCAGCTACTAGCAGGGCGGCTGCAGCTACGGCTCTTAGACAAGGTGGAAGTCCGCTGGCCACTGCATCCAATTGCTTAGACATGTAGGCAACAGGTCTTTGCCATGATCCCAAGTACTGTGTCAATACTCCCACAGCCATTCTTCTTTGCTCGTGTACATATAAGTAGAATGGTCGTGTGTGATCAGGTAGACCTAATGCTGGGGCACTCATCAAAGCCTTCTTCACATCTTCAAATGCCGTTTGCTGTTCTTGGGTCCATAAGAAGGGGTCGTGCTCTGTACCTTTGATAGCTGCGTACAGAGGTTTTGCCAGTATCGCATAGCTGGGAATCCATATCCTACAGAAGCCTGCTGCCCCCAAGAATTCTCGCACTTGTCTTCTATTCTTGGGTATTGGTATTTGGCAGACAGCTTCTTTTCTCTCTGGCCCCATAATTCTTTGACCTTCAGAGATATGGAATCCCAGATATTTGACAGTTGGCAAACACAACTGAGCCTTCTTTCTAGACACCTTGTATCCTGCCTTCCAGAGAATGTGTAGTAGATCGTGCGTTGCTTGCTGACAGATTTCTTTTGTAACTGCTGCTATCAACAAGTCATCTACATATTGTAACAATACACACTCTCCTGGGATGGACTCGAAATCCAGTAGATCTTGACTTAGGGCTGAACCAAATAGGGTAGGTGAATTTTTAAACCCTTGGGGCAGTCTTGTCCAAGTCATCTGGCGTTTTGAGCCCGTTACAGCGTTCTCCCATTGGAAAGCGAAAATACATTGACTTTCTGCGGCAATTCGGAGGCAAAAGAAGGCATCTTTGAGATCTAAGACTGTGAAGTAAGTAGCCCCGCCCGGAATTAAAGCAAGCAGGTTATATGGATTGGATACAACTGGATGTATACTAACAACCGCATCATTGACTGCTCTCAAGTCCTGCACAGGTCGATACTCATCTGTACCGGGCTTTTGAACAGGCAGCAATGAGGTGTTCCAGGGGGAAGTACAGAATTTTAGGATACCATACCGTATGAACTTATCCAGATAGGATTGGATGTTCTTCTTAGCCTTCTGCGGAATGTGGTATTGTCTTAGGCTCACTGGATAAACCCCAAGTTTTAGTTCAATTTTTATAGGTGGAATATTGCGGGCCAGTCCTGGTGGGTTGTTCTCTGCCCAAACTCCTGGTATGTTAAATAATGTCTCATCACTCCTAGGGTTTTGGCTAGTCAACACTGTATAAAGTCGCCACTCTTCTTCCTTTGGTACGGATAATGTCATGATACCTAAAGGTCCATTAAACTTTAAAGATGTTGTTCCATTTGGTAGGAACGTAATCTGCGCTTGTAACTTAGATAGCATATCACGTCCCAGCAATTGGACTGGACATTCAGGCATATAAAGGAATTGATGTTTTATTACGTGGCCTCCCAATGTACAGAGTCGACTTTTAAGAACCGGTTTTTCAGCACTTCTTCCAGTTGCTCCTATCACAGTAATAGTCCTTCCAGATGGAGGAGCAACTAGATTAGTCACCACTGAATGTTCGGCACCAGTGTCGATCATGAACGCACTCCTTTTCCCCCCTATTGATACATCGACCATAGGCTCCGCTCGACCAAGGGGGATGGAGCCCGGTCGGTATCAATAGTCCTCCATGACCGTGTCAGCCAATCCTACGAAGTCCCTGCCTTCTCTATCGCGGGACCTTTGCGCTGCTGGAATATACCTGTCTTCCCTAACACTTCCTCTGTTCCCATTACTCCCTCTATTACCATTACTCCCTCCGGGGCCTCCTCTACCTCTCGCTCTGCCTCTAAAGTTTCCGTAGCCTGCCCTGGGTAGGTCTCTCTCGTACTGCTCTCTTTGCGGACATTCGTTCCTCCAATGCCCTTCTTCCTTGCAATACGCGCATTGATTCCTACTCAAGGGCTCCCTACTCCATCTACTATCGCCTCTATCTGGGCCCCGTCTATCTACGCCTGCGATCGCTACCGCTAGCATATCAGCCTTTTTACGCATCTTGCGCTCTTCCTCTTTCTTACTTTCTGTTTCCCTATTCATATAAACCTTATTCGCTACCTCCATTAGTTGGGTGATTGACATACCTGCAAACCCTTCTAACTTTTGTAGCTTGCGCTTAATATCTCCGTAAGCTTGGCTGACAAAGGCAGAGTTCACCATTCGGGAATTATCTGCGTCTTCCGGATTAAAGGGGGTATACAAGCGGTATGCCTCCAATAATCGGTCATAAAAGACACTGGGCGCTTCATCGCTTTTCTGAATCACCTCAACTATCTTCGACATGTTAATAGCTTTCTTTCCTCCGGCTTTCATGCCAGCAATTATAGCGTCTCTATAGGCTCTGAGTTGAACCATATCAGCACCATTTACATTCCAATCGGGATCGGTGTTGGGATAGTGTGTTGCGGCCCATGCTGATGGATTGGCTTGGTTCAAAGTACGGGCTTTATCCTCTAGTGCCTTAATGGCTGCTTGATTTATTCTTGTCCTTTCCTCATTGTTGAATAAAGTCATTAATAACTGCTGGCAATCAGCCCATGTCGGGTTATGTGTCTGTACTATTGAGGTGAACAGATCAGTCATAGCTTGTGGTTTCTCAGTATACGAGGAATTGTGGGTCTTCCAATTTAAAAGATCGGTTGTCGTGAATGGGACATATACAAAGACTGGGTCAGCATGTGCCATTTGGCCTGCGGCACCGATATAGGCTGACCCAGGATTCAGACGAAGAGGCATCTGATAGTGTTTTAATTGTTGGGCACCGGTCAACTGTCGGGTCTGTATGGGGCTACGTGGAGGGGCGTCAGTCATAGGTTCCAGTCGGGGAGAAATAGGGTATGGGGATATGGGAGCTTGGTTTTGGGAAAAGGTTGTAAATAAAACACTTCGAGCCGAGCTAGATGAAGCTTGACCGGAAGTCTGAAGTGGCGCCAAATCAGGATATTCATTTTTAATGGGGGTTGGTTCTGATTCCGGAAGGGGAGATTTAGTACGAGGGGGGGTGGATCCTGTACTGGAGGAGGAAGCGGAAGTGGATGGAGGTAATGAGGGGAGGGTTGCTGGACTTCCTGCGTTTGCGTCACTTCCTCTTAACGGAAAGTAAGGGGGCGGCAAAGGGATCTCGGACTCAGGGGGCGTGTCCAAAATGGGCCTAACACCAGTCCTAGTGGACGAACAAGTCCTAGCTACCATGAGGCGACACTGCTCCTCGTGGCATGTCCGGAGCCATTTTGGCGAGTCATTTACGGCCTGTCTCCAACAATCAATATAAGGAAACTGGCCGTAAAGTTCAGGCCTACCTGATACAGCCACGTGTAAGCGCTGTACCAGAGTTGGATCCAAACTGCCACGTGGCGGCCATGCCGCAACCAAAGTAGGCCACTCCCTAGTACACAAAGTGACCAAACGTACAGGAGACATTTTAACCCCCAAATCACAAGTTTTAAATCCCTTTTTAAAATTCTTCACCATACAACCTAAGGGATCCGGAATCGTTGACTGCGACGCACCCATACTTAACAATGGAACGTCGTCGACAACGAATACTATGCACGCGTACTATTCAACAGTCACACCCGTTTCCTCTGGCAACAGCACCACGTGGTACGGTTACCAAGTGAAACGTACACAATAACAATAAACACTCAGGGAATTCCCGTACACACACAGCTGTTACACCAGTCACTATATAATCAATATTATGCCCTTTGGCGTAACTATACAGTCACCCACGCTATAATTCTCTATATACGAATTACCCGTCTATAACACACCCCAGTAACATCGTCTTTTACAAATAGCGGTTACAGTACGGTTAGCATAGGTCAAAGCACAAGTTAAGGTCACAATACAATTATTAGTGGTTATGGTGTTAAACATGCAATGGACGACAATGATTAGTACTTATATACAGTGTCAGTAAATATACAGGGTTATGGTACCGTGCACTATAATACAGCAACACACTATTAACACTCTCGCTAGACGGCTGAGCTCGCGCTATCTAACAAGATATACACTTTACTAAACAATCGTTAACACATTTACAATTCCCAACTAAACTATTGGCCAGTACCTTGAATGGACTACCTAAAACTATATACACCCGTTTTGGTTAGCCACACTGCCCAATCACCACATATAGCGAGCTAGAGAACCGAATTTACACAGGCGCCTCTTAGTCGCACTATCAAAAGTCTAGTGGGTTCCAAATTTACACGCCTTCCCACTTAGCCCAGATAGGTTGAGAGCTAGCGAACCGAATTTACACAGGCGCCGCTTAGTCTCCCGGTCCCTCCGACCTAGCGAACGTAATATACACCCTAGAACGCTAGTCTAGACAAGACACCGGTGTCCGGCTAGGGCTATTTACACCAGGACCCCGCCTGACTAACAAAATCAAACGGTCTTGTGATGTAATTCCAGTAAAATACAAGTTTAGCAGGCTAAGATTGCCACAAGGCATATGTATGTATATGTGTTTGTAGTATCAGTTAGTTAATTACACGTAGCTAAGATACTGTTATCACTGTACTGACCAGGTGCAGGAATGTAAGAACTGGAATTACGCGTCCCTCTCCTTTGTATCAGATGAGCCACGTGGTTAGACCGGATGGATGAGTTTAGACTCTATTTATTAAATAGGTTAAGGGTATGTGTGGGTGTAGTTAATTGTGGGAGGAGCTACAGTGCTATATAAGGAATGTACTCTATGTATTCAGTACTCAGACTTTGCTGTATTTTGGTGACGCTAGTCCCTCTGAGTCCCGATCGGTGATCCAATAAAGAATCTCTTCCTTCCTGAAGAAACCTGTGTCCATCTCTCTGTGCTTGGCTTCCGTCAGTTTCTCCGGTATCATTTGGTGCATTGGCCGGGAAGCTCATCGTTCAACGGTAGCTGAGAGGCAGAGGCGTGAGACGGTCTATCTTTGCCCACGTTCTCTACGGCTGCACCCCTGAACTTCTGCGTGGACCTCCCTTCGTCTCGGCGCCACTGGTCTGTTGTCCAGGAGATCATCGGCCTCTACGTGAGAAGTGCTGGGGTGTCCCCGTCGATGAGTGTGAACTCAGGTTCAGGAACGAGGAGGTAAGACAACTGCTGTTTTAGACGGCAGGACCCGCTAGGGGTATACCGATTGTGCGGTAGGCCCAAAGGGGTTTTTGAATCTGTGTATCTGCCCCCTCTGTCGGAGGGAAGGAGCGAAGGCGCACCGCTCGATCGAACGCTCTTTAGTCAGACCGTTTGATTTGGTTAGTCAGGCGGGGTCCAGGTGTAAGATAGCCCTAGCCGGACACCGGTGTCTTGTCTAGACTAGCGTTCTAGGGTGTATATTACGTTCGCTAGGTCGGAGGGACCGGGAGACTAAGCGGCGCCTGTGTAAATTCGGTTCGCTAGTTCTCATCCTATCTGGGCTAAGTGGGAAGGCGTGTAAATTTGGAACCCACTAGACTTTTGATAGTGCGACTAAGAGGCGTCTGTGTAAATTCGGTTCTCTAGCTCGCTATGTATATGTGGTGATTGGGCAGTGTGGCTAACCAAAACGGGTGTATATAGTTTTAGGTAGTCCATTCAAGGTACTGGCCAATAGTTTAGTTGGGAATTGTAAATGTGTTAACGATTGTTTTAGTAAAGTGTATATCTTGTTAGATAGCGCGAGCTCAGCCGTCTAGCGAGAGTGTTAATAGTGTGTTGCTGTATTATAGTGCACGGTACCATAACCCTGTATATTTACTGACATTATATAATAAGTACTAATCATTGTCGTCCATTGCATGTTTAACACCATAACCACTAATAATTGTATTGTGACCTTAACTTGTGCTTTGACCTATGCTAACCGTACTGTAACCGCTATTTGTAAAAGACGATGTTACTGGGGTGTGTTATAGACGGGTAATTCGTATATAGAGAATTATAGCGTGGGTGACTGTATAGTTACGCCAAAGGGCATAATATTGATTATATAGTGACTGGTGTAACAGCTGTGTGTGTACGGGAATTCCCTGAGTGTTTATTGTTATTGTGTACGTTTCACTTGGTAACCGTACCACGTGGTGCTGTTGCCAGAGGAAACGGGTGTGACTGTTGAATAGTACGCGTGTATAGTATTCGTTGTCGACGACGTTCCATTGTTAAGTATGGGTGCGTCGCAGTCAACGATTCCGGATCCCTTAGGATGTATGGTTAAGAATTTTAAAAAGGGATTCAAAGTTTGTGATTTTGGGGTAAAGATGTCTCCTGTACGTTTGGTCACTTTGTGTACTAGGGAGTGGCCTACTTTGGTTGCGGCATGGCCGCCACGTGGCAGTTTGGATCCAACTCTGGTACAGCGCTTACACGTGGCTGTATCGGGTAGGCCTGAACTTTACGGCCAGTTTCCTTATATTGACTGTTGGAGACAGGCCGTAAATGACTCGCCAAAATGGCTCCAGACATGCCACGAGGAGCAGTGTCGCCTCATGGTAGCTAGGACTTGTTCGTCCACTAGGACCGGTGTTAGGCCCATTTTGGACACGCCCCCTGAGTCCGAGATCCCTTTGCCGCCCCCTTACTTTCCGTTAAGAAGAAGTGACGCAAACGCAGGAAGTCCTGCACCCCTCCCCTCATTACCCTCATCCACTTCCGCTTCCTCCTCCAGTACAGGATCCACCCCCCCTCGTACTAAATCTCCCCTTCCGGAACCAGAATCCACCCCCATTAGAAACGAATATCCTGATTTGGCGCCACTTCAGACTTCCGGTCAAGCTTCATCTAGCTCGACCCGAAGTGTTTTATTTACAACCTTTTCCCAAAACCAACCTCCCACATCCCCATACCCTATCTCTCCCCGACCGGAACCCATGACTGACGCCTCTCTACGTAGCCCCATCCAAACCCGACAGTTGACTGGTGCCCAACAATTAAAGCATTATCAGATGCCTCTTCGCCTAAATCCCGGGTCAGCTTATATCGATGCCGCAGGTCAAATGGCACACGCTGACCCAGTCTTCGTATATGTCCCATTTACCACTACCGACCTTTTAAACTGGAAGACCCATAATTCCTCGTATACTGAGAAACCACAAGCCATGACTGATCTGTTCACCTCAATAGTACAGACGCATAATCCGACATGGGCTGATTGCCAGCAGTTACTAATGACTTTATTTAACAATGAGGAAAGGACAAGAATAAATCAAGTAGCCATTAAAGCATTAGAAGATAGAGCCCGTGCTTTGAACCAAGCTAATCCAGCAGCATGGGCCGCGACACACTATCCCAACACCGATCCCGATTGGAACGTAAATGGTGCTGATATGGTTCAACTCAGAGCCTATAGAGACGCTATAATTGCTGGCATGAAAGCCGGAGGAAAGAAGGCTATTAATATGTCAAAGACAGTTGAGGTGATTCAGAAAAGCGATGAAGCGCCCAGTGTCTTTTATGACCGATTATTGGAGGCGTACCGCTTGTACACCCCCTTTAATCCGGAAGACGCAGACAATTCCCGAATGGTGAACTCCGCCTTTGTCAGCCAAGCTTACGGAGATATTAAGCGCAAGCTACAAAAGCTAGAAGGGTTTGCAGGTATGTCAATCACCCAACTAATGGAGGTAGCAAATAAGGTGTATATGAATAGGGAAACAGAAAGCAAGAAAGAGGAGGAGCGCAAGATGCGTAGAAAGGCTGATATGCTAGCGGTAGCAATCGCAGGCGTAGATAAACGGGGCCCAGATAGAGGCGATAGTAGATGGAATAGGGAGCCTTTGAGTAGGGATCAATGCGCGTATTGCAAGGAAGAAGGGCATTGGAGGAACGAGTGTCCACAAAGAGAACAGTCTGAGAGAGACAGACCTAGGTCAGGTTACGGAAACTTTAGAGGCAGAGCGAGAGGTAGAGGAGGCCCCGGAGGGAGTAATGGTTATAGAGGGAGTAATGGGAACAGAGGAAGTGTTAGGGAAGACAGGTATATTCCAGCAGCGCAAAGGTCCCGCGATAGAGAAGGTAGGGACTTTGTAGGATTGGCTGACACGGTCATGGAGGACTATTGATACCGACCGGGCTCCATCCCCCTTGGTCGAGCGGAGCCTATGGTCGATGTATCAATAGGGGGAAAAAGGAGTGCGTTCATGATCGACACTGGTGCTGAACATTCAGTGGTGACTAATCTAGTTGCTCCTCCATCTGGAAGGACTATTACTGTGATAGGAGCAACTGGAAGAAGTGCTGAAAAACCGGTTCTTAAAAGTCGACTCTGTACATTGGGAGGCCACGTAGTAAAACACCAATTCCTTTATATGCCTGAATGTCCAGTCCAATTGCTGGGACGTGATATGCTATCAAAATTACAAGCGCAGATTACGTTCCTACCAAATGGAACAACATCTTTAAAGTTTAATGGACCTTCAGGTATTATGACTTTATCTGTACCAAAGGAAGAAGAGTGGCGACTTTATACAGTGTTGACTAGCCAAAACCCTAGGAGTGATGAGACATTGTTTAACATACCAGGAGTTTGGGCAGAGAACAACCCACCAG
The DNA here is from genome assembly GCF_036172605.1 of Pelobates fuscus. NCBI lineage: Eukaryota > Metazoa > Chordata > Amphibia > Anura > Pelobatidae > Pelobates > Pelobates fuscus. The sequence continues at coordinate 373,117,084 of NC_086319.1, read as the reverse complement.
GACTGGCCCGCAATATTCCACCTATAAAAATTGAACTAAAACTTGGGGTTTATCCAGTAAGCCTAAGACAATACCACATCCCACAGAAGGCTAAGAAGAACATCCAATCCTATCTGGATAAATTCATACGGTATGGTATCTTAAAATTCTGTACTTCCCCCTGGAACACCCCATTGCTGCCTGTTCAAAAGCCCGGTACAGATGAGTATCGACCTGTACAGGACTTAAGAGCAGTCAATGATGCGGTTGTTAGCATACATCCAGTTGTACCCAATCCATATAACCTGCTTGCTTTAATTCCGGGCGGGGCTACTTACTTCACAGTCTTAGATCTCAAAGATGCCTTCTTTTGCCTCCGAATTGCCACAGAAAGTCAATGTATTTTCGCTTTCCAATGGGAGAACGCTGTAACGGGCTCAAAACGCCAAATGACTTGGACAAGACTGCCCCAAGGGTTTAAAAATTCACCTACCCTATTTGGTTCAGCCCTAAGTCAAGATCTATTGGATTTCGAGTCCATCCCAGGAGAGTGTGTATTGTTACAGTATGTAGATGACTTGTTGATAGCAGCAGTTACAAAAGAAAAATGTCAGCAAGCAACGCACGATCTACTACACATTCTCTGGAAGGCAGGATACAAGGTGTCTAGAAAGAAGGCTCAGTTGTGTTTGCCAACTGTCAAGTATCTGGGATTCCATATCTCTGAAGGTCAAAGGATTATGGGGCCAGAGAGAAAAGAAGCTGTCTGCCAAATACCAATACCCAAGAATAGAAGACAAGTGCGAGAATTCTTGGGGGCAGCAGGCTTCTGTAGGATATGGATTCCCAGCTATGCGATACTGGCAAAACCTCTGTACGCAGCCATCAAAGGTACAGAGCACGACCCCTTCTTATGGACCCAAGAACAGCAAACGGCATTTGAAGATGTGAAGAAGGCTTTGATGAGTGCCCCAGCATTAGGTCTACCTGATCACACACGACCATTCTACTTATATGTACACGAGCAAAGAAGAATGGCTGTGGGAGTATTGACACAGTACTTGGGATCATGGCAAAGACCTGTTGCCTACATGTCTAAGCAACTGGATGCAGTGGCCAGCGGACTTCCACCTTGTCTAAGAGCCGTAGCTGCAGCCGCCCTGCTAGTAGCTGAAGCCGATAAACTCACTCTGGGTCAAGAACTTTATGTACGAGTCCCACATGCAGTACAGACGTTGTTGGATTACAAAGGAAATCATTGGTTTAGTAACAGCCGTATGACCAAGTATCAAGCAATGTTGTGTGAAAACCCAAGAGTGCATTTAGAGACTGTAAACACCTTAAATCCAGCTACCCTTTTGCCGCAACCTACTGAAAGTCAACATGATTGTTTGGAAGTAATGGATGAAGTATTTTCAAGTAGACCAGATCTTCGTGATTTTCCCATCCAGAACCCCGATGTTCAATATTACACCGACGGCAGTAGTTATGTGAAAGAAGGGATCCGCTATGCAGGATATGCAGTGACAACAATAGACAAGGTGATAGAAGCTCGGCCACTGGCAAAAGGAACATCAGCACAAAAGGCAGAATTGATAGCACTAACACGAGCGTTACAATTGGCTGAAGGTTTAAGAGTAAATATCTATACGGACTCTAAGTATGCGTTTTTAACCACTCATGCCCACGGAGCTTTGTATAAAGAAAGAGGACTACTGAATTCAGAAGGCAAAGAAATCAAATACGCAGCTGAAATCCTACAACTATTGGAAGCAGTGTGGGAGCCGAAAGAAGTCGGTATCATACATTGTCGAGCGCATCTGAGAGGAGATGGTGATGTAACCAAGGGAAATCGGATGGCAGATAGTGCAGCTAAGCGTGCTGCTGAATCAGGAAGACAGGAGTATGTGGGGCATATAGCTGCTCTTATACCAACTCCACTGTCCCAATGGACTCCAGTTTATACAGCTCAAGAAGAGGAGTGGTTAAAGACTGAACCGGGAAAGTATTTGGAGAACAAGTGGTATCAGCTAGAAGATGGAAGAATAGTCATACCAGCATCACTAGCGGTAGAAATTGTCCAAAATTATCACAACGGGACACATTCTGGGAGAGACAGTACTGAAGAATCTCTCAGGAAACATTTCTACATACCAAGATTGTCCAACTTGACTCAGGCCATTGTACGCAGATGTGTAACGTGTGCTAAGAATAATGCAAGACAAGGACCAGTAAAGCCACCAGGAGTCCAGTTTATGGGGGGACTCCCCATGTCCGATCTACAAATAGACTTTACAGTGATGCCTAAATCGGGTGGACATCGTTACCTGTTGGTAATTGTGTGCACCTATTCAGGCTGGGTAGAAGCATGTCCTACTCGTACAGAGAAAGCAGGAGAAGTTGTAAGATTCCTGCTACGAGAAATAATACCCCGATATGGACTACCCTGTTCTATAGGATCGGACAATGGTCCAGCTTTTGTTCATCAGTGCCTACAACAACTGACTCATATGCTTGGTATAAAGTGGAGGCTTCATACTGCATATAGACCCCAGAGTTCTGGTAAGGTAGAGAGAATGAATAGAACTATTAAGAACCAGTTGGCTAAAATGTGTCAGGAAACCCAACTTAAGTGGAACGTTCTCTTACCTATAGCTCTATTGCGAATCCGCAGTACCCCTACCAGAAGGATGGGCCTCTCTCCTTTTGAAATCATGTATGGGCGACCACCTCCCGTACTTGGTAACTTAAGGGGGGACTTGAGTCAGTTGGGAGAAGGAATTACCCGGCAGCAGGTTGTAGAGTTGGGTAAGACTATGGAGGAGGTACAGAAATGGGTACAAGATAGATTACCTGTGAATATTTATCCCCCTGTTCATAGTTATCATCCAGGAGATCAAGTGTGGATTAAAGAGTGGAATAATGTACCGTTAGGGCCCAAGTGGAGAGGTCCTTATGTTGTTCTTTTGTCTACCCCTACAGCGATAAAAGTAGCCGAAGTGACTCCGTGGATACATCACTCCAGGGTTAAGCCAGCAGCAGTTGATTCTTGGCAAGTTACAGCAGATCCAGAGAATCCCTGCAAGATCCGGTTGAAACGCACTACTCAGTCGGAGTAACGAGGAATTATTGTGGATTACAAATTTTATTGTTACAGGTGTGAGTGAGAAGGCCATAATAAAGCCTGTCCGCTTACCATCACATAGTGTATAAGCCAGGAAAGTCTCGAAGGGACACCTGTGAAGACGAGCAGAACTCCATTCCCTGCAGCCCTCACATCCTGGAAGCTGAGGTTCCATCGCACGGACGAAGACTGAGGATGACGGCGAAAGATGTGCTTTTGATTGTGTTTATTTATATGTGTTTTTATATTCAGGAAGGTAGAGGTACCGACACTCCTAGCTGTGAGGTATGCATTAAGACTACGAGAACAGGTAACCATATTTCCCAAACCCTAATTTGGCATTCACAATACGAATGTAAAGGAGAGGTATCAAGATGTAGATACCTAAATATAGACTATAGTGTGTGCCATTTAGGAGTAGGAGAACCTAAGTGCTTCAGTCCAGAGTATCAACCTCGTACAATTTGGTTGACTCTCAGGAATGGAGATCCTCAGGGGACCCTAATTAATAAGACGGTGTTAGAATCCGTATATTCTTCGGGTGTTCTGCTATTTGATGCATGTAAGGCGATATCAAGTGGTAGAAAGCCGTGGAATGTATGTGGGGATCTTAGATGGGAGAGGACGTATGGGTCTAACGATAAATACATTTGTCCCAGTAGCAAAAATAAATATGTGAGTCCTAGATGCCCAAATAAAGACTATAACTTTTGTCCATATTGGTCTTGTGTGGGGTGGGCGACTTGGGGACAGACAGTAGATAAAGACATGATAGTGACTAAGTTGCCGACTAGCCCTTATTGTAAGTCTATGGAATGCAACCCAGTCCATATACTTATTAATAACCCCGACAAGTTCCTAGATAAGTATGGAAATTTATTTGGGTTTCAGATATACGGGACGGGTTTAGATCCTGGGACATTATTGTTTATAGGAATAGAGACTGATACGGTATCCTCCCAGACTCATCAAGTATACCATTCCTTTTATGAAGAGATGAGTATAGATAATAAGATCCCCCATAACGCTAAAAACCTGTTCATTGACCTAGCTGAAAGTATTGCCGGTAGTCTTAATGTTACCAACTGCTATGTGTGTGGAGGTACTAACATGGGAGACCAATGGCCTTGGGAAGCAAAGGAGGTAATGTCCGGTTCTGAGGCAGTTGACCAACTAATATCTACACAAGCCGATTATCATTTGAGTGTTAGAGGTAAATCTGAGTGGAGATTAAAGACCTCCATCATAGGTTATGTTTGCATAGCAAGGAAAGGAATAATGTATAATACTTCTGTAGGAGAATTAACTTGTCTAGGGCAAAAAGCTTATGATGATGATACTAAAAATACAACTTGGTGGTCGGCTTCAAATGTCTCAGAACCATCTAACCCGTTTGCTAGATATGCCAGTTTAAAGGATGTGTGGTTTGATTTATCCATCACATCTACCTGGAGAGCCCCAGCAAATTTGTACTGGATCTGTGGTAAGAAAGCCTACTCGGAGTTGCCACAGGACTGGGAAGGGGCATGTGTGTTGGGTATGCTCAAACCATCCTTCTTCTTGTTACCGATTGAAACAGGTGAGACTTTAGGTGTTAAAGTGTATGATGTGAATCATAGGAAGAAAAGGGGACCCTTAGAGATAGGCACCTGGGAAGATAATGAATGGCCTCCCCAGCGTATCATAGATTATTATGGGCCAGCCACGTGGGCAGAAGATGGTACCTTTGGTTATAGAACCCCAATTTATATGCTCAACCGTATTATAAGATTACAGGCGGTGGTTGAGATTATTACTAATGAGACCTCACAAGCACTCAATCTTCTAGCGAAGCATAATACCAGGATGAGGACAGCAGTGTACCAAAATAGATTAGCCTTGGATTACCTTTTGGCAGTAGAGGGAGGTGTATGTGGGAAGTTTAACCTGAGCAATTGCTGTCTTCAAATAGATGACGAAGGGCAAGCAATAGCTGAGCTTACTAGCCATATGGTTAAACTAGTGCATGTGCCTACTCAGGTATGGAAAGGGTACAATCCAAGTAGTTGGTTTGGTAGCTGGTATGAGTGGTTTGGAGGGCTTAAGGCAGTGGTAGGTGGAGTCCTACTGATTTTACTGTTGTGTCTACTCCTACCGTGTCTTATACCCTTAGTAGTTAGGTCTGTGCAAAGCCTGATAGGAAGTATAGCAGAGAGGAAGGCTGCTGCACAGATAATGGCCATATATAAATATGAGGCTTTAAATCAGGGAGAACCAATGCAGGAAGATGAGTGTTAAAAGATTCACATCATAAGATAAGTCTGGTCTGGTTCATGGTAACCTGAGGTATATGCAAACCAAGGTTAAGTGATGCCTCAAGTAATTGTGAAATATCAGAGGCATCAAAGGGGGGAATGTGATGTAATTCCAGTAAAATACAAGTTTAGCAGGCTAAGATTGCCACAAGGCATATGTATGTATATGTGTTTGTAGTATCAGTTAGTTAATTACACGTAGCTAAGATACTGTTATCACTGTACTGACCAGGTGCAGGAATGTAAGAACTGGAATTACGCGTCCCTCTCCTTTGTATCAGATGAGCCACGTGGTTAGACCGGATGGATGAGTTTAGACTCTATTTATTAAATAGGTTAAGGGTATGTGTGGGTGTAGTTAATTGTGGGAGGAGCTACAGTGCTATATAAGGAATGTACTCTATGTATTCAGTACTCAGACTTTGCTGTATTTTGGTGACGCTAGTCCCTCTGAGTCCCGATCGGTGATCCAATAAAGAATCTCTTCCTTCCTGAAGAAACCTGTGTCCATCTCTCTGTGCTTGGCTTCCGTCAGTTTCTCCGGTATCAGTCTGACTAAAGAGCGTTCGATCGAGCGGTGCGCCTTCGCTCCTTCCCTCCGACAGAGGGGGCAGATACACAGATTCAAAACCCCTTTGGGCCTACCGCACAATCGGTATACCCCTAGTGGGTCCTGCCGTCTAAAACAGCAGTTGTCTTACCTCCTCGTTCCTGAACCTGAGTTCACACTCATCGACGGGGACACCCCAGCACTTCTCACGTAGAGGCCGATGATCTCCTGGACAACAGACCAGTGGCGCCGAGACGAAGGGAGGTCCACGCAGAAGTTCAGGGGTGCAGCCGTAGAGAACGTGGGCAAAGATAGACCGTCTCACGCCTCTGCCTCTCAGCTACCGTTGAACGATGAGCTTCCCGGCCAATGCACCAAATGATACCGGAGAAACTGACGGAAGCCAAGCACAGAGAGATGGACACAGGTTTCTTCAGGAAGGAAGAGATTCTTTATTGGATCACCGATCGGGACTCAGAGGGACTAACGTCACCAAAATACAGCAAGTTCTGAGCCCCGGACAATAGTGCAGGCTCCTTATATAGGCACATAACTCCTCCCATATTAAGCTCCACCCGCACATTCTCTTAACCAATCAACACAAATAAGAATTAACTTCCTGTTTGACCGCATGGCTTGTCCAGCACAATGGAGGAGGGGGAATACTACATCCTGTATTCTTGCACATGCTCCGTACACTACTGATCGTATCTTGCCTCGTGCAACCAACTGATCGATACGTCAGCATATGCACGTACACATGCCACGTGGTAATCTCGGCCTACTAAATTTATTTTTACCGAGATTCCACCACAAGCTGGGTCCAAAAATCTTTGTGGAATTGTCACCTATACGAATACTCTCCGGTACAACTCCTATACATGTATGTAGTGCTACACCTTCATTTATGTTTTGCAAGAAAGGCATCTGCTTGCAGCTTACACCGTTGGTGGGTGGCAAGCTAGATGATTTCACACTCGGATGGCACAGTGGGGCTTTAGATTATGTCAGATTAATTGCCAACAGGAGCATAGAGAAGTTGCAACCGTTCAGCTCAACCACTACGCTCCACCCCATCACTGATCTTTTTAATACTTTTTTTTTTTTTCTTTCTTTCTTTGACCTCCATTCTCTTCACTCTCTATAAACATCCAGGCATATCATTCAGTTGGTAAGGAAAACTCCTTGAAAAGTGCTGTATTTATTGTAAGATCATACACCCCTTTAACACAATGTGTAGAAATATTTTCTAGGACTGGAATTTAAATATGTTTTTAAGTAAAGTATTGACGTGGGGATATCAAATGAATGATGAGCTAGTTAATAATAATATGACACTAATATATAAAGATATGAACCTCTCGTGACAGGTTTTCTTCCCCTCAACACACACATTCACTCTCTCACGACAGGATGTAATTTATGCAGTGTTACGTTTAGAGATATTCACTTACCGTACTTTACCTGCCATGTTTTCCAACTCATGGGTGTTACTTTTATTGCAACACCCACCTGTGCGCCACCCAGTTTCATCATTTTCCCCCCTTTTTTGATTCCAATACACTGGCTTCATTTCCATCATGCTGGCAACTAAATGGAGTGGCATCAGCCATAGCAACCATAGCGCATATGCAATGGTTTCTACATGTGGACAGCAGAAGGACCACTTATCTGAAGACTTTTCTGCTCTCCCTTATTATTTTATTATTTATATAGCGCCATCAGATTCTGTAGCGCTGTACAATGGGTGGACTAACAGACACGTAATTGTAACCAGACAACTGGACATACAGGAACATAGAGGTGGAGGGCCCTGCTCAATGAGCTTACATTCTAATAGATTAGTCATTCCTTCAAATAATTGATGGTGGAAGAAAGACCTATTTTTAAATTTGTTGGTACAACGTATAGGTGACATTTTATACTCTTCCAAAAAGCAGCACATTTTAGGTATCATGAAATATACCATAGAATACATTGTAACTTGTGCTAATTATTTTTTTTTTTTATCATTTTTGTTGTTCTCTTCATGCAGTGCTATATTTTATTTTATTTTTTAACTTTAAAATGTCATTTGCTAAATCATTAATATAATCAAGTGCAGTCAAGGCAAAGCCTTTTTTTTTGGACTAGAATGGCTACATCCGCCCAAATCAAACATGGCCGCCGAGCACTTCCTGTGGGCGCTGAGTAATGGGATTTGATAGGTGGTTACCATGGCAGCGGCCAGGGTCCACTGGTGGCGTCGTACGCGCGCTGCCGGAAGTGCATTGTGGGTTTTTTTCCGCAGGAATGGCGGGAGCAGGTTTTGATCCGCTTGGTGAGGTAGTGGACGGCAGCGAGCTGCGGGTGGTGAGCTCCCTGGACAGCCAGGGGCACTGCGTGCTCAGTAACCTGGCCGAGGTGGTGGAGAGAGTGCTCAGCTTCCTGCCCATCAAACCCCTGCTCACAGCTGCATGGTGTGTGGGTGACACTGCATTCTCCCCCCCCCCAATGGACAGGACACCACACTCATACACCAGGGATGGACTAAGGAGAATGCTCAGACAGTGAAAAACTACAGCTCCCATGATGCTGCGGCAGCCTTCTTAATGACAAAGCATCATGGGAGCTGTAGTTCTAACTATCCAGCTTCATATTGAACTCCCCATACATGCTCACAGCCAACCTCACTGACATTAAAATGTGTATCTGGGTAACTCTCTGTATTTGAAGTTCACTGAGTGAGCACTAACCTGTAACTCAGCCTTTTTATCCTGATATGTTATCTGTTCTCTACTATATATGGGCTGTGCTATTCTGTATAATGTATAACTAAAAGTAAAATATAATTAACAGTATGGCATAACTACTGTAAAAGACGATAAATCTATTCACATTTTAGCACCTGGGCTATTCGGTATAATTAGAAGTATAGTATGTGACTTATTTAGAATTAAAGCATATGGTGTACTTAGTGTAAAAGACGATAAAGATTAAATTAAATGCAAATAGAAATTCTGTATATTTATGTTATCTTCAGAAACATGTCCTGCTTCAGCTGCTATACTTTTGGGTTTTCTATGTTGTGGTTCAAGTGTTATAGAGCATGCTCACTGGTTAGTGAGTGTAGAGCTACATGTATGACAACAGGACTGACATCAGAAATAACCAGGCCCAATCATTTCGGACCTCTGACACGTAACTAGACAGGCACACAAATGCACCACTAATATAAGGGAGGACACACAAACCGGAAGGTCAGTCAACTCTGCAGTACTTCTTGACCAAAGAACAATGCCAATTCTCACACTAGTAGGCACGAGCATTCGTAGAGCTAAAAATATGAACGTTATTATACACTGATTGAAGTACAAAGGACAAATAGCAAGCAATATACATTCAATACCAAAGATCAAAACTAAACTGACATCACAGCAAGTATACATACATTACTCTAAAACACACTGCTTAAATAAATGGATCCTTTGACCAACACCACCAAATTATCTCATACATGCCGAGAATATACAAATAGGAACCCCACTCCTCCACATTTTATTAACAGCCTTTACAGGTTCCTGCTGAAACTAAATATAACAGTGATCTATTTTGCTAACAATGTTTAATTGCTAGGCATGGACACCATCAAATTATGTATACTCTAGCATCCATAAATTGGCATGCTTCAGTTGACTTTGTGCATACCGATTTAGTAGAATTTTTTTCATTCCAAATTGTTCTCCAGATAGAGAGTTGTAATGACTTGAAAACATAATTTGATGTTTGTGCCTAAATGCTGATTAGGAAAAATTCTCAATCCATGCTATAGACACAACTTTGCTTATATTATGCAATTCGATACAATTTGGTGTTTAGTAAACTAAATATAAAAATACATTATCATGTTTAGCAGAAAATTCCCATAAACACAAGGTAAAGAGAGAAGCTGTACATGTTATCCTAACAACCTACATTTCTACCCTACCTTTACCTTTTGTGTCACTATATCCCACTCTCATTAGCATGTTATTTCATTGAGCAGGGTCCTCAATCCTTCTGTTAATGTGTGACCAACTCGTCTGTTAGTCCACCCATATTACAGTGCTACGGAATTTGTTGTCGCTTTATAAATAATGATGTCTTCCCCACAAGTGGCACCTTGGCGAAGTCTGCTTTCTCTGTACAACAGAAAATGAATACATCACTTTATTTAAAAAAAAATCCCTTTTTTGTTAGTATTAGTATATAGATTGCATTATTGACTTTGGTCAGATTTTCAGTGTGTGTATATTAATGACTTAATAAGCAGCTTTGTTACTGAAGCTTTTTTATGCATTTGCAATGCTTTTCTTGGTCTTAGTGTGTGCCGGCTTTGGAGGAATTGTGCTCTACGCAAGCTAAAAGCAAGGCAGAGGATAGTTTGGATCTCCTCCACTGAAGACACTGGAAAAGACCTGCCATCTAGTCCTCACCCATTGTTCCATGTGGTAAAAAGAGAACTTGAGGTAAGGATATTTTACGAATATGTGGTTACTGCTCATTATATTTGTACGCTCTGAAAAGCTTAAGCATGCCATTGATTTACCTTCATGTGTGCAATAGGGTTCATTAGTTTTTGTGTGTGTTTTTTTTTTTTTTTTAAATAATGTTTATTAAGGTTATAATGTATTTTACAACAAATAATATAGAATAGTTAAACATACTATTTGGGGAAGGAAGGGATGGAAAACTTGGAAATGGGAAAGGGGATGCATCCATAGCAATACACATATGGAATATTGTACAAAACAGTAGTTGTACATCTTTGAACTTAACAAAATATATATTCTATAAGCAATAAGTTTTATTTAATCTTTTTCCCAAATATGTTGAAGGTTTGCATATAAATGAGTATTCTTTCTATAATACAATTTGCTTTACTATCTAAAACCATGGTCGACATTTCTGTATGTGTAGGTAAATTTTTAGACTTCCAGTATCGAGGTAGACATGAAGTAGCTGCGATTAGGATGTTTCAAATCATGAATCATCTTCCAGTATCTGGCTAATTTTGGACAAAACCACCATATGTGCGCCATGTTTCCTGTACCTCCACAATACCTCCAACACCGGTCTGAGTGTGCCTTATTCATGTTGTGTAGTCTAGACGGAGCCAGGTACCAGCGATATAAAATCTTATAGTGGTTTTCAAAATTATCTGTAAAGTGCAAAATGCCCTTAAGAGCAGTAAAAAAAAAAAACATTCTTTCAAACTGTATTGTGTACCCCAGTGTTTCCCAACCCAGTCCTCAAGGCACACCTACCAGTCCAGGATTTAAGGATTACCCAGTTTTGTCTAAGGTGTTTTTTCTTTTTTTTCTAAACTCCATCTCCCACGACAACATATGTCTGTCTGAAGGTTTAACGTTAAACATAATAACATAGAGAGATTATGCCTTTTCTTCCTGGATCATGCAGGACAATCTTTTCCTGAGCTGAAATTTCGAGGGTCATATAGTTTTTATCGGTTTCTGGAACGTTAAATAATTATTTCAGCTTGTTTACTATCACTGAACAGTTAATCCTAGATTCGTCCGGTAAACCGTACTTGAATTTTAATTTATCAAAAGACAGTATGGCATTGCCTTGAAAAAAATTAGCTAAATAAGCTATGGAATAAGAGCCAGAAATCTGTGTCTATAGATGGCACATATTCCTTGAGCAATGTGAGTGGCATTGCTCTATATAAACCTCTGACTTGGTTATTTTTTCTAAAAATAAGATCCCAAGCTTTAAACTTTGTTTTAGTTGAAGAGAATATCTTCGTAGTTCTAGGTCTCTTTGTCGGGCATACCCAAAGAGCCTCTTTAAATATAAATGGAAAAGCCTTCACCTCTTCCATTTCTAACCATCTTGATTTATTCGTATTGTTATTAAAACTAACTGCAACTGCGGCATTGGTAGCGAAATAATATTTACGAATATCATGTACGCCAATACCCCCATTGGATTTATTATGTTGCAAAGTAGTTAGTTTGATTCTGCTTGGCTTCTTGTTCCAAATAAACTTTTTAAAATTGCTGAGTTAATTTTTTAAAAGAACAAAAACGGGATAGACAGGGGTATGGTCCTAAAATAGTACAAGATTTTTGGAAGGACTGTCATCTTGATGGATGCAATCCTACCTAACCATGAGAGCTCCATTCCACACCATCTCTCCATTTCCTTCTGTAAAACGGGCCATGCCCTGTTCAGATTATAAGTATGAATTTTTGTTATATTTTTACATAAGCTAATGCCTAAATGGTCTATATAGTCGTTTCTCCAGTCATATAAATATAACTTCTTTAGAGTCATAAGCTCTAAGTGATTAACATTGAAGGGAAGAGCCTGTGTTTTAGATTCGTTAAGTTTGTAAAATGATACCTCTCCATACTGGTGTAAAGTCTCGGACCTTAAACCAGAAGCGGTTACATGAGCTGTGGGGTTGCTATATAGTGCCGCAATTGCATTTATAAAAGATGAAGGAACATTAAATTTGTTTAGTGTCTTCCATACCTATCGAATGCCTTCTCCGCGTCTAAAGATAGAAGCAAAGAAGGCGTCTTAATCGAATTAATGTGTTGAATCAAATTGATAAACCTCCTCGTTCCGTCTGGTGCTTGTCTACCTTGTATAAAACCTACTTGATCCTTATTGATAATCAGCGGAATCAATTTAGCCAATCTATTTGCTAACACCTTGGAATATATCTTTGAATCATTGTTAATAAGAGAAATAGGTCTGAAATTAGGGCATACCCTAATTACCCAGTTTGGTAAGGCAACTATCTGTGCACACAAGGACTCCTCTGGCATCTTCCCCCAGTCTTATAGGAATTGAATAATTTTGCCATATGGGGAATTAAAATTTCACAGAAAGTTTTATAATATGAGATGGTAAATACATCAGCACCAGGGGCCTTCCCTGATGGCATAGATTTGATTGCCTCTGATATCTCCTCAGCCGAAATGTCACATTCCAAACTCCAATTTTTCTGTAGGTATCCGAGGCAATGTAACCCTATTCATGAACTGATAAATGTTGTCTTCTGTGGGCTGAGATCTATCCAAATTCGATCCGAAATTGTATAATTTGCTATAATATTCAGCGAACAAATTGCTAATTTTCGTTGGATGAAAAACTTTTCCCCCCTGATTATTAATCAAATAGGCAATTTTGGATTGAGCATTCACATGCCGCAGTTTGGATGCCAGAAGAGTTGAGGCCTTATTGCTCTTTATATGTTTTCCTAAGTTGTCTCACCATGAGAAAGGTACAGTCTAAATTGATTTTGTTGAGTTTTGACTTGATATCCCCTATCATTGCTGAAAAGGAAGTTGATGGGCCAGATTTGTTTGCCTGATTCAGATTATATAATACTTTTTCTAAAGTTCTTAAGTCTTTGTTATTAACTCTCTTCAGGTTAGACGCCTTTGAAATAAAATGACCTCGCAACACAGCCTTGTGTGCATTCCAAGCCACCTCACCAGGAACTTCAGATGAAACATTATCTGAAAAATAATCATTTAAAGCCCTTTCAGCTAATTTCCTATTTTCCTCTTCACTGAGCAAGTAATCCCCTAATTAACCTACTCTGTTCTGGATTGAAGATACAATCTCATCCAGATGCATTAGAATAGGAGCGTGGTCCAACAAGTTGATATCCAAAATATCAGATTTCAAGATGCGCGGAATTAGAGCACTCTGAACCATAAACCTGTCTATCCGCGAATACATATTCTGCGAAACAGAATAATAAGTAAAATCTCTTTCTTCGTCATGCGTAAGTCTCCACATGTCATACAGAGCACATTCAATCATATATGAAGAACAGTTTTCTGCCAGTCTGTCACTATCCCTTCTGTTAGACTGAGTGGAATCTTCTCTAGCATTATCAAGCTCACCATCCAAAACAAAATTCGTATCACCACACATTATCAAGTGTCCGCATGCATTCAAGTTCACTAAGTCCATTATGTTTCTAAAAAAATTTAACTGTCCGGTGTTTGGGAAATATACATTAACAATAGTATACTCTATATTGTTAATTTTGCCTGTCCATAGCACAAATCTCCCATCATTGTCTGTTACCACTTTATCTGTTGAACAGGCCACATTTCTATTGAAAAAAATCGATGCTCCTCTAGATTTTGTTTTATTTACAGTATGGGATAGGGATGGGAAGAGCTTTTTCATTAACTTATGTTCTTTATCTGTCTTAAAATGCGTCTCTTGTATACATACAACATCGCACTTGCATTTCCTAACTTCTTTAAACAATAATCTCCTCTTGTGTGCAGTGTTCAGGCCCCTCACGTTAAAGGATAAAAATTTCAGCACCATAATCTACGGTGAGTATTGTAAAAATAAGAAAAAAGGAAAATAACAATGTGAGAGACCTAACACCGACACTCCAAGAGAAAATAAACAAGTCCAATAATTCTATAACACATAAACCAGATTTCTTGCAAATGTAGACAAAGATAAGGCAGTAATAAACCAATATAAATATTAAAAGCCATATTGAGTTACCGTATATACTCGAGTATAAGCAGAGTTTTTCAGCACATTTTTTGTGCTGAAAACCCCCAACTCGGCTTATACTCGAGTCAATGTCTGTATTATGGCAATTTGCATTGCCATAATACAGACAGGGGGCTGTGGGGGCTTCAGAGCGGTTACTTACCTCTCCTGTCAGCTCCCTCCTCCTCCGCGGCGGTCCGTTCAGCACCTCGGTCAGCTCCCAGTGTAAGTCTCGCGAGAGCCGCGGGGTCATAGTGCGGCTCTCGCGAGACTTACAGTGTAAGCTGACAGAGAAGCTGCACGGACCGGCGCGGAGGAGAAGGGAGCTGACAGGAGCTGCAGGAGAGGTAAGTGCTCTCTGACAGCCCCCTCTCCCCCCCACTGAACTGCCAATTCCACTGGACCACCAGGGAAGGAGAGTCCCCCTCCCTGCCATGTATCAAGCAGGGAGGGGGGACGAAAAAAAATAAAATAAAATAAAAAATAATAATAAAAAATATTAAAATAATTAAAAAAAATAATAATAAAATTGCCCACCCCCCACCAAGGCTCAGCTACAGCTACACACACACACACTGCACTCATACACACACACACTGCACTCATACACACACACACTGCACTCATACACACACACACACTGCACTCATACACACACACACTGCACTCATACACACACACACACTGCACTCATACACACACACACATTACTCTTCTAAATGGTGGCCATTCAAGATGGTGGCCAAGACACGCCCCCCGTGTTATTTATTTTTTTTCTCTTCATTTGCATTGTTTGCCATGGCTCTGCCTTTCCTGAAACTGGATTGTAATGTAATTTGCCGAATCTTTAACCCCTTAAGGACACATGACATGTCTGACATGTCATGATTCCCTTTTATTCCAGAAGTTTGGTCCTTAAGGGGTTAAAGTAACATTTCAGGCACCCTAACCTCTACAGTACATTCTAGTGGTTATGGTGCTTATCACCCTTGATAAAGGCAGCCAGTTGGTGCCGAAACGTTGGGGGGTTTGGTGACTCGTGTTTCTGTCTGAGGTTTGTAAGGATTTTTGTGGTAATTTATTACTATTATTTTATTGTATCTGCCTTTACTTCTGGTTGTTTATATTCATTTTTTCCTATGTTTTCTTTCTGGTACTTTTTTGTACATAATACAATTTAAACTTTTTTTTGAGATTGTTATGGTGTGCATTCTATATTCTATATACATTTGAATATTTTAAGCACTTGAGGGAGCGCTTATATGGTTTGCACCTGGCTGTTCTTATATTGTTTTGTCTCTCCATGTGCTGTTGTTTTGAGTATGGTGCTAGAACTAATCAGGCATCTCCCCCAGTGTAAGTGGTCAAACCATTTAGTAATGGTTTCGCTTCTTACCCAGGGTCTGCTGAACGCCGCTCCACTGACAGAAGCGGTCTGCCATTCGTGGCGTAACTGGATAGGTTGCACTGTACGTTGAGGGACCAACCAGTGCACTCCTGGCACCTTAACCACTATAGCACACACTACACCATTCTGGCATTAGCTTTCTTAATTAAGCAAAGCCTGGCAGTGCTATAAGTTTACACTCTCTGCCCGTGAGCTAGCCCTGCACTGCAGGACGTAGCCCAGGAGAACTATCAGAAGCTGCTAAGCAGAAGCTTCCAGCAGAGAGGTGGTGTGGATTGGCGTTGCGCAAACCCTAGGTAAAAGGTCCTAATTACGTTTGGTGCCTTTTTAATACAAATTTAAAAGCGAAAGAACTCTTAACAGATGTTGTAGGTGGTGATTAATGTTGTATTCTAGAGAAGTCACAGTTCCTTTTAAATACCCAGTACTCCTGCTGTAAAAGTATTTTAGGTGAAAATGTTCTGTCCCTTTTGTAGCATATCCAACATGTGATGTTTAGTCTGGTTTTATTCACCATATTTGTATAAATAAATAAATAAATATATATATATATATATATATATATAAGTTTGAATACCAAACTGAAACGTCGATCCTTGTATTTTGAGCAATAAAAGTTCAGTTTTATTCTACATTTTGAAAGTTCCCTGGAGTGCTATCATTCTCTACTACATTGTGTATCTATGAATGATGACAAGCACCGGGCATACACCACCAGTAAGTGAAGTGCTGAACTATTTTATTTATTTTTATATATATATACATACGTACATCCAATAAACACGTCTTTTTCTCCTTCCTCATTTTTCACAGTTATTTTCTATATTTTCTGGTCTGTGTAACGTTATAACCCAACACGCAGAATGAAAATGCACCAGAATAGAGACAGATAAAAAAAGGTCCCTAAACCTGTCCATATAATGGGCAGATAAATAAAATACAAGGAACGTCAAAACAAGCCAAGGTCAAGGAAGCCAAAAATACAGACGTACGAGAGACAAAGCCGAGTCAGGGGAGCCATAAATACAAGAGACAAAGCCGAATCAAGGAAGCCAGACTGAGAAAACAGAGTAGTCGAGAGCAAGCCGGGTCAATGCCAAAAATGTACAAAACTGTCAAAAGAATGCTCTATTGGGACATTAGTGACACTAGAAACCACAAAAGGGGCACTGTGCATTGTGCAGACTGAGATTTTATATGTTTGCGGGCATAACCATGCCCCCAAAAGGTGTGTGTGCTGAGCTCTTATTTAGAGCTCCTATGACACCGGCACGCGTGGGTGTCTGGCGTCATAGCACAGGTGACCGGAGTCTCATGCTGCGTGGCAGCGGCGGTTTGCCGGATTGAAGCGGCGGCTGATTGACGGACCGCAAGGGTAATTACAGAGGGACTGACAGTTTGCCACTATATTATCTTTATATGGTGCAAGGTTCAAAGATGACCGCAACACTGTGTTGCAATGACCTATTACATTAAGGCATCACAAACTACTTATTGATACTGAGGCTTTCTTTTCAGCTGAGTGTTCCTTTTCTGTAGGTTATACATTGTTATAATTTACCATCTACCAATTTCTGGTAGTTTTCCATCACTCAACAATCAGCCGCATATCAGTTTACTATTGCTGAACCTGTGCTGGAATGTCTGACCTTACTGTCTGTACCAGTCTCGCTTTGTGTGACCTTGAATTCTTGAAGGACTGTATGTGCTCAATACGTGTATGCATGCTCAAAAGCATTAAATGTCAAAATGTTAAATATATCCTGTCTTTTGTTTTTGTTTTTCAGCATATTTATGTGCTTCCACACATCTTTATTTATGTCACAGACAGTCTGATTTTACAAACTGATGGCAACGACCAAGTTTCAAAGAGGGGTAAGATGGCACGACAGGCTGTGCTGTGAATGATGTACACATGATACTTGTTTACATTTTATCACTGAATATTTTATCTTCATCAAGCATATAAGCGTTTTTGTTTATTTTATTTTTTGTGTATATGTCTATTATGATTTTGTTTTGCATCCTTCAGGATACTAAACTGTTCCTCTTAAGATTATTTTATTAATGAAGTATGTAAGTTTTTAATGTTTCTCATCACAATCCGCAGCTTAGACCCAGATGGATCATATACTGTGGCAAGAAGTTGCCTGAAACAGTGTCATAGAATTTCAAAATGTTTTCAGTTCAGCTTAAGCACCTCAGTGCTCATACAGTGTTTCTTTTTCTTCAGTCTATAGTTGAGCAATAAGTTAGAGATTTGCAGGAAAGACACACCATACTGGTTTCACTGCTGTCTATTCCCAGAATTCTAACTAACTTGTTACTGGGAGCAGTCCCTCATTAGATAAAGGCATTGACATGGTACGAAGTGTACTGTATTGATTCACATGGAAGGATATTAGTGCACAGAGCACTTTAAAGGGTTCCTCCAAGTAAAAAAAAACAAACACTTTTTTTTTTTTAATAGAACACACTTTTTGGTTAGAGTGGAGGTAAGTCCCATGGGATGGGCTGAGGAGAGCACTTGAGCAGAACTGTGCCTTTATTGGTCGACTGATTCCCAATAGAATTAACACTAGGCAGCCCAGAACTGTCTTTCTAGGTTTGCTAATGATGCTACCAGAGGTAGAGTTACTCCTCAGGCAACATCTTTGGATATTTCTGTATGTACAGCTTTTTAAACTGAATGTTGGCTGGGAATTTTCAGTCCTTTTTCTTTGTAACCTCCCCCCTAACAGCATTTATATTCTGCCTCTTTATTTCTTTGTTTTACTTTGATTATGATGTTGACCAGTCTGTTTAGATGGATTATACACCATATTTTAATGCAAATTCAATCAGACCTCAGTACGCTTCTAATCTCTTGGTCCCATCACACACACTTTGCTGTGTTCTCTTCCTTCTGTGTCTCTCTTCCTTTTTGAATTCCCTTAAGTTTATTTACTTCCTTTCTCTGTATAGTGCTATTCTATCTTGGCTTTATACCACATACTGTAGTAAGCCACAAGACCCTTATGGCATTCTTTTTTCCATAATAGGTGATCACTAAGATGTATATTTTACTACAATATGTTTAGGTTAGGACTAGTGTGTTGAAGTATTGCAGAGATTAAAAGGTGGTGTTGACTGTTGGGGTGGCTGTCTGAGATCAATGGGAGTTACAGTCTCCGGGTGCCAGTTATTTCATCTGTTGCCATTAATTCAGCTCATAAACAAGCTTAATTAAAATGGTTGCAGCTGACATTTGAAATTGTAATGCCTACTAATCTGAGGCACACCGGGACACATCTCTTGTCATTTGTTATGATACTGGTGGCTACACAGGAATATCCATTGTTTTTATACTGATTGCTCCACTTAAAGAGGATTGACCAGATGCATAATCAAAGTAGTATTCTTTGCATCGGTGTTTCAGTATATATCTCAAAATGATCTAATACAAAGTATCACCATTCATAAACCTAGTGAGCAATTTCATAAACTTGCTTAATACGTTATTCTTTTATGTTGTAGGTAAAAAGAAGCCTCTGTGTGAAACAGCGGCTGCATTTGAGAAGATTCTACCAAAGGAGTGTGAAATACTGGGCTTGACTGCACTGGGAATTGTAGGTAATGTTTCTGTAGGGCAATGATGGACAAATGTTCAGATCTACACGCTGTTATGATATATTTGTATTTTTTTTCTTGAATGGAAAAGGGGTTGCTCGCTGTTACAACTGGACAGTCACAGAGCAATCAAGAAAATACATAATCCAGAAATTTTCAGAAGCAACAACAGTAAAAATAATAAACGGGCTATTCAGAAAAAATGTATAGCAGAACTGGCAGTGGAATGGCATTATTTAACACTAAACAAAAAAAAAAGCGACAATAATTGGAGGTATATCCACGAGTAGCTGGGTTGTCACCACCAAGTCCCCTTTCCCATGTGTTTATAGCCCAGAGTCACTAAAGCTCCTTGCCGCTGTGTTATAGCTGTCTCGCCCAAACACTAGCCGAGACTTGGTGAAGAACAACTTGTTTTTCTGTCACACAGTTCACACTTTTTTATACCTGTGGCTTCAACAGGAGATCCCCACTGAGAATAATAGAAATGCCACCGGCTTATTTAATAAGCTGCCAGACACCTTGGCACCAGGGTAACAAAAATACATAAAACTTAAAAGTTCCCGTGGCCACATCCCCGAGAAATTCTCTTCTGAGCGCCCACTCTGCCCAAAAAGCGATGAGATCGGTGGTGGCTAGCTGAAGTTAGGTGGAAGGTGAAATTTTCAGCGGGCCGTGACCAACCTCCAATCCGGTTCAGAGTTCCATAGTGCTAGGTAGAAATCCCAGTCACTTAAAATGATTACGCTTTTGGTCGGTACAAGGAGCTCCCTTAAGTCCTTGGCATCGTTTGATGCCTTACCACCTCCTCTGTCACCCCCTCCAAAAAGCACCCTGATTGGTGGTTCTGGGCCCGAGAACACCCATATCAAGTTTCATCAGACCACGGCAACTCCGCAATCTGATTAGGAGTTACAAGGGTTTTGCGGCTAGCTCCCGGTAAGGCGTACTGTACCTCCAGGCAAATCTACCTGAATATGCAAATTAAGAAGATTTTTTTTATTCAGGTAGTCCATATAGCTGTTGCTACCAACAGATGGCGCTATGCAGGTTTCATAGCCAAATCCACCTAGTTGAAGGAAGCATCAGAAGGACAGGAGAGCAAACTAACATTTAACCCCAAACAACCACATTGCAAACACCTACAATGGGCACAGGGTGACTAAACATAAGTCATTCAGAGACCTAATTAAATTGCCAATATTAAGCTCCTGGTGATGAGGACTACCGTCACAGGCTGTAATTCCTTCATCAGCAAATAGCTGTGAGTCACACCTTGATGGTTGATATAAAGGATACATCAAATCCAGGATCCACTTGTTCTTTAGCAACGCCTTGAACTGTAGAAGAGCCCTGAAAATGGCACGTAATTCCAGAATATTGGGTGGTTGTATTGCTTCCTCATTTGTCCACAGACTTTGTAAATTGCTCTTGGCAAATGTGCTTCCCATCCTTGAGAACTGGAGTCCGTGGTTATCATTATCCAGCGTGGCTTTGTTAATGGGAAATCCTAAACTTTATTCTCTCTTCAGCCACCAGGTAAGGTATAGCTTTACCATCGGCGATATAATCAGTGGCTGGCTCAGTCATCTTGTTGAACTGGGATAGGATGGAACCCTTAGATGACACTGAGCCTATCTGACAAGCTTGATGGTGGATGTAATGGAACAGAGTGATGTACAGTACCCTGTCTTGTTGTAAGTACCTGAAAATGTCTAAAGAAACTAAATGGTAGACCATGAAATTGCAAGTGGTCTTCTATAGCAAATCTGAGGAAATTATGATCTAGAGCTATTGGAATGTGATATGCATCCTTGTTCTATTGATACTAGGAAATCGTTCCTCTGAATTGATGGGGTAATGGTTCTGATGGACTTCAACCTGAATGCTCTTGTTGACTGCTCTCCGATCCAATATTGGTCTCCATGTGCCTCTGCTCTTTTGCACCAGAAAGAGAGGTTAATATTGTCCCTGGAACTGCTCTTGTGGAACTTGAGCGATAACCTTTTCGTCTAGCAGATTCGTCTGTTGGAATTGAAAACAGATTTGCAAACTTTAGGCATAAATAGTAGACTTGGGCATTCGTATTCAGGCAAATGTGTTTTCTGACAAAAATTGCCATTTTCATCCATTCGTCCAAATAACGAATGGGAGCGGGGCCGGGCCGACTGGCCGCCATCTACATGGGCTCCGGCACTACACCTCAAGAAACAACCCTTCATACGGCCCCAGATTGATTAAAAATCAAAATCCGCATTGCCCCCCGACGAAGGAGAGGCTCCGGTACGCGCCTGTTACTCACACGTACCTTACTGCCTGAGAGCAGGCGGAGAGCACCGAGTCCGGCCTACACGCAGCACCTGAACATAGGCGGCCGTTACAAGCAGCATGGCACCGCGGAAAGACGCGTCACCACCCCGCCACATGACGAGCACTTCAGGCAGGGGGGGCCCGGGGCGCGGCCCTGCCCCCCCCATGGCCGACGGGGGTTACCCCGGCCACATGGCGGCGACACGGGCCGCAGCGGGGGCCCCCGCACGGGCTCTGTGCCAACTGCCTAAACTGGCAAGGGCCGAGTACTGGCAGGCCAGCCAGCTGAAAAGAAAACAAACAAGGGAGATGAAGCCCACATATGAGGGGGCACCGAGACAATATTGAAAGGTCAGGGCAAGGGGCCCTATGGAGATTGCCCACAATGGGAGGCCGACCAGGAAGCCCCGAGCAGAACCCGTTGATGCAGGGCGCCGGATGGACCCCCTGCGGCGGATTTCGGCCAGCAGGAAAAGTGAGTGCCCCAGCTTCTGGGTTTGCGGGGTCCCCAGAGAGCTATGTCCCTGCTGCCGCGAGCCCGGTGGGGCGGGACAGCGCAGCCCTTCCGGCGGACCGGTGGCCGGGAGCGGCGTGCACCGGCCCTAAGTATGTGGCCGGCACAGGAGAGACACAGGGACACGAGCTTTACTGGGTCTGAGGTTGAGATGGGGAGGTGCAGGGAGTGGGTGGCCCATGGACTCTAGGTGTGGGGAGTCGAGTGGTCTGCTTCAACCCCCGAGTGCCCACAGCGCAGCGGAGGACTCAGGTGCTGGGCTGGGACCAGCCCGGGGGGGACGGATGGAGGCTCGGCAGCATGGGAGACGCACCGCGGCCAAACCAGGGAAGGCCCTCATTGGACAGCTATTGAAAAATGCCCCGCACCTGTCATGGAGTGCATGAGACCTAAAACCAGTGAGAGACATTACTTGTTACTTGAAAATCACTATATACAGCATCATGCCTTATGCACGTTAAGCTTCTGTTACATGTTCAATGGTTCTTGAAGACTAAAAAGCTTCTATAATATGCTCATGCTATACATTTTTAGACATGTAATCATTAGTTACTATATCATATAAAATACGAGGTCTATGCAATAAGAATGATGATACGTGTGGCTGCATACATAATCCATTGATTGCTGCATTAACACAAACATATATGTCTTTGAAACATTCAGGATCTCTTGGATGGCTAATACACACATTGCCCAAGTTGCCAGCGGCTAATGCATGACTCGTTATGCTTAAAACCGCTACGAAGCTCCTGCAGGGGCCAAAGTTTATTGTTAATCATTAAATTATAAGGGCTGTGCATGACCCGACCGAGCGCAATGACATGCACGCTACCAAAAACATGTATACCTGCCATAATGCTTATGCTTTGATAAATCTTGGTATGCCTTTCTATGTGCTAAACTTTGCGCCCCTACGTAGGCGGACACTGGCTTTGCTAAAATTAACTGTGGACAAGCAATCTCTAGGCATACAGCTAGCATAACATGTTACATTTGTCCATTATGTACAGTCGGTGCTGTAACATACGCAAATGCATTCCTGCAAAGTGTATATACGTGCAAATGTTCTGATCAAAGCGCCTCTGCGCAGGCGATATTCCGCATTCACTTTTATGAACCGATACTTAAGCCTCTGCGTAGGCGACTGTTTGCTTTAATGAAAATCTATCTGATATGAGAACTCAAGACTCGATACCAATAAACATATTTAAAACAAATAACGAATGGGGAGCCAAACAATCAACTAATGGGCACTGAACAAAATTCTTCCATGTGCCATTTGATTGTTCGTTCATTTGCAATTCACATTTGGCCTTTTTGTAATGCATGATCTGTAATTCAAATGGCTGAATGCTTTTATATGAATTCTTTCGTTGAGCCATTCGTTATTTCTGCTCACTCCCATCATATCTGATGAATGCACAAATGTCTAATTCTTTCAGTGCTCGTTAGCCAACCAATCAGAGTTGATAGAGGTTTCCTCTCGGCCTTCTAAGAAACTCCAATCTGTAACCCATCTGGACTATGTATGACGAGCTCTGATATCTTTGAACACAGAAGGTCACACTCCTATATTCGACGTACAGGCAGAAGTTCTTTACTAAAGGGCAAAATGACTGGTTCTTAGGTCGGTTAGAATGTGTCAGGGAGGTCAACTATACGGGGCGTCAAATACGGTCTTGTCATTGAGCCACCTGTAGTCTACACAGAAGTGGGTAGTTACATCCCGCTTTGGCACTAGCACTACAGGAGAAGCCCAAGGACTGTCTGAAGCCTCTATAACACCCAGGCGAAGCATCCTGGATTTCTTGTCTCGTATTTTACCAAACAGATTCCAGGATTCGGTATGGTGGTTTCCAAAGCGGTAACTGTTTGGGAGTTCCTGGTGGTAAGAATCTCTCCCAGTCTTGGCTGGTGGTTGCGAATGCTCAGAAAAACATGCTTTAATGTCCCATTGAACGTTTCACATAGGCCATTCATTTGGGGGTGGTAGGGAGAGCTCAGGATCAGCTGGGTGCCCTGATTCGAAACTATTTCCCTGCGACATCCCATTCAGGACAAGATCCACATCTGCATGGATGCTTGTCAACGTCATTGCCTCTGGGTAACTGGCCCCGTAGTGGGCCACGTTTATTCTATACTTTTGCAAGTTTGGCAATACTGACGAATGTCTTTAGAGATCCCTGGCCAGAAAAATGTATGGGTGAGTCGGTACTTAGTTCGGCTAACCCCTAAGTGCCCAGACAAGGGAATGTCATGGGCGATTCCCCAGAAGTACCGGAAGGAATTGTTGTGAACGACTAATTGTCTGGTGGGGATCGGTACTGACTCTCTTCTTTAGATAGTCAAGGCATTACTGCCTTCCTTCAATTTATTTCCAATCACAACCAGAACATGGTGTAGACCTTTTTTTTTTTTTTTTTTTTTTTATATCTTTTTGGTGGAGAGGAAGCATAAGTTCTTCATTCCGAGAGAAAATTGAAGCCCTCTCAGGAAAAATATTGTGTAAATAAATATCACACTAGTACTGAGAATCCATACTTACCCAGATGCAGAAAAAAGGTACTTAGGCTCTTGGAGGAGAAGCCATAATGAGCTAACTACAAAGTAAATAACCTAAAATAAAATACACAAGTAATAGGGCGCAAAAAGGCCCCCATCCTAATTGCTGTAGGATAGGAAAAGGACTGGAGATATTCGAACTGGTTCCTACTTTTAAAGAATCTTGTTTTTTCCTGTCCTGTCAGCTGTAAGTGGCGGAACCAACACATTTGTATAGGCTGCCATGTTTAGCCAGACAATTTTTATTTTTTTTGAGTTGTGCATGTGTACACTGCAGTGATGCGACAGGATATGTTTTAAGCAAACCTTTTGCAGATATGCTTTTTCTCTCCTTGCAGCTACGCCAATGGGATCAAGTAGTAATCGTCCTCTAGAACTGGAACATGGGGAGGCTGGTTTTGGGCTTATAATACCTAAAATGAATGGAGTGAAAGTCCAGACATTCCATTTCATAAAGGACCCAAAATCGAGATGTTTTGATGAAAGTAAACTACAAGAAGCTGGTAAGTTTAAACCTATACTCATCTAAGGGACTTTTTAAAAAATATATATATATATATTTTTTTTAGCTAAACTACGTTTTGGTGAATTGAAAACAGATTTGCAACATTTAGGCATATAGTAGACTTGGGCATTCGTATTTGGACGAATGTATTTTCAGACAAAAATTGTCGTTTTCATCCATTTGTCTGAATAATAAATGGGGAGCTGAAAGAACAAACGAATGGGCACTGAACAAAAAAATTCTTCCGTGTGCCATTAGTTTATTCATTCATTCGCAGTTCATGTTCGGCCTTTTTTTTACTGCACAGTCTGTGATTTAAACGGCCGAACGCTTCGTACAAATGCATGAATGGCTCATTCTTTCGGTGAACAGTTTTTTTCTCTCTGCTCACTCCTATCATATCTGATGGGAGTGAGTTGAACTAATAAATGAGCACCGAATGACTGAGCCATTAGTGTATTCGGATGAATGCACGAATGTCTCATTCTTTCAGTGTTCGTTAGCCAACCAGAGTGCTTTGACAGTGAAATCATGTGAATTATTACCAGCAAGTCTTAAGAATGACCTATCATAGCACTCTGCTTGGTTGGCTTAAGTCAACCAATCAAAGCGCTTTGAGCCAAATTGCAGGGCGTAGGAAGGCTTTATAAACCTTTCCCTGCCCTGGGGAGCTTAGTCTGCGCAGAGCCCTCGCTGGGTGAAGATGGATTCATTTTTAAATTTGGAATTTTTTTTTAAATGTATTTTTTATTTTATATTTTGCAGCACTTTATTAATTCACCAGGATTTCTGGATTTTCATTTGACCTTTTTTGTAGCTCAAAAAATTGATGGGGGGAAAAAGACATCCAATGGAAAGTATTAATGGTTTATTTTACAGATATTTAGTTTATTGACCCTCCCCCCTCCTTAACTATTATTATTATTATTATTATTATTATTATTAGCGTGAGGGGGAAGGTAGGGTATTTATTTATTGGGGGGGGGAGGGGGACTTAGGGACTCCCAGTCACTTGGTGGGTGGTTATTTTTACTATTGGCCTCCACTCGCCGCTAATGGGTGGGGCTGGGGAGGAACAATATGTTTCCACAAAGCACACAGTGTGGTGGCTGGAGGGGCATAGTAGGGATCGACAGTTTATCGGTTTTACCAATATAATCGGCCGATATTCGGTATTTTCGGCAATATCGGTATCGGCCAATTCATATGCCGATAATACCTCCTAGGACCGCCAGGCTCATTACAAGCCCGGCGGTCCTGGGGGGGGAGGGGGGCGGGCAGCAAGCATTTACTCACCTCCCAGCAGCTCCTCCAGCTCCCCAGTGTAAGTCTCGCGAGACCCGCGGCTGACAGAGCTTTGCCAGGGGTTACCATGGCAACGCTGGCCGCGAGACTTACACTGGGGAGCTGGAGGAGCTGCTGGGAGGTGAGTAAATGCTTGCTGCCTGCACCCCCCCCCCCCCCCCCCCCCCCCCCACAGCTCAGCCAATGCCACTGGGCCACCAGGGACTGCTATATCCCCCCTCCCTGGCCAAGTATGAAACATGGAGGGGGGACAACAAAAATAAATAATAGTTAAATATAAAAAAATAATAATAATTATATATAGAAATAAAAAAAATTATTTAATAAAAAATGCTACCTCACACACACTCCATTATATATACATACACTACACAAACACACTGTGTATATAATGCAGTGTGTTTGTGTAGTGTGTTTATATAATGCACACTGCACAAACACACTGCATTAAATACACACACACTATACAAACACACTGCATTATATATACACACTATACAAACACACTGCATTATATACACTACACAAACAAACTGTATATAATACAGTGTGTGTTTGTGTAGTGTGTTTATATAATGCAGTGTGTGTTTGTGCAGTGTGTTTATATAATGCAGTGTGTGTAGTGTGTTTATATAATGCAGTGTGTTTGCATAGTGTGTGTGTATATAATGCAGTGTGTTTGTGTAGTGTGTTTATATAATGCACACTACACAAACATGCTGCATTATATACACACACTACACAAACACACTGCATTATATACACACACACTCTGCATTCATTATATACACACACTACACAAACACACACACTTTGCATTTAGTATATACAGCATTCACTTCACGCACACTACCCACACACTCTGCTTTCACTATATACACACACAACACTAATACACACTGCATCCACAACACACACACTACACAAACACACTGCATCCACTACACACACACACTACACAAACACACACAGCTCCCCTGTCTAAACACACTGCATTCACTACACGTGGCATGTATATTTTGTGCATTTACCTTTAGAAATAGTTTTTATTTTCCAAAATGGTAAATGTACAGAATATCGGCAAATTATATCGGCTATCGGCCTGAAAGTTCACAGAATATCGGTATCGGTATCGGCTCTAAAAAATCAATATCGGTCGATCCCTAGGGGATAGTATGTCCCAAGCTTGTTAATTATTTAGATTTTTGGGGCTATCTACTAAACAGCTACAAGATTCAGCCGCGGACCTGATGGGAATATCCTTCCCTGAATAAAATTCCGAACCAAAAGAATGACCGAATACGCTATGCGAACTAAAATAATGCACAAATGAGTTAATGAACGAAACTAATTATTTAAATTTTTTTTCGTTCGTACGAAGTTCGTTTTCGGACTAAAATTTCTCCCGTGCCCAAGTCTAATATAACTATGAATTTTGCAATGTTTCAGAATTATTCAGAAGTTATATTAATACAAATATTGCAATTCTTTTCAGTACACCACAGTTTGGTTTAAGAAATAACCCCCTACAAGTGCTCCACCTCGCTGTACAGCATTAAGCTCTAAATTGTTTTTTTTTGTTTGTTTTTTTGTAGGGCTTAAAAATAACCCTGATCTTAGAGTGGTCCTGATATTTGGATACAACACATGGAGACAAGGAGACACCCGCTTCCTTACCCAAGTACTAGGTCCTCTAAATGAGAAAAATATTATCATCGCAGGAGGGCAGGTTGAGTACTTGGCACCATTCTCTCCCCAAATGTATGTCTATTTAATGTTGTCCTCTTTACTTTTGTTTTTGTTTTTTCCCTCCTCTGCAATGAGGAAAGTAATTGCAGCAAGGATCCTTCAGCTTATGGATTTTACTTTCCTCATGCAGTAAAGATATTGTTGGTAAAAGGCAATGAATGTCCTACATCAAGATAGCAGTCCCTAGACGGTACTCAAAACTTCCAGAGCCGAACAGCCTATCAAAATTCTCAGTGGGACTTCAAATATCGGCTACTGCAACCCGAGTAGTGATTGCAGGTGGTGAGGGAAAATCCTCAGTTTACACATTGCAGCACGTAGATGATCTCAGAAAATGTCCTCCCTGTACTACTTGTGAACAGGATTCCACATTGGAGTAGAGCAGACTGTAGCAGCTCCTGTCTTTGACCTGCACCTGGCCAGCCAACTCCTTACTGAACCCCAGGAGAGCCACCCACGCTGCTGGATATGCACAGAACTGCAGAATAAGCCTTCCCCTCATGCAAACACACAGTCCCCACAAACCCAGCACCGCTCGAATACTTCTCACATGGATTACTACACACAGCCCCACACAGACACACAATTCCACAAACAGCCCCCATTCATTGGGCACTACTCCATGCTAATTCTTATTGACCTCTCTGTTGATGGCACTCAGATATACCTTGTAACGGAGCTCCCTGTACCCCTGGCTGGATACCTGCACCAAATACCGCTTCCTAGCTGGAACAGGGGACAAACCGCAGCACTTCTGCCCACAGTCGCTGTGGCTTGACTGGGGTCCTGGAACTGCTCCCTCCTGGAGCTGAATGGGGAATTCACTCTAGACACCCCCAGGCACTGGACAACACTCAGTCCTGGGAGCTCTAGTCCTTACAAGGACTTTCCCTGTTAAATCCTCCACACTGGAACAGTGATTACCGAATAGCCCTTTTCCCTCCCAGTAATCAGACGACACATAGTTCTGGGAGTACAAGCTGGAATATGTTTATTGGCAACCACAGCTGGCCTAATATGCAGGTCCCCATGCAAGGGGCACTCCCCCCTGGACCTGAGAGTAGACGACAGTAAAAACATTCACACAATTACATCAGGCTCTCAGGTCCAGGACACTCCCATACAAAACAAGATAATCCATCCCTGGTGCCTGGGAGATAATTGAGTCAATCACTGTATTAAACTCAATTATCTCAAGGCACAAAACAACACATTTTCCAAACACCCCAAAAGTACCTTAAAATACATAAAACCCCACAAACGTTACATCCCCTGACAGCCCCAATCTGGGTGGCCAACGTATCAAAAAATTACCCAGAATTCTTTTTTTGACCGACCTCATGCATGGTCCCATGCCCAAAACAGTTCCACTGTTGGCATTTCTTGCTGCTATTTTTAAAGAAGGAATGTAGTCCTTAACCACATATGCTATTTCATCTGAGCCCATCTGGAAGGCTTTGGGTTTCTAAGTACCCTAATTATCTTACCACCTATATAAATAAGATCTACGTTATTGCACTATATGCGCTCTTTCATTTGCCATATAGGATAAAGGAAGAAAAGAACATCACCTAAAGAAGGGAGAGGGTCGCCTCCACGAACCCTAAGAGTTCACTAACTGAGCTTAACCGTTTAGCTCTTAAAATTGAACTACATATTTACCACTAGGACCCCAATATAGGATAAAAAGCTTAAGGTATATATACACATACCATTATACCTATAATCTCTTTCTGCACTGAAAATCACCGATATTTAGTTATAAGCGCTTCACCATCACATCGATTTTACTATTTCTACTTTACATGATAAGTTTATGGTGATATAGCAGCTGTTTGTAAATCGCATCTCACAAGTTTGTGATTTTGTACACTTTCAATATTAGCGCTGGTTACCTCTATTGCTATTTTGAATTCTGCAGCTAGATTGATTTTCCTTTCACACCTCTCCCCTCTGTCAGTCCTTACATGGGCTTCCTGTATCCTATAGGAGTCAATTCAAGGTACTAATCCACACCCATAAAGCAATGACCAATTCTAGCCCCTCCTATATCTCTTCACTGATCCGCAGGTATGCCCATTCTCGGTCTCTCCGCTCTGTCCATGACCTTCTGCATTCATTCGCACACGTACGGCCAACTCGCGCTTGCAGGACTTCTCGCAGGTGGCTCCTTTCCTTTGGAATAGCCTGCCTACGACCATCAAGCTCTCCCCTAGTCTTTAATCATTTAAAGTGCTTCAAAACTCATCTCTTCAGGGAAGCTAATGGCCTCCCAGACTAACCTCTACCTCACATACCTGTCCATTGCTCGCTCCTAAAGGGCAGCACTCTACTCTCTCCTCCAGCTCTGCTTCACTCCACCTTGTTTGATTACCTCCCGTCCTGTTGTTTTATGCCCCACCTCCTATAGACTAAACCCGTTTGAGCAGGGCCGTCTTCAACCTATTGTTCCTGTAAGTTTTTGTAATTGTCTTATTTATTGTTAAATCTCCTCCTTTGATAATATTGTAAAGCACTATGGAATATGCTGGCGCTATATAAATACCAGTAATAATAATAATAGGTATCATACACAACACCACAAACTACTCATGAACATATACAAAATAACCACTCACACAAGCAAATCTAATGCTACAAAGCAACTGCAGCACCCATAACTAACACAGCAGAATAAGGCAACATACACACCTCAATTTTATTTAAAAAAATAAAATAAAGCTGTTTTATTTGAATAGCCTCAAAAGAAGTAGCTGCCACATCAACCCCGGGTCCTGTACAAGCATGCACTGGAATCTATCCCTGTTAAAGACTCAGGTCTCAAAGAGTAATATGTTTTACGATAAAAGTGGTATTAGCTTCATCACTTGCAGTCTTCTGAGGATCAACAGGAGGTAAACCCAAGTACTCTGTCTAGGGAGATGTGGGGTACTGTCTTACTTACTTGTTGCCTCTTGTCCCCAAGAGGATATAGATGTCTCTTACACCTCCTTTCTTCAGCCATCTTTAGCTTTGCGGAGACATGTACAACCTGGAATGGTGTAAATGTCCTATCTGGTATAAAAGATTGGGATCCTATAAAATAAACAAGTCCGAAGTACTGTATAGCATGTCGGGGAGGTCTGTATAACCCCTGTCACGGCAAGGGTGCATAACTCATTATTGCACTATGGATTATTGTTATTTAATGTAATTTGTGTAGTGCATAGATGGAATATTGTCAATGTCAAAAGGGGTAATTTGATTGTATAGAAGGTTTATGGCCACAGAGGTCAGATGGCAGAAGGGGTAATGGAATTTGCATTGGATTCTGGATGGATGGAGCCTGTGAATTAATCAAAGGCTCTGTAAGGTGTGATAGACAGCCACTAGAGGAGGACTTAACCCTGCAAGGGAATTATTGCAGTTTATAAAAACTGCACTAATTGCACTTGCAGGGTTAAGGGTAGTGGGAGTTGGCACCCAGGCCACTCCAATGGGCAGAAGTGGTCTGGATGCCTGGAGTGTCCCTTTAACTCCACCTCTAGACCAGGCATGGTAATCCACAGGGTATATATCCAATGTCCAATGTGAAATGTCTTTGTACTTGCTTGGGGCCAGAATCTATTTCTAAGTGAGTCACCATCATTTTATCCCTTTTGATTTTCATCTATATTTTTATATTCACGGTGACTTTTTTTTTTTTTGCTCATAATAAATATTCCTTTATAAAGTTCTACCTTTGTCTGATACAGAATTACGTTACCTGAAGAGACTAATTAGTTTTTCTGCATTTCCTTAAATATTGTGATATGTTGTATTTGGTGGGTTTTTATTATTGATTTACCGGGGAGACCAAAGCACCCCATTTATAAATTGTCTTGGTGGTGGCAGTGTTAAAATAGTCATAGTTATATTATTATGTTTAAAGGACCACTATAGGCACCCAGACCACTTCAGCTTAATGAAGTGGTCTGGGTGCCAGGTCCAGCTAGGATTAACCCTTTTTTTGCTATGTTTATAAATGGGTTAATGCAGCCTCTAGTGGCTGTCTCAATGACCGCTGCTAGATGGCTTCCGCGCTTCTCACTGTGAAAATCACAGTGAGAAGACGCCAGCGTCCATAGGAAAGCATTTACAATGCTTTCCTATGAGACTGGCTGAATGCGCCCGCGCGTCTCTTGATGCGCATTCAGCCGAAGAGGAGGAGGAGAGCTCCCCGCCCGGTGCTGGAATAAGAGGTAAGTTTAGCCCCTTCATCTCCATCCAGTCCAGCGTGAGGGGGACCCTGAGGTTGGGGGCACCCTCAGGGCACTATAGTGTCAGGAAAACGAGTGTTTTTCTGGCACTATAGTGGTCCTTTAAGTGTGGGTGGTGTTAAGGGGGATTTTGTCATTATTTCCGGTCTAGTGCAAACAAATAGTGAATTTTAACACACTTTTGAAGTAGGGTGCGTTCGTCACAACCCCCACTTGTCCGAAGAGGGAACAGGGCCTCCCATGTTGAAAGCAAGATGATTTTTCTTGAACAATGCTGCAACTTAAAGAGAATCACTGAAGACCAACACAACTGATAGATTTTTGTATGCTCAAATATTTATAGTCTTTGCACAAATAATGTTTTGCAATATCTGCACCACAAACCTTTCTCCTAACCCCTTTTATTGCTTATCACAACTTAGCACCTAACAAAACAGAGTGAGCTCCTTTTAATTTACAATCTGGCTGCAGACTGTCAGAGAAGCTGCAATAATGACTCCCTGGGTATCCTCTCATTCTAATGCTGGTTTCTTTGTAGATCATATCACTCAGAGCTGGCAATGGCAGAGCGCTTTTCATAAGGAATTCTTTTTGTTATTTGAAGGGGCGTTGCTATGGAGTCAGGCGTATGGCGCAGTGTTCTGCAAAGCATTTTCATATTTTATTTGAGTAAATGCTATAAACTATTGAGCATGTACAAAATAAAGCATATTAATGAGGCCAAAATCTGTCCGCATATAACACCGACAGGCACAAAACAAAAAGATGCACTTTACCAGATGCCACCATACCGGTGTGTTTTGTGTCAGCAAATGGTTTAATGAATAATGTTGTATGTATGATGCTTTCATTAAGGCTCAAACATTATGCTACGTGAAATATATACAAACAAAATGTGTGAACACAACCCCAGTGAAAATAGTGATAATTGAAAACAAACCGGAACTTCCCTGTATTAGGTGAAGTATCCAGAAAAGGTCCCCAAAGACTTCCTCTTGTCTTCAGCAAATATATACAAATGGAATAGGGGATAATCTGCTAAATACAGATAAAATGCAAAAACATAGCGCTTAACTGTGTGAGAGTAAATGAAGATGGCGTACTGGGCGTCCTACGCGTTTCGTCCTAAGATGGGACTTACTCACTTACTCAGGGACTTGGTGAATAAATAACAGCAAAAATATAAAAACATTCCCCCCCCCCCCCCAAAAGTTCTTATATATCCCCTCCAGAAGTTCGTTATTGCATAATTCCCGGCCGGTGTTCCTTCTCTATTCAGGCGGCACTTCCTACTTGGGTGAGATGTCATCATCACGCACGCCCCTTGCGTTCCAAATGTGCGTTCCACATACCCGGAAGTAAAGAACGATCAATCATTTTCCATTACTCCGAAGATATACAAGTGAACAGAGGCATAATGAGGGGGAGGAACAATTAAAAAAAACACTCTTGATGGCACAATGTAAATCACAACATATATTAATGCAGGAATATATTCATTAACATCCTACTATTTCATTTAAAAAGGGAAAAAACTTTCTACAAATAAAAATGAAAAAAATTAAAATGAATAAAGAATATAATAATAATCAATAAAATAAAACAAAAGATAAAATAAAATAAAAAAATTATACATTAACCCCTTAAGTCCGGCGGACGTATATTTACGTCCTTTTAAAAGCGGCTCTAAACGCCGCAGGACGTAAATATACGCCCGCCGGTTTTTTTTAACTTACCCGGTCGCCGGTGGTCCCACGCCGGCGATCGCGGTTGGGGGGACTCCCAGGGAGCCCCCCCGAGGCAGATCTGCCTCCTCCGGTCCCTCCCGGTCATGTGAGAGTGAGGTCCTTGCGAGGACCTCACAATCACATGGCCGGTATAGCTGGCTCAGGCATTGCCAGCAGGGGGACCAACTGTAATGACAGTTGGTCCCCCTGCTGGCTGAAAATTAAATAAAATAATGTTAAATAAGTGTAAAAAAAAAAATTATACTTAGATCATATATATATATATTATATATATATGATCTAAGTATATATATACACATATACATACACACACATACACCGTCTAGGTGTATTTTAATATTAATATATATATAATTATATATATATATTAATATCAAATTACACGTAGACTGATACTGATTAAATATATATATAATTATTGTTATATATATTTATAAATAATATAAAAAAAATAAATATGTAAATACGTAAAAAATAAAATAAATAAAATAAAAAAATAATTAAAAATAAAATATTAAAAAATATATAGATGTGTTTTATTTCGTTCTTACTGTATTGTGATATTAATATATATATATTTATATCAAAATACACGTAGAACGAAATAATATATATATCTATATACATAAATATATACGTATATATCACTATATATATATACCTATATATAAATAAAAATATTTAAAAAAATATATATATATATATATACGTATATATACACATATGTGTATATATATACATATATTAATTCTACACATATATTTATGTAATAATTTTACATAATTAGGTATCCTAATTAATTACAATTAGCGGGACCTGCCTGACCACCCATGCCGAAAGTATAGGGAATTTAATTTGCTAGCACTATATTTAACCCTATAACTTTCCAAGACACCATAAAACCTGTACATGGGGGGTACTGTTTTACTCGGGAGACTTCGCTGAACACAAATATTAGTGTTTCAAAACAGTAAAATGTATTACAACCATGATATCGCCAGTAAAAGTGAAGTTTTTTGCATTTTTCACGCACAAACAGCACTTACAGGGACGATATTATTGCTGCAATACTTTTTACTGTTTTGAAACACAAATATTTGTGTTCAGCGAAGTCTCCTGAGTACAACAGTACCCCTCATGTACAGGTTTTATGGTGTTTTCAAAAATTACAGCGTCAAATATAAGGCTTGTGTTTAATTTTTTTCACATTAAAATTCGCCAGATTGCTTACGTTGCCTTTATGACCCTATGGTAGTCCAAGAATGAAAATTACCCCTATGATGGCATACCATTTGCAATAGTAGACAACCAAAGGTATTGCAAATGGGGTATGTGCAGTCTTTTTTAGTAACCACTTAGTCACAAACACTGGCCAAAATTGGCGTTTTTTGCATTTTTCACACACAAACAAATACGAACGCTAACTTTGGCCAGTGTTTGTGACCAAATGGCTACTAAAAAAGACTGGACATCGCTTATTTGCAATACCTTGGGTCGTCTACTATTGCAAATGGCATGCCATTATGGGTGTAAATTTATTTCCTGGGCTACTATACAGTCTCAAAGGCAACGTAACCAATCTGGCGAATTTCAATTTCAAATGTAACATGCTATATTTGACCCTGTAACTTCTCAAAACACCATAAAACCTGTACATAGGGGGTACTGTTTTACACGTGAGACTTTGCTGAATACAAATATGTGTATTTTATTGCAGTAAAAGCAAACAGTATTATGACATTGACAGTTAAAATGTCATGTAGAACGAAAAAAATAAAAAAAAATCTTATTTTCTCCCATTTTTTTCATATTAAATTATGTTTCATAGCTAAATATTTGATATTAAATGAAAGCCCTGTTTCCCCTGAATAAAATGATATATAATAAGGGGGGGTGCATTTAATATGAAAGAGGTGAATTACGGTTTGACAGACATATAGCGCAAATGCCAGGTTTTGTTTACATTTTGTTTCGTTCACAACTTGTACATTTGGCTGCGGTGTTAAGGGGTTAAGGATTGAATAAAATATATAAACAATATATAATAAATAAGAAATAAAATACTCCATATATTTACATAATCCATATATACATTGATTTTTACATTCCCTATTTTGAAAATATGTACAAAATATGTGTATAAACAACAAGATGTCATAATTTAATTGTCTTTATAAAATATTAGTGATTAAATGAGAGAGGTGGAGCCCATTTTTATATATATATATATATATATATATATATATATATCGCACTCCCCTTTTTTCTCTTTTCTTGCAATGTTTAAATATTCCCCCCAAAATATATATTTTCTTTTTGAGATTTCAGAAAGCCAACAAATTATAATAATGATAGTAATAACATGTACCATATGTATCAGATTATCTATTCCAATATCTCTAAGGTGTTACCCAAATAAAGATGTTAATAAGAAGTGAAAAAAATGAAAAAAAGGAGTGCAACATCTACTCAGAAAAAAGTATTTCACACAGCAAAAGTCAATCCTCAAAAAAACTCCATAAATCAATATCCAAATTTAAACCAAAAGGTTGAAGCGTTTAGTTTATTTATCCAAAATGTTTCTCTCTGTGAGAGTTTCTTGGTCAAATCTCCTCCTCTCCAGTAAGGATCTACATGCTCAATGCCCACAAAATAAAAATGTTGCCAACAAAAATAGTTGCAAGCATTGCAATGGAAAGGTATTATATGTTTAGTTGAATTTTTTCGAATGTTATTTTGTTGTTCCAATATTCTTTCTTTAAGTTTTCTACACGTTCTTCCAACGTATTGTTTCCCACATGGGCATTGCAACATGTAGACTACATTTTTGGTGTTACAATTTATATAAGATTTTATTTTAAACCTCTCTTTTGTTGTAAAACTCATAAATTCTTTCTTTTGTGTATACTTTTGGTTTTTACATGCAAAAGAGAAATTATAATTATTTTGGGGATTTTGGGGGGGGGGGTTTAGATGTCATTAGATCTTTCCTGTTCTTTTTTTTTTCTATTTCCTCAATTTCTTTATCCAACAAAGTAGGTTCATATTTCTTTGTTATAAATTTATTTTTTAGATGTTTAGCTTGCTCCCTATAATTGTACAATTTCTCCTGACCCGTATTAATTGACTTTTTGGGATTGTTTCTAGCCATTTCTCCTGGTGACAACTCTTCCTGTGTATATAGCTGTTGCCCTCAGTTTAAAAAAAAAAAAAAAAAAACATTCTGACTCAATTTTGTTGTTCTCCACAAAAAAACATATGTCTAAGAAATTTATAGTAATGGCATCCATCTCGTATGTAAATTTTAATCCATAATTATTCTCATGAATATAGTCCAAGAAGGATGATAGTTCCTCTCGTGGGCCCTGCCAAATCATTATTATGTCATCAATGAAACGTTTCCATAGGACCAGGTTCGCTGCCCAGCCATGCCCACTCCATATGTGGTTGGATTCCCAATCTTGCATATATATGTTTGCATAGCTGGGGGCGAACCTGGTCCCCATGGCTGTGCCAGTTGTTTGAAGGTAAAATGAATCATCAAAAAGAAGAAATTATGTTTTAGAATATAATGAATGCTATTTAAGATAAAATTTCGAAAGTCTGATGCTACATCCTCATCACCATCCATAGCTCGTTCTTCTGCAATCAAACCTTTATTATGTTTGATTACAGTATGTAATGAGGCAACATCAATAGTTACCCAAATAAAGTCTGGTTTCCAGACTATGTTTTCCATAATTCTCAAGATATGAGCTGTATCTTTCAAATAGGAAGGTGCTTCTTGGGCATATTTTTGGAGATGATGGTCGACAAACTCCTATAAATGGGCAGATATATAATTTATGGCACTAATAATTGGCCTACCTGGTGGTGTTATTGGGTTCTTATGTAATTTGGGGAGAAAGTAAAAAATAGGGATTATTGGAAATTTATTGAAAAGGTATTCTTTGTTATTCTTGGAAATTATACCATCCCTGTATGCCTGATCTAATAAAATTCCAAGGATGGTATTGAATTATTTTGTTGGGTCTCCTGTAAGTTTTATATAGGTATCAATTTCTCCCAAAATTCCATGAGCCTCATACATATAATATTCCTTTGTCATGATAACTATGGCCCCCCCTTTATCTGCTTCCTTTATAATTATATTGTCCATTTTTTTGGAGTTTAGTAATACTTGCTGATTCCTCTTTACTCATATTGTATTTATTTTCTTGTTGTTTTTTTTTCCTCTTTTTCTAATTTTTCCAAATCGTGGCATACCATGTTATTGAAAGTTTCCAAAAAAGGGCCTCTGTCTCCCACTGGATAAAAATGTGACTTTCTTTTAAACCTATTCTGTTCAGTGTCTATTATTTCATTTGGACTTTTTAGAAATGTATTTTCCTCTATCTCTTTTATGCTACGTGAGCCTGTGTGGAGTGCAAGCAGAGTTTTACAGTTAATTGTTGTAGATAGGTTAAACATGATAATGCATGATAACATATACATATATATATATATATATATATATATATATATATATATATATATATATATATATAAAAGTAGAGATTGTAGCCGTATTAGTCCAGTGATGTAGATGTAAAAAACAGATAAAATGAGTATCTTGTAATACCTTTTTTATTGGACTAACATAATTTTTTAATGACAAGCTTTCGGGATAACCTATCACTTGAGAAAGGGAGGTTATCCTGAAAGTTTGTCATTAAAAAATTCTGTTAGTCCAATAAAAAAAGGATTACAAGATACAAATTTTATCTGTTTTTTACATCTATATATATATATATAGCTTCTCTGTAAATGTAACATTCTGTGGGGCCACAAGGTTTGAAGTATTCTCTTTTACTTACAGGAAGGCTAAAGGCTCAACATACACTGGTGCTGGTGGTTTAACATTCAGTGGCCCACGGATCCAGGCAGCTTCAGTCCTCCTAGACGTTAATGTGGACAAAGTGGAGACTGCAGACTCTGTTATCCAGCGTCTAAAAGCCGCTAATATCCCTGAAGAAAACAGCATAGGGCTCATGTTTGCATGTAACGGCCGAGGAGGACAGCACTATTACAAGGACAATGTGGAGGCCGACTTGTTCCGTAAGCACTTCCCAAGCATCCCTCTTTTTGGCTTCTTTGGAAATGGCGAGATCGGTTGTGATCGCGTAGTAGGTGCCAGTTTTACATTGAGGGAGTGTTGTGATAACAGGGATGAACTTTTGCATGGTTACTGTACAGTGATGACTATCATTCATTTTGGCAAGTAGCCACCCAGCAGATACATTGCGAACAGTGTCTGTGGCCCTGCTCTACCACCTGTTAATCACTGAGCTCTGCAAACTAGTGGACTAATCTCGCTGGAGCCAACTTTAGAGCAATGATTTTAGTTTGGTCCTAGTTAGCCATTTTAGTTCTGATGCCTCAACAAGTAAAACGAATAAAGATTCTATGTGTAATTTCATTTACGTTGTGTATAAAAGTATCTTTTCTTTTTGTCTTTGCTGCTTTAAGCCAAACATGTTGCCTTAATTGGCCACTTAAAAGGACACATTCAGTGGTAAAGTATTCAGTACAGTTTTCACAGTAAAGTGGTCTAACAAGTATTACATTAGGCTGTTGATTGAGGAGTACTGATCTTTCAAAACCTGTTCCTAGAAGGTACAATTCTGAAAACCCAAAAAAGGAAAACCGTTTGATGCTATCTAAATAAATATGTGCTTCCTTATACACTGCGTCTGGCTATAATGCATATAATTTTGTGTGCTTTGTTATTTCAAAGTTGTCTGCCATTTCCAATTGTTTTGTAAAGAACATGATTTTACTCTTTATAATGTTTAAATGGGTTTGTACACACGTGTACGCAATCTTTTATATTGGAATTATTGAAGGAAAATTTTTCAAAACAATCTGCTACTTCTAAGATCCTAATACAAGTAACAATAACGCCTCAGAATAAGTTCTCTGTGTATATAGAATTATATTTTTAGACATTGAAGCATCTATGAAAGAGTTCTACAACATTCCTAATTTTTGCTTTGATTGAACAGCAGACTTGGGACAGCAATCAATTCATCCACACTTGGATTTTCTGGTCATCAATGTTAATTTCAATTCAGCTTATATTGCGACTGCTGGTTTTTTGTTTTGCCAATCAAGATTTATATTCGATTATAAACGTATCTGTCTCTCCCAGCTGCAGGACTTCTAGCAACTGTATAATGCTCACATCCTCCAATTTCATTGTACTTGTCTGTAGTTTATTTCTAATACCGGCCATTTATATTAAAACATCACTGATCTTTTTACTGCTTTTTTTTGGGGGGGGCTTCTCCGTTCTCTTCACTCTTTATAAACTTCCAGGCAAAGGGCTAATTTGTTAAGGAAAATTCCTTGAAAAATGCTGGATTTGTTGTAGGCTCATACCTCCCCCCCCCCCCTTAATTAACACAAAGAATGTGTATACATGTTTTCTACAAGTATTTATGTCTTTAATGTATTCACATGATGATATTAAATGATGTGC
This sequence comes from Pelobates fuscus, assembly GCF_036172605.1. Lineage (NCBI taxonomy): Eukaryota > Metazoa > Chordata > Amphibia > Anura > Pelobatidae > Pelobates > Pelobates fuscus. Next base: position 373,076,140 of record NC_086319.1, on the reverse strand, counting down.
CTGTTAATATTAAATACACTAATATATAAAGATATGTGAAAAGTAAACCTCTCGTGATCTCTTTAACATGATTCCCCCAACACACAGTCACCTTCTCACTACGTCATATAGCACATCAGTACATGATGAATTTGGTGTTGTGTTTAGAGAGAGTCACTTAATTTACCTGCCATGTTCTTCAACTCATGGAGGTTACTTTCTTTTTTTTGTAACTCCCACCTGGTTTCATCTCTTTTGTCTCAAGGATACTTTTTAAATAAAAAGGATTTAAAAAAAAACAAGACTAGTAGACCATTTAATTTAAACTAGGCTCATCACTTGGCAATTTTCAAAGAGAAATATATGTCCTTTTAAGAGCCTGCAGATAAAACTGCAAACAACATGCTGTCACATACCAAAGTCTGTTTTGAAAGTTGTTCCTGTAAGCAGATTGAGCAGCAATGTTGGAAAAATGGAAAGTTAGTGCTTGTAGCATTTGACAACTATCACTTCAAAAATATATTTTAATATAATAGTCCTTTCATCAAGTTTTTAAATGAAATTAACTTTTTTTTTCTAATGCAGTATATGTTAAAAAATAAATAAAGAGGCCTTTCCTTGTGAGAAAGCGTTGCTAAGGATTGTGGGAATACAAAGTCTCTTCCTGGGGGGCGGGGCCTGACTGCCAAGATGGCCGGACGTGGTTTCTAAACGCTCCGGCACCAACGGACATTAAATCGATAATCCTTGGCAATCAACCCATCTATGAAACACCCGGTGCCTGGAATATGAAGCAGGACACTCTGCGAAAAGCAAAGATACTTGTCCCGCGACAAACAGACACACGAGCACTTACACAGACCAGGAGGCCTACACGGGAGCGGAGACTATTGCCTGGGGGACGCGGCCGATCGCCCGGCACGGGACCCGCTTACTAGCGAGAAACACACACTGCCCTGCTACCCCCTCCCCCCCCTCCGGACCGGCGGGGGATATCCCGGTCCTCGCTGGGGGCGACTAACCCTGTAAAGCAACGCAAACTGGCGATGAAACCTGCGGTGAGACGAAACTGCCAGGGCACAGCCAAGATGGCGGCTCAGGCACGGCCAGCAACGCAAAGCAACTGTATCAAACCACCCAAACATACCGTGGCATTCTTCGATCAGCTCTGCGCAGGCCTCTGGACTAAACTCAGGGCCGAGCGCCGAGCCTTCAAAATGGCGAGAAAGGCGGCAGCGGTTTGGATTCGCCCGGCAGTCCGGCGCCTCTTGGGCGGATTCCCGCCAAGAACCATTAGGGAGACACCCCAACCGACACAGCGCCGAACAACGAGATGGCCGGAAACACCGACATGGCCCGTGCGGGCCAGCACCCACTCATTCTCGCACCGAAGTGAGGCCAGACAATATTCCCGACCTCCCAGCCACTCGGAGTCTACGGAGTCATCCCACCTATGTGCCGAACTCCACTGCACCCGAGCTTCAGCCCGCACTGCAGGGACTAACCAAACCGGTAAACAGCACACATGGGCCGCCGGGCGGGTCCGGAGGGCAGAACAAGCAACGGCTCTGACCCCTGGAGTGCTGACTGCAAACCAGCTCGGAATATGGCCGCAGCACCAATCCTGCACTTGGCTCACCTGCCAAGCCTCCAAAGCCGGCATCGGATAAACCAAGGCGGCTTACACCGCTGACGGACTGTGATCCTGCACGGAGACAACGCACGGTCCCCCTGAAAAGACAGTAACTACCAAGCTATCATTCCGTTGTTACGACCTTTACTCAACACTGAAATAAGCACTGCTGAAATGTTTTATTCTCTTTCATATTTACCGGTAGATTACTGTTACGTGACTCTCTACCCACACGAGCGGACTCAGTCTTTTAAGCTATCCGCACCAACTGGCTTTTCAGACTTACCTGCAAACTCGCGGGATGCCCGGTATCCAATGACGCTACCTAATGCCTTAGTTAACACATCTTTCTATATTTTCATTGTATATAAGTTGGTTTTGATTTTTCTTTTGGAGTCCATGCCATAGCAGCAACCAAGTACGTGGGTGCCATAGGGTGGATATCAGCCTGTCAAATTACTATAATACTGTTTATATTTAAGTGATCATTGTACTTTTACGTATATATAGCCTGAACTACCCTAATTTATGCATACGCATACTCTGATAACACACTCATGAATGGCGAGCCTGATCTCGCTAATGCAACTTACTAACTGATTATTCAAATCTAGCGAGAATTGCTAACACGATGTTCATGTATGTGTTTAACCCCCTCTACTACCGCTCCAACATAGCAGGAGACACCCAGAGGTGATGCACCTTTAATTAAAAGATCAGTACACCCTGAGAATCTAACTACCCCATCTCCAGCTACCTTTAGCACTGTGTCGCACCCTGATCCATAGGAAGTATATGCTATGCTTCTCCAGTTTTTAGTTAATTTTAAAAGATGCAATGACCTAGTCTGCCATACCACTGGCCCATGTTACATGCTTGTATAATCTGCCTTTTACAATCGTAGGGTCTCTAGCCTGTAATTTTTCCAAGTTTTACAATACCAGCTACAATTCAGCCTGTTTCTTTCAACTTAAAAAAAAAGTGCAATTGTTTCATATGTCATGGCACTGTATGCAAATGTATGACCATAATAAGCTTGCGGATGCTGTCGTGGCTATGCAAGCCTGCATGTTATTCTCTTATTGCACACTAAAATAAAGAATTTAAAAAAAATAAAAAATAAATAAATAAATAAAGAAACCTTTAGTATATGACCGGATTCTTCAGCCATATACACCGTGGGTCAGACAGTGTTTGAAAAGGGACAATCTCTATGGTCTTTGTGATGAACTAAAAGACTATAATCCACTAAGCTCCTTGCCTTCCTGACTCTTTGGACCCTCACTGAGAGCGGGAGTGTCCAGTGGGACAAACATAAACCTGCTCTGGAACTCTGGCCCGGCCCCGAGTTTTAGGATTTCCTGGTCATCTTTCACCTTCTATTTCACCACTTTCCCTGCGACCCAGAAAAGTGATTTTTGGAGGGAAACTTCTATCCGTAGAAATGAACAATAGCTCCCTGAAACAGTCAGGGAGTTCCTTTCCACGAGGAGATATTGCGCCTGGTAAATCACTGCAACTTTGACTGTGTGGCATTTGGACAATTCTACATGGATCTGAGAACTATTGTCCCAGAATGGGTGCTTGGATATGCTCTTTAAAATGATGTATGAAGTTTGAGGGTTCCTTACTGTTTGATGGATGTTTTGGGGGTATTTCTATGTTTCGCTCTCTATATCCAGGAGATAATTAGTTTACAAGTTATCAACTCTATTATCTCCCAGACACAGAGACGCCTGGGCTGGCTTAAGATCCCATGCTGGGGGTCTGGGTATAAATATATGTACATATTGCTGAATAAAACAGTTCTTGTACCCTTCCTCTGTCATAATCACTGCTTCACTACGGGATCTGAGAGAATCTACTCTAGGTACAGGCGCTCCATTACAGTGTTCCCTGCTTCACTCTCAATATAGAGACGGGAAGTGAAGACTGTTGGTGTGTTTGGCAGATTTTTAAAAGCAATTCCTACATTACAATGTTTTCTGAGTTAAAAAACAAAAACAAAACCGTGTGTGGGGACCCTGTCCTATCCTTGTTCAGTTGCCCGTATTCCACTTTGATTTCCCTGATCAAACTGTGCTCTCCTTGGTTCGGTACTTTCCCTCTACCGAATGTAGTACCGAGTACTGTCCCTGGTAGATGGTAGCCATTTTGTTTTCCCAAACGCTCAAAGTAGTACTTATCCTCGAATGCCCTGGAACTATATTCGGCCACTTAACTACGCGGTTACTGGTCTGTTTTGCTGTTTTGCCCCATTTATCAACATGCCAGGAGAGCGCTAATTGGAGGTATGGTACTATGAGGAACAAACGCTCCCTAAGAGCCAGGTGAGCACCCATTTATGTGCCTGCAGAAACTGATGATATTTGACTGTCCAAGATCACTTTTGCTCTGGAACTATTTTGGACTTCGCCCACGTGTGCGGCCAGTCAAAATTTTTCCCAGTCGATTGGACAATTCCTTATGGATCTGGCCGCTATTTGGATAACTTTGGCGCTCGAACAGGGCTATCCATGGATGTATGGCATGTGGGGTTCCTGTGTTTTAACTTTTTTTTTTTTCGTTTTTTGGTGTTCGGCTCTCTGTATCTGGAGGATAATTAACTTACCGATCTTTGACTCAATTATCTCCCGGACACAGAGATGCATGGGCAGGGATTATCTGTATTGAATGGAAACCCTATGCTGGGGTCTGTGCATAAAAGGCAGATTTTGGCACAATTAAATCAGTTGTACTCCCAGAACTGTGTGTCGTCCAGTTACTGGGGTAATGGACTATATTCACTACGCAGCACTTTGTTCCAGTTAGAAGGATTTCGACAGAGATATTTGGTCTCAGGATTGCAGCTTTGCTACACATTGTATAATTACGACTGTACTATCTTCAACCATTCACTGCCCTGAGGCAATTGTCTTAGGACAAGTAGTGGGAAAGCAGCATTGAATTGTACAGTTTATGTTCTGTTCTTTAACACCATCCAGAACACGTGCCAGTTTTATCTTGCTACTCAAATGTAAATAGAATCCTCATGGTTAGCCCACTGTGTTATTTACTAAAATAATTTTAACCAAATACCACCATTAGGCTAGAGAAAATTATGTCCTTGTTGAATTGGAAAGACCATGCAACTTAAGCAATGATTGTTCAGCTCTGGTATGGGACCAAAAATTTGATCTTTCATGATGTTATAACATTCGTCATGTGTCCAGCACCTGCCCATGCTAAAGTTTTACTCCAAGCACAAAGACCATTTCACTAATTTGAAGTGGTCATGATGCCTAGACTCTGCTTGTGCAGCGGTTCACTATGAAATGCACATACTGAATTTAACCTCTCTTCAGCCTGAGGTGTAACTCCACCCCTGACCATGTCATTGAGCGTCATTTGCCAGCCAGGAACAAGAGTTCTGGTGTGGTTAATGTCAATTAAGTGCTTTATATTTGGCATCTGATTCTAGCACGCATATCATGTTGGTGGCATGGCTAATGGCCGCATGGCCTCTCCGTGCTGTCCGTGTCCTTCACTCCGCCTGCCCTCTTTGACATCTGACCCCCTTAAGCGAAGGTCAGTGAAGTGAGCATAGGAGGATCAGGCGGCAAGCAGAACTTACCTTGGCGCTAGATTGTTAAAGGACCACTCTAGTGCCAGGAAAACATACTCGTTTTCCTGGCACTAGAGTGCCCTGAGGGTGCCCCCACCCTCAGGGACCCACTCCCGCCGGGCTCTGGGGGGAGGAAGGGGTTAAACTTACCTCTTTCTCCAGCGCCGGGCGGGGAGCTCTACTCCTCCTCCTCTTCTTCCTCGCGACGTCATCGGCTGAATGCGCATGCGCGGCAGGAGCCGCACTCGCATTCAGCCGGTCGCATAGGAAAGCATTCATAATGCTTTCCTATGGACGCTTGCGTGCTCTCACTGTGATTTTCACAGTGAGAAGCACGCAAGCGCCTCTAGCGGCTGTCGGTGAGACAGCCACTAGAGGCTCTGGAGGCTGGCTTAACCCTCAGAATAAACATAGCAGTTTCTCTGAAACTGCTATGTTTATAAAAAAAAAGGGTAAAAGCTAGCTGGACCTGGCACTCAGACCACTTCATTAAGCTGAAGTGGTCTGGGTGCCTAGAGTGGTCCTTTAAGTTATTATTTGCTGAAGCAGTACTTCCTTCCTGAAAACAATAGGGGGCACTCTGACATTTTCAACTACTGAAGCTTTTTTTTTTGCATACTGCATTTTGTTACAGTTGAAAATTACCTCTAGCATTACTGAAGATCTGACAATTGGTCATCTGGAGAGTTGGTTTTGGTCTCCATTCATGGCTAAATAAAATGCAACAGTGATGAACTATTATGAATAAACAAAGAAATACAAAATACTTCATTAAACACCACCACAATAATAGGCTTGACAATTTACACTGCGATTTTATTAAGTACTTAATTATTTTAAGATGCTAACAACCAATATTGAAGTCCCATCATGGCCACAGCCTGAGTCTAATTGCTGTACTAGATATTATATAAAGATATGAAATGCGCTTGGCTTGTTTGGCTTTAATGGCCCTACTGGAGGTACTAATTCAAGAAGCTATTTTACATGGTCTCCTGTTTGCCTGAAACTCCTACGGGCTTTATTATAGCGTAGGCCTGGCACCAGCATCGAATCTAAATAAACTACAGCACAACCCGTAAGCAAGTTGTGCACTAGATTAGAACAGCACCCTACATTCTATTCTAGATCACTGGCATTCAATGATCTTAACATGTTCAGATTTATTGCAAAATCTTATTCTTGAAGATTCCAGAATCTACTGAATATTAATAGATTTGTTTGGTTGCATTTTGGGGGAAAAAGTTTAATTCAAGTGACCAATCCCAGATTGTACCGCAGATGTTTCATGACAGCTTCCCAAAGAGCATAACAGCTAGACCTATAGGCACATGACGTTCCCAAATCAGCATGCAACAAGCAAGAACCCATTATAATGTTACAATGTCTCTTGTATTATGTCTGTTCAACTGAAATAGTGGCCAGGGATCCAACATCCGTAAAGTGTCCAACCTCTTCAGAACTCTAGAAAAGAAATGTATAGACATAATTAGCATGGGAATAGTATGTCCATGCTACACTTTACACCAGGGATGCCCAATAGGTAGATCCCCAGACGTTGTAGAACTACAACTCCCATGATGCTTTGCATGCCTTTAGAATGGCAAAGCATCATGGGAGAGGTAGTTTTAAATATTTTTGGGAACTACCTTTTGAGTACCCCTGCTTTACACACAATACTTAAACATATCTCAAATTAATCCTATCCCAAGGTTTCAACTTTCAATGCAGGAGCACAAGAAAAGGAGAGAAAAAGACTGTAACACCGAGGTTTATGGAGGTCTTGCGCAATCCTCCATAGACCTCAGGGTTTTATGGTCACGCATGCATGAGAGTACAGCACTAATGGAGTTGCAGGATAAAAATATCTGCCGCCGTGAGGGACAGCCTGAGGTAAGCAAAACTCCCCTTCCCTGTACCGCCGGCCACTGGACATACATCAGATCTGTCAGTCTTGCAAGTCTTTGAGTAATATGCAAAGACCCCCGAAAGTGAAAAATCCACTATATTAATAAAAGTTCAAATGGTGCGCAAAAATTATATATATATAGAATATTTTTTTTCCAAAATTCTGACAAAAGTAATCTGAAAATAAATTATAAACCATACATAGTGCAAATCAATATGTTTAAAAACAATTATGCAACAAAAGAAAAAAAAGACAATTGAAAACCATTCACAAAAACCAAGTGGCTGGAGTGTGAAATATCTCACCCAGGGAGGATGAGACCCTTCCCTACCCAAACTGAGCTTGCACATCTACCAATTAACAAAATAATGAAAGGCTGTAAACCACCGGACTTACCGTGGATTATTATGGATCTATGCTGGATGCCATGGCTATCTGTTATGGTACATCTTCACTACGATTGTTCAATTTTCGTCTAATGTTTTATAAATAAAAATAAAAAATATTGTTTTTCTGTTCACTCACTTTGCATTTTATTAATTGATCAAAAAAAAATAATCTATTAACATTTCTATTTTTGAAAGCATCTAAGTTTACTGGATTTTTTCACACCTGCCTAAAAAGTTTGCACACTGCTATATAAATATAAATATGAAATAGATAAATATAGAAGTTGTATTTATGAAGCACCAACATTTTCCGCGGCGCTGTACAATGTATTCATCCACACTAACCACTAAAGGAAGGGGCATGAAGTGCCTGTGCTAAAATTGCTGCTTGTTTTACTTATTACAATATTGGGGAGGCCTATTATTCCAGTAGTAGTTGGTAAATAAAGATTAAATATCTTAATGCAAGGTTTGTATAATTTTATCAATAGACTGTTATACAGGGGTGGCTCGTCCACAACCCACCAGATTAGTGTTGATATAAAAAAAAATGAATCTATTGCCAGTGGTGAAAACGTCTGACGTGATTTCATTTTGGGAAAGGGTAGCTTACAAATACACCACAGAGTACTGCAATACTATCATTTTCCCTCCCCTTCATCCACTACAGCACAAACGGACTCACTGTTTGATGATCGCTGTTTAATAAGTGGTTGAGAGAAGCTGGGCATGTGTAGAATTGAGGTCATTTGTGACATCTGCCCAGCCTGAGAACACCTCATACATACTCACGATGCCCCTAGAGGTGAGTTTTTAAGTGACCTATTACATCTCTAGTTGTGCATCTGAATTGGATGCCCATTGTCTAATACTTCAAAAAAATCAATGCCAAATTACTACGTAGGGAGTAGCCTGGATGTAAACTCAGCTTGTAAGGCACTAGTTGTGATTTTTATATTTTTTTGATTAGTTTATGCAGATCAGTTTCAGGGGTTTATGATTTCAATCCCTGCTTTATGATGGGGTTTTTTTTATAGGCGGAGTGGTTGTGCTCATTCTTTAACCTAGTCTAGCATTTTATGAAACACCAGAGAACTGAGAAAGTGTAGTATGTCATTAGATAAGCTTGCACTACACACAGGGCACTAGTACTATGTCAAGTGCATGGTCTGCCCTTCGTAGGCCGACCTACATGATTGGCAGTCAGACTAGCATGCAGTCACACAAGGCTGGCCTTCCAATTCTTCAGGTGGACCTGCCCGTGTGAGCAGTAATAGTCACGCTGTTCAGATTACTGGCCCAGCCTCCTTTTATCCTGCCCACCAGCGTCTTGCTTTAGAGGACTCCAATGTTGGGTAGTATGGAATATGTGCCATCCAATAACAATACTGTGTGCCTTCCTGAAATGTGTCCCTCATCTCAGAACTTTGTGTACTTGATGAGTATGTGTTCCAGCAATGTGCCTTCTGGAAATGTCCCTGAGCCTACATTAAGTTGTAGTGCTTCTTGCGTCTATAGTGTTCTTTTAAGGCCAAAAAAGTCAAACTGGGAATATTCTGCAAGTCAGCTATGCTTCCAGTTCAGTTTGGTAACGTTGGCCTTCGTTGGCCTTCCTGCATTAAAGGACCACTATAGGCACCCAGACCACTTCAGCTTAATGAAGTGGTCTGGGTGCCAGGTCCATCTAGGATTAACCCTGCCTGCTGTAAACATAGCAGTTTCAGAGAAACTGCTATGTTTACATTAGGGTTAATCCAGCCTCTAGTGGCTGTCTCATTGACAGCCACTAGAGGCACTTCCGCACTTCTCACTGTGAAAATCACAGTGAGAAGACGCTGCCGTAATGAGTAATGCTTTCCTATGGGCGGTTTGAATGCGTGTGCGGCTCTTGCCGCGCATGCGCATTCAGCGCTGACGTCGGAAGAGGGAGGAGAGTTCCCCAGCACAGAGGGAGCCCGGAGTTGGAGAAAGGTAAGTCATTAACCCCTTCCTCCCCCTTCAGCCCGGCGGGAGTGGGACCCTGAGGGTGGGGGACACCCAAAGACCCTATAGTGCCAGGAAATCAAGTTTGTTTTCCTGGCACTATAGTGGTCCTTTAACCCCTTAAGGACCAAACTTCTGGAATAAAAGGGAATCATGACATGTCACACATGTCATGTGTCCTTAAGGGGTTAATGAGTAACACTGTAAATCTGTCATTTTCCACAGTTAGACGTACTGCAGACATCACAATGGCTTGGAGGTACAGATCCACATATACTGTGTGTATAAATGCAAGTGATGGGAACAACACACCACAAAAGTTGAAGAGGAACAGTCGAGAACCCGTTAACGTGAACTTCACCATGGATTTGTGGAACTCAGTCTAAACACATTTGATTTTTTTGGTGGTCTTATCATAGGAAAAAAAAATCTTGTTGGTTTTCCCAATTTACAGTAGGCTAAGAAGCGCCAACTACTTTTTCTAGTGATAGATATGTGTCAATAAGATATCTCCAAATATGAAAGGTTTGCACAATCTACCAAGGCCAACAGATCATTATATTAATGAGTTTTGTTTGTACTGTTTATGTTTGTTTTGCACGTGGACATAGATCACTGCTAACGTTCCGTGCTTACCTGCAGAGAAAGCAGATTAAACCTATAAACAGTAGCCCTAAGAAAACAGCAAAAACCAGGATATTGACCAAATATTCACTTTTGGGCTGTTGTTTTTCCGCAGCTAGAAACACTCCTTCACAACGGGTGCCTGTGTATTTTCCAATGCATCTGTCAGGAAAACAGCACACAAAATAAGTAATGATGTCCAAATTAACACCGATGACTGATATTCATATAAATATATTATAAATGGAACAACATGGAATTATCAAATAATTGAATAGACGGACACTCTAGGTACTATATTCACTACATGCTGATTTTGTGGTTATGGTGCATTTAAGATGCTGGATCATCCCCTGGTTCATAGTCAAACCATTTTCACACTCAGCCAATGAATGAATGTAAAAGATGGATGAAACTGATTTTGCTAAAGTGGAACTTTTACATTAGCTGAGCTGAGCAGGGGCTCTAGCTGCAGATGCCTATGGACCTTCAATTTTGACCAATTACCATCAATGGTGCTGGAAGCCACGTCGGAACATAGTGGTTATGGTACACAGACTGCCCCTTTAAAAGGACACTCTAAGCACCAAAACCACTACATTTGTAGTGTAGTGGTTTTAGCACATAGATGTGGACCCTTTTCTGGGATAAAATAAACTGCTGCCATTTCTAAGAAATGGCAATATTTGCATTTGGCTTAAAACATGCCAGTAGAGCTGCTTCCTGCTGATATCCTTTGATGTTCAAAGGTCTTCACATTCAGCGTCATCCCGCACAGCATGATGATGCCTAACCTGGCTACTTCTACTCGTGGAGGAACGCCAGATTCCATGGTTCTCTAAGATATCTAATTGGCTGCTTCATGTGTGCTGAGCCTGTAGCTTGATAATGTTCCTCTATGAGAAGCATTGGATTGGACTAGAGATCATCACGCTTGATTTTCATTGGATGACAAGGTGTTTTTTTTTTTTTAAGTAATTTTTTTTATTAAAGTGAGGCCATCTACAGGGCTTAGTTCAAGATATCTAATTGGCTGCTTCATATGTGCTCTAGGTTGATAATGTTCCTCTATGAGAAGCATTGGATTGGACTAGAGATCATCACGCTTGATTTTCATTGGATGACAAGGTGTTTGTTTTTTTTAAAGTAATTTTTTTATTAAAGTGAGGCCATCTACAGGGCTTAGTTCAAGAGATCTAATTGAACCAGAGGAAACATGGAGTGTCCCACAGCAAACCCCAGGTAAGTAGTCAGTCACGCCAAGGCACTCCTTTCATCACAACACAACAGCACGCTGTTGTGGTAATGGTGTTTGGAGTATTCCTTCAAAAGAGAAACGATTTTAGAAACTTTAATGAAACCCGAAGCCAAGGGCGTATTAGATAATCAGTGTACGAGTGTCTTATGATAGATGAAACGGCAGCCAAAATGTTTTCATATATGATTCTGAACATGCATTGAACATGCATTGCCAAATTGCACAATGTTTGATAAATCTTATGGCCTACTGATTCTATTGCTATTTCTAATCTGCATGCAATAAGTCCTAGATACAGTAACACACAAAACATTGTTCCCAGTATATAACACCAGATATGTAAGGACAGTGTATGTTATCTGTTGTAAGACAAAGTAGAAGTCCTCCTGGCATCTATGACGTCGTCACAGGGGTGTGAGGGGGAATAATTATTCATTCCCCCAGGTGTGCCCCCCCCCCCCCCCCCCACACCCTCCGTCAAGTGCTACTGTCACTAACTGTATCTTTCAAATTAGGCGCCTGCCTACCCACGCAGAAGGTACATACTCTGAACAAATATAATGTTGTCTGATCAAGGGGTTGCGAGGGAGGTAAGTACATTCTGTGTTCTCCGTGCACAGCTCCCTTGCATGCCATGCTGGTAGCCAAGGTCTGACGTCATCCCACACATGGAACCTGTGCAGGGAGAGTGCCTACCGGCAACCAATGGCCAACCAGGAGAGGCTGGGAGGACCTTAAATAAGTCGAAAATGTGTGTGTGTGTGTGCGTGTGTGTCTGTGATAGTGTGTGTGTATCTGTGATTATGTGTCCATGATAGTGTGTGTGTGTATGTATATGTGATTGTGTGTGTATGTCTGTGATTATGTGTCTGCGATAGTGTGTAGGTCTATGATTGTGTGTTGTACATCTATGATTATGTGTGCATGTATGTGTGTGTGTATTTGTGATGGTGTGTATATGTTTTGATTGTGTATGTTTGTATGTGATTGTGTGTGCATGAAAATGTGTATGTGTTTAGTATACAGCTCCCTAATCTGGTATCCTTAAATATGGCAATCCTGGGGGCGGGGCCGGACCGCCGAGCTGGACGGTCGCACGCCTGAGCAGCTCCTGCAAATCAATGATATTTACCCTCTAAAATCAAGTCCCACCGTCTAAACATCAGACCGCCAGAGAAGCTACCCGGAGCTGAGAGACTGCTGGACCTGGGGAGAGGCTGGCTTACTGTGCTTCAGTCCCCCGGGGGGAGAAAAACAAGTTGCCCCAGCCAGGGCCTTCTCCTGCAGTGAGTGGGGCAGACGGCCGCTGCCCCACTATCCTGCGCCACGGAACCCAGCCACGGATGCAGATCGGAGCGGGTCCGGCTCCGTTTCCCCCCCCTCTGGACCGGGGGGGTGATCCCGGTCCTCACCCTGTGGCACTGACCGCGACACGGCAACTGAGGCCAGGGAACCCTCCCGCCGCACCTAAAATGGCGGACGCCAAGTGTACCGACGGCAAAGGGAAGACCTGCTTCCTTCTCCCGCTCACAACCAACAGGGTGGCTCAAACCTCCCAGCCGTGCTACACTGAGAGACGGCGAACCCAGCTCCAAACCTTGCAGCCGCGCCAAACAAAGCTGAGATGCACACACGCAGGAAAGGAGCCTCACAAGATGGCGACCGCACCAGACTCAGTCAAAGAATGCTGGAACACGGCACCGGAGACAGCGATACCTCCAGCCTACCCGCAACTCTACTCGACCACACAGAGCAAGGCATAGGAACCCCCACAAGAGACAGCCACGACAGCAGCAGGAATACGCCAGAGTGTACACCTCAACGAAGGTACCAAGGGGACCCCCCCCCAGCGAAAGTTCCCACCTGCCGATCCATAATAGGCTGGGATAGCCTGCAACACATAACCTGGCTACGGGACTCTGTAACCCCTATATAATATGAGCAATTCTCATTAAGACATGTTGCTGCATTGAGGGCTCAAAATCTAGTCTGTAAGCTACGTGCAGTCAGGGGGCTCTGTTTTGCTTTGTTTACCTTGCTTTATTTGTACAGCTCCAGATATGGATAAGCATGAGATCAGCAACAACGTTATACAAAACGTGGTGTGGAACTAACTACACTCACTAGTAGTACATTATGCCTGCAAGCAACATGTTGTACCGTAATGTTTAACTATACATGTGTACACCTTCATTAGACATAGCAAGCATGAATATAGAGTGAAAAAGCGTACTGTCTAAACTTTCCTATACATAAAATAAAATGAGGTTGATAAGCATAGGAGACTTTGATAATCTGTTATGATGACCCCATCCTGTACACCTCTTGAAAGTCTCCCTATCTTTTTTCTGTACCCCTATAATCACATGCCTCAATAAAAATAAAGAATTAAAAAAAAAAAAAAAAAAATATGGCAATCCTACATAAGGATAACAAATAAGGAAGGTATCTATTAAAGAAACTTTTTTTTTTCATTGTGATCTTTTAGCTGTTCAGTAGATAATTCCCTAAATTGGTACCCTAATATGGAATTTCTATAATGATGGATACCACATTAGGGCACTGTTTAGTAGATATGCAATCCCACAAAAAGGTAGCAAATAGGGGAGTTATCTTCTAAACTGTTGGAATATCAAAACAAAGAGATGGCATTAGACAGTCCAGAACAAGGTGGCTATTGTGAATTCTATGCAAATTTGGTGTCTGACGCAAGCACACACAGCATGCTGGCTCCAGACAGCCAATGGCAGCAAAATTATTAGTGTCCCCCCCAGTTTTGACCATGACATCTTATGTGCTCCCCCTATATATTGTTCCTAGAGTGGTATGTATTTAGCATGCAGTAATATTAAATGCCGCTCTCTTCTGCTATCAACGACTGTTTGACCTGTTAAACTGAACTGATCAAGTACACCTAATGGTCACTCACTTGCAGAACGGACCAGAAACAGAAGCTATCCTATAACAAATCCCTCCATTCAGACAGAAAAGGCTCTGTTCAAATTCGCAGGGTTCTCCATGGCCTGAAACATTGAATGTCAGTCAGTCATTACATGGCTTACATCATGGAAATCACAGTGTGTTTTAACGTTAACAACCAATACTGCGTGAATATCAAGATGCCTAATGGAATAATTTATTGATTTAAAATTTCAGTGACTGAGCAGACCTGCAATGCTCTTATGCGCACTGTTATTCGATATGCTCTATTCGGCTCATCACATCTTATTTTCAAAAACTCACATTAGTCTGATTAACACCCCCTGATCACAACACCCCATCTATATTCCTATTATGGAGCGAAACATAACACCCTCATTCTGACCAACGATCCACCCTCTGATTTATTTTATCACTCTATTTTTCTCTTATCACTATAATTAGGTTATGTTTCTTGTTATTGTATCACCAGGCGTTCTATTTATCTTTTTGAAAAATATACATCAGACATAGAAACACAGACATAGAAACACAGACATAGAAACATATGAGACTAAACAGACATTGCCCACCAACACCCCTTTATTGCTGTATGCGGTCCTATTTCTGTAAACCACACCTGACACCTCACCAGTTAAATTCGGCCTTCTTAACCCCAGGTACTCCACCCCCGTACTAATGAGATGCCAAGTCTTGTTCAACACTATCAATAATCTAATTGTGACCCCAAAACTTTCTCATGCACATATATACTTTCTGACCCTTATACATACACACCTTCACTCACATGTTTTCTCACAGTATATTAATTAACTAGAATAGTCCCATCACCTTTATGTTAGATTAGTTCACAATAAAAGGCACATTCATTAAATTTAAACAAATATGCAATTGTACCTGTTGTCATATTACGGAGACAGATATCTGTATCGTTGCTTGAAGACAGTCTTCAGTGAAATACAGTCTGGAAGGCACAGAATACTATGTGAATATTATGATGCTTAATGAAATAATTCAATTTAATTATTTACAATTTCAGTTTTATAATGATGGAACTGGACCAAGCAGAACATGAAGCATTATTGTATTTCTGATATGGATTATTGTATTTACTCAAATCTAAAGCGGACCTTTATTGGCAAAATAAAGTCTCCAAAATTTTAATGTGCATTAGATTCGATGGCGCATTAAATACGACAGGCATACAACGCAAATTCGCTGTGACGGAACGTCTGGCACTCCGACCGAGTACCTCTGTCAATCGATGCTCCTAGTGCTTGCCGAGGACTTCCAGCACTCTGCCCAACACCATCAGCACTGCAGACCCCACTTCCAGCGATGCAGCTGCGCCAGGGTCTTGAAGTCCTTCACCCACCCTGGACCCAAGGCCAGGATCCAGCTTCCAGTGGGCATGCCTCTCTTCCTCCAGAGAGCATACAGGAACAAGAACAGCTCTTACAAGAGCTAGTGATTATATTCTAGGGAGTATAGTGTGATTATAGCAATCCCCAAAAGTATAGTTCTCCAAGCCCCCAAACATGAGACGAGACTTCATGAAGAGGTAAAGCAGGTCTATTTAATGGCAGCAAGCACTCACAATTTATACAGTTTTTCAGGCCAGAGGCACACCCCTGAACCTGATGGTACACAGGCACACAAGGAGTACAAACCAATAAAAACACTGTAGTAATGACCGACGCTCCCACAAACAGCAAACAAGCTCTCCCCTCTGCCTGTGATATAATTAAAACAGCTAATACAATAACCTAATTAAAACCACATATTTCCCCCAAAATCCAGAAAACACCCCAAAACACAAGATACCCCCATAAATATTATATCCCTAGATAGCTCTGATCTGGGTGAGCAACATATCCACAAATCACCCAGATCAGAGCAGGGGTTCAAAATTTCCATGGAAGTCTCTTTTTGACCGACCACACGCATGATTTCATGCCCAAAACAGTTCCAGAGAACTTGGCTGTGCGGCCGGTCTATTTCCCATGTTAAGTTCAGTTCAAATAGGCGAACGGCCATGGTTCGTGCAAATGTCAATGTTAAAGCGCCGTTTGAATGGTCGAACGGTGTTTGACTCCAGTCGATGTTCAGAGAAGGTAAAGTTCAGCGGTGTTCGTGCCGTCGAGTGTCCGATTTGAGTTCCATGAACTTGACGTCCAAACACCGCTGAACGCGTTCGACTGAATTAAAATGGCCGCCGCCACGTGTTCGTTTGTCGAATGGCGACCACTTCGACTACTTCGGCACTTCAGCTGTATTCGAAGTGCTACTTCAAAGTTGTAGAACTGCTCCAATCTAATTGAAAGGGGCAGAAAGAGTAGTTTAAGATCCAATAAGCCCAAACAGAGCTTTTAAAGGGCAATACATCCCAGGGGCCATAGTCACAGGGCAAGAGGCTGGCAAGCAGGCCTCTCCAAGTACAAGTGGCGAGGTTACTTTTGCCACATTCGCTAAGGGCAAAATCTGCATCGCTTCGACAGGGATGTGAGACTTGGATTCTGTGTACAATAAAGCTGTAGCTCGCATCTTTGTTGCAATGGGAATGTGAATTTTGCCCTGCATATTTTGCTCCGGTCAGAGGGCGGTGCTCGCTTATCAATCCATGTTGTATAGCAGTAACTTCTTGTACAAATGTGCATTACATTCACAGCGAACACATTTTTCGACTTCCAGGTTTCAAAATTTGAATGCACATTAGATTCGATGCTGCATTAGATTCAATGATACATACGGTATATGTTGGAGGGTGTGAAGGGTCATAGAATAACAGCACAATTGTAAAAGATTGTTCATTTGTTCTTTAGACAATTGTAAACACTGCATACTCTCAAATGTCAGTAAAATAATTTACATGTATTCTTATTGTTTAACATTAATGAACAGACTAGGATAGGAAATAAATTATGACATTTTATCAACTCCAATTCCAATGCAAGTTGAATACAGTATGTGCCTGATTTTCTGTTTTGGGATATAATTAAAAAGCATGATATGCCCCATCCAGTACCGTTAGAGTTTAGTTGTAGAAGAGCCCACATATTGTGTTCAGAAAGACAAAAATACACCCCTCCAGCAATTGTTATGTTGCCAACACATACCCAGGGCCGGATTAACATAGGGGCTGATGGAGCTGCAGCCCCCTGCCCAGGCCCATGGAATAGGCCCATTAAAAAAAATTTTTTTTTTTTTACACACACTACTCTTTTGCCACCTGACTGGTATTTTACTGGCACAGCTGGTATTTGAGGCTGCCTGGCCGTGCTGGTATTGCAGTAATACCGGCAATACAAAAGCAGGTATTTTTCTCAGAATAAATGGAGATTACTCTGCAATACCAGCACCAGCCAGTAGGGGTCACTGTCTGTGGAGAGAGGCAGGGATAGAAAGTTACAGCATATCCCTGCCTCTCTCTACTACTCACTGATCCGTGGGGGAGCAGCAACACAGCACAGAGTCCAGACAGCAGCTCTACAGCTCAGGTAAGTGAGGGATGGGGGGAAAGGCAGCAGGGACACATGGGGACACTGAGACACTAGGGGACACATGGGGACACTGAGACACATGGGGACACTCAGACACTAGGGGACACTGAGACACTAGGACACATGGGGACACAGACACTGGGAGACCTGGGAACACTGACACACTTGGAAACATGGGGACACTGAGACACTAGGGAACATATGGGGACACTGAGACACTAGAGGACACAGACACTAGGGGACACATGGGGACACAGACACCAGGGGACACTGAGACACTTGGACACATGGGGACACAGACACTGGGAGACCTGGGAACACTGAGACACTTGGGCACACTGGAACACATGGGGACACTGAGACACTGGGACACATGGGTATGCTGAGACACATGGGGATGCTGTGAGACATAGGGACATTGGGAGACACTGAGACATTGGGACACGGAGACACTATGTCCCATGTCTATCAGTGTGCCTAGTGTCCCCATGTGTCCCAGTGTCCCTATATGTCCCAGTGTCCCCATGTCTATGTCCACAACTGTCCCCATGTCTCCCAGTGTCCCCAAGTGTTGGTCTTCCAGCCAGTGTCCCCTAGTCTCCCAGTGTCTCTGTGTTCCCATATCTCTGTGTCCCCAGTGTCTTAGTGTCCCCAAATGTTTCAGTGTCCCCATGCCTCCCAGTGTCTGTGTTCCTACTGTCTCAATGTGCCTAGTGTCCCCATGTCCCCCAGTGTCCCTATATGTCCCAGTGTCCCCATGTCTATGTCCACAACTTTCCCCATGTCTCCCAGTGTCGTCAAGTGTCTGTCTCCCAGCCAGTGTCCCCTAGTCTCCCAGTGTCTGTGTTCCCATGTCTCTGTGTCCCTAGTGTCTTAGTGTCCTCAAATGTTTCAGTGTCCCCAAGTCTCCCAGTGTCTGTGTCCCTAGTGTCTCAGTGTCCCCATTTCTCCCAGTTTCCCTAAATGTCTCAGTGTCCCCATGTCTCACTGTGTCCCCAGTATCCTAGTGACATGGGGACACACTGAGACATTGGGACACTGGGAGAAATGGGGAAACTGAGACACTGGGAGACTAGGGGACTGGGCGATATGGGGACACTGACACTGTGATAGATAGGGACACTGAGACACTGGGTGACTTGCGAGACTGAGACACTGGGAGACAGGGAGACACTGGGAGAAATCCATCTATACAGCAGAATCAAACTGTGAGTAGTTTGTTGGTGATTTTACAGAATTTTCTCTGATGTCACTCCTTGTGATTTACATCATGTGATGTCACGCATAACTAATTAATTATACAAATGATTAAGGCTGGTATTTGTTTACAAGAAAGGTGGCAACCTTCACTACTCTTTACATACTCTTGCTTAAAGGAGCACTATAGGGTCAGGAACACAATCATGTATTTCTGACCCTATTATGTTAAAACCAGCACCCTGGCCCCTTTTATTTGTTTACAAGAAAGGTGGCAACCTTAACTACTCTTTACATACTCTTGCTTAAAGGAGCACTATAGGGTCAGGAACACAATCATGTATATCTGACCCTATTATGTTAAAACCAGCACCCTGGCCCCTTCTTGCCTCCCTAAATATAGTAAAATCTTATTTGTATTCAAGTCTGCAGCTGCTGGCTCTGCCTCTGAACTGACTGTCTGCTGACATCATCAGAAGTGGTGTTCTGAGCAAATTACAATACTTCCCCATAGGATTGGCTGAGACTGTCAACTAGGCAGATCAGGGGCAGAGCCAGCAAAAGTCCAACATAGCCCTGGCCAATTAGCATCTCCTCATAAAGATACATTGAATCAATGCATCTCTATGAGGAAAGTTCAGTGTCTGCATGCAGAGGGTGACTGAGAGAGACACTGAATGGCAGTGCTGCACACTAGGCAGTACTGCCCCAGGAAGCACCTCTAGCAGCCATCTAAGGAGCGGCCAAAGGAGTTATTTTCTCTGACAAGACAGTGTTTACTGCAAAAAGCCTGAATGGAATGATTCTACTTACCAGAACAAATACAATAAGCTGTAGTTGTTCTGGTGACTATAGTGTCCCTTTAAGTTTGGAAGCTTAAGAGGGATGTATGGGAACAAAACATGTGTGGACTGGCTGACAATAAAATTAGTTTAGGTAATGCAGACGTTGGTCTCTCTAACACTGTGGCATGTTCCCTTTCTTATAAACTCACTACATACACCTTTTCTCTGTCTCAGACTATATACCAGGAACTTCTGCCTGCTAGTAAGAAGGTAAGGAGACAAGTGGACCAGCGAGTGCTAGGGTAAAGTCCTTAGAAAGCATGGAGTGAGTGCATCATTAGACGCATTTATGTCAAGCTCAGGGTGCTGCCTGCATAGTATGCCCTTAGTTGGACAGCCTGCAGGATTGGCAGGCAGCCTGACATGCATTCATGCCAAGCTGACCTTCTAATTCTTTGGACAAACATGCCCCCTTTTTGGGAATGTTCACCCCCTTTTGGCAGGTCTGGTCACGTGATTCGCGCCAGTGGCACACCCTTTTACCCTGTCCATTGACTTCCTGCTTCACTGGACACTGCTGTTAGGGGGTATGGATTTACTTGAAAGATGAAAGCATAAATTAGAGAGAGATTAGCACTCTAATGTATGTGTTTTCGTATAGCTGTATTCTTTGATTTTCCCTCCAACAACATCTCCATCAGATACATGACGCTTGGGAGGTATGACTGTTTTAGTGTTTTTGGTTGATAAGATTCCGTAATTAGGCCCATCATAATTGTCAGCACCAGGCCCACTTTGCTTTTAATCCGGCCCTGCACATACCCTAATTCCAAACCAGTGAGAGAAAATAAGGAAGTTTTACAACTGTGTTATGATGAATGGCAATCTGTATCCTTGTTGGGTGTGAGTAAAAGGGCATATGCCCAACACATGGAAGGCAGCTAGACTGTTCAAACATTTACTACACAGACACATTCACTAATTAAATATTGATTTATGGCAAAGCTCTTCTCTGTCTGGGCTCGTGTTACTTCACGCTCTCAACCGATTGTCCCAATCCTATCCCTATCCAATCCCATACATTCTATTTTATTATATAATTTATAATTATTTTAACTCCATTATCTATATAACACATTAAACATAGGAAGTTACTTCATCCCATAACTTCTTTTGTAATGCACATGAGGTATTTAAAACCACTTGTTTGTGGGGGGTTAGGGGAGGGAGACATTGACACAGTCAAGGTGTAATCCCAAAGCAGATACTGTTTTTCAGAGATGTATGCAACTAGCCCCAGGAATCACATCATGCCCACAAGAATGTACCAATACAGATAAGTCAGTTATATGTGTTTTATTGTCTGAGAAACCAGCAATGATAATATGAGGTACATTGACTTAAAGGGACACTCCGGACCCCTAAAGGACTTTAGCTTGCGGAAAAGCTTTATGTGTAAAGAGTGTGTCCTCTTGGCCGTGACCGACTGCACAACAGGGCAGACATGCTTTTGAGGAGCTCTGATCCAGATTATAACAATCAGAGAATAATATTGCCCGACAAGCTCCAAAAGACAACCCACCTTATTGCCCCCCCATCCAGACGACACCATGAGGCGAAATTTTTAAAAAAAATTGCACCCCAAACGCCGCTAAACTGCCAGACATACAGCTCTCCTTTGACAACTACTCAACAGGCTCTTCCTAAGATGGCGCCTGCGGAACTCAGCGTGGAGGAGACCTCAGAAGCATTCTGAGAAGAGGAGGAAGCCCCTTCCTCGCCACCAGCGCCACCAGCCCCAATGAGTCACACTCAGAGGGCGACTCATCACCGGCAGCGAAAGGAGACATCAGAAGTCTCCTGCTGGAAATAAGGCGAGTGTGGAAGGCAGACTTGCTGGAAACAAAAGCAGAACTGGGGACCCTGCGCCAACAGATTACCACTGTGGAGTCTAGAGAGGGCGCTAGGGAACAAAGGTTGCAGACCACCCAAGACCAGGTCAAAGACCTCACCCATCAAGTCCAGAGTCTCACAAGAACGGTGACAGTGCTGGAGTCCCGGCATAGACGGAAGAACATCCACCTCAGGGGGGTGCCAGAAGCGATTGGAGGAGATACCTTACTACCCTTCCTCCGGTGACTGCTCACCTTTATGGGCATCAGGGACAGTACTGACCAGAGAAATATAACCACGGCGTTCTGAGTCCGAAAAGCTGCAACAGCTCCCACGGAAGCCCCAAGAGACATCATCGCAGTATCGAGAGACGTCGCGGTTTGGACCACTGTAATGACCAGATCTAGAGATATTGGAAATGTGAAATTTGAGGACTGTAATGTAGAAATGTATGGAGGCCTACCATTCCCATTGCTGGTAGCAAAGAGGCAGTTGGCACCGGAAGCCACACAGTTGTGAGATGCCGCAATTTAGTTTGGGGGGGGGGGCGGGGGTGGACGGCTCACTAGTAGCTCAGCAGGGATACAGTACAGACACCCTGTCCCCATCCGGGGCTAGGAGGCCTTTCTCCAGCATCTGAATTTTCCTCACCCCCGACTACACAGATGAGCGTACAGCGTTGACTCATAAACCACTAGTTATACCCAAAGGATGTACCAACATTGTTGATGGTACCAGAGGGCCATAGTGTTAATCCATATAAAACCCAGGGAGCTATGTAAGATTATAGCTCAACTCCAAACAGGAGCATCTACATAGTTTACCTTTTGCTATGTTTATTTCACTTAGTTTCTCCCTCTAATTACTGATTATCTACACCAGGGGCTAGCCAATCCTTGAACAGCTTAATATAGCCTGTGTCACAAGTTTTAGGCCACACATGTACAGCGTTCCATAAAGCGCAGATCTGATTACCGAGACTTATGTACTGCCTCATATACATAAATCACTTTAAAAACGGCCTCCTGCAGAGTCGGCTCTCTAATTAAGTGGTTTAGGTGGCCGCCTAAGGCCTCGCGGCCAACTAATCCAACTTAGGGCAGACTGTGTCAGGTCCTCAATCAGTGACCGAGGACCTGACACCAGGAGGGGTACGAGGCCCCTCCAGGCTGCCCGGCCTGGCTGGAGAGTGCCCGTGGCCGCTGGTCTGCAGCTCCGCAGTGTGCATAGCTGCAGACCATGTGTCTCATGAGATCTGGCCAATCAGAGTGTTGTCGCGGGTTACCACGGCAATGCTCTGACTGGGTCTCATGATATACATGGTCTGCAGCCCTGCACACTGCGGAACTGCAGACTGGATATCACCACCGGACCACCAGGGAGCCCACTGGATTACCAGGGACCCCACACTGGACCACCAGGGAATGACAAAAGGTATAGTCCCCCCTCCCTCTCACCATCACCCTCCTTACTCACACCAACAACCCCCCTTCACACCATCACCCTCCTCCCTCTCACCATCAACCCCCCTCCATCTCACCAACGCTCAGTTCACTACCATTTAGGAGCTCAATCACGTTTGTTTCTGTTTATGCAGCTATAGCCATACCTCCCCTGGCTGTGACTATAACAGCCTGCATAAAAACAAAATGGTTTCATTTTTAATCAGATATAACTTACTTTAAAAGTTTTTATCTACGGATCTGTAAATTGAACTTTAATTACATACAGGTGGCTCCTGTAGGGTCTGGTAAGCTATTAATAGAGCCAAAGCTAAAACTAAATGTTAGACTAAACAGAATTTGCAATAAAGGAAGTGTAAACATTAGATGACTCTTTACAGGAAGTGTTTAGGAAGACTGAATAAGTCACATGCAGGGAATAGTGACTACGGCTGTATAAACAAAGTGATTTAATTCCTAAATGGCAGAGAATCGAGCAGTGAGACTGCAGGGACATGATCTATACACCAAAATTGCTTCATTAAACTAAAGTTATTTTGGTGACCATAGTGTACCTTTAATTTATAAAAGTGTAATTTTCTACTGAAATATGTACTTTTTTCAAAATGAAAAAAGGACACGGTCTTCACACATAAAGCTTTTCAGCAACCTAAAGTGCTTTAGGGGTCTGGATTGTATCCTTACACACTCCATGCACCATAGCTGTAGTGGTTATGGTGCCAGGATTGTCATGGTTTCCCTTTTATAAGTAGGTGAGGACTGATAACTTTTGGAAGTGTGGGGCAGATGAATGAATATTAGGCCAAAATAATTCGATTTTAAAAAAATTCTACATTAGCTGTTTTGAAACGAGCGATCTTAGTCTGTAATTTTATATTCAATTTCGCTTTCAATTCCCACCAATTCACACTTCAGTGTATAACAATGAACATGGTGATGTCTGTTAGGGCACTGGCTGCTGGTAGTATATTACATTATCAATTACAGAAAAACAGTGTTATTATCCTTATCTTGAAACTGGAAATCAGATCCCATTAAAAAAGGTAGAATTTTTCCACTGCCAGGTTTTTCAAAGCTCAGCAATTCTTCTTCTAAAAACTTGTTTAACCCCTTAAGGACACATGACATGTGTGACATGTCATGATTCCCTTTTATTCCAGAAGTTTGGTCCTTAAGGGGTTAAACTTTTGGAAGCTGTGCCAGAGTCTAAGCCACGTTTCAGGGTTAATCTAGGTCTTTGAAAAGGTTTGATGTTTAGAACAAAAAATGAGAAAGCAAATACATTTACATAGAATACCTGCATGTATTATTATTGTTGGTTTCTATCCACGCTACAATAGGTTACTAATTGGAAACTGTGATAAAATAAAAAAAACGTGTCTGTTAAAGGCCCACTCTAAGCAACGTAACACCCTGTGCTCATTGGATTGAGTAAGGTGCAAGGAAGTCCCTGAACACAACATCAGCAATCCCTTCTGCTAATGTCAAAGGAGAAGAGAGCCTAAGCTGAAGTTGCATACGTGGTTGTTGGATCAGAAGAATATTGTGACGTAAACCGTTCGCCGATAGTTATCTCTACACTGATAGTAGCCACGTACCAGCTTACTGAGCGCTTCTATTCTCATCAAATCAGATGATTGTAACCATAGCTAGGGTCTGGAGTATATATCCCACAAGCTCATGAAGAAAAGGGCTTTACTTGAGATTACATCTCATACACCAGAATGGAAGAACCCTTAATGGTATAGCCACTTCCAATCTGTCTGGGAGAAGACTGTAGCAGAGCTGTATTCCTGAGACCAAATGTCTCCACCGAAATCCTCTCGAGCTGGAACAAAGCACTGCTTAGTGAATATAGCTCATTCCCCCCCCCACCCCCCCTCCCCCATTAACTGGACGACACATAGTTCTCAGAGTACAACTGACTTTATTGAGCTAAACCCGACCTTTTAGCTCCATACAATAGGTACAATCCCCACCCAGGTGTCTCTGTGTCTGGGAGATAATGGAGTCAAGGACCAGTAAGTTAATAATCCCGGATACAGAAAGCCAAACATAAAAAAACATAAAAGTACCCCAAAACACAGTTAAAACACACAGGAACCCTACATGTAATACACCCCCGAATAGCTCTTTTGCGAGCACCCAAGTTTTCCACATAGTGCCCCGGATCCATAAGGAATTATCCAATCGCCACCGGGGTAAAGTTTTGACCAGCCACACACGTGGGGGAAGCTCAAAATAGTTCCAGAGCGAAAGTGGTCTTTACTGGTCAAATATCGGGAGCTCCAGTGGTCAAATGTAGGGAAGTTCCCCCTGACTCGCAAAGAGCGGTTGTTCCTCATAGTCCATAGTACCTTCACTCCATTTAGCATTCTCCTGGCAGGTCGGCAAGTGGGTCATCACATTGGGTCAAGATGCCTGGGAACTGCAAAGTTACATAGCCAATGTAGCCGATGTGTTGAGTTCCATAGCGGTCGTGGCTGAAGTACTGCTGAAGCCTGTTCACAAGCTCAAGCGCGCGGCAGATATGGAGCAAGTGTTCAGATGAATTCGGGAGAGTGAAGGTATAGAGCCAGGGGAACACAGTTTGTTCAGGGAAATCAAAAGGGGAATACTGGCACCCGAATGGGGATAGGACAGGGTTTGCCACAAAGACGATCTTCTGCTGTAGGTTTTGTGTACAAAGGCAGCAGCAGCATGAACTTTAACCCCTTCACGATGGCTGCTACACAGGGTATTTCTCCACCACTTATGCAGTTTGCGACAGCCAATGTCACCGTCATGATGGACAGCAAAAGTGCTATCATTTTGTGGGCTTTATGTGTCTTTGTGAGAGATCATAGAAACAGCCATGTGGAGATCTCCCCTTCCTTCACAACTCATTGCTGGGACAGCTGGCCCCAGTGCTTGCATACAATATGCCTCACAACATTCCCGCATTTAGCAGGACAATCCTAATTTCAGGGTCCTGTCCCACCATCCCGCTCTAGTTCCCAGGTGTCTCGTATCTGGGGATATCAGGTTACTAATATGCTCGCACTGTACATCGGGCAGTAAAACCAAGGCCGTCTTTTCCGCATGGGTTTGCTGGGCAGTTGCCAGGGTGCCCCACAAGCATGGGAGCCCCACAGTGTTGCCAATATACCGGGCCGACAGGGAAGATCCTTTGATCCCCCCTGCCAGCCCACGGAGAGCTGGCCCTGCTCGCTTGGTTTGGGTGGGATGGAGAGAGAACCTGGGAGGCAGTCCTTTCCGTGAGCATGCTGGTCTGAGCATTGCTGGGCGTTGCCATTGCAATGCTTCGACACAGTATTCTGCTCGCGGGAGGAGTGAAGATAGGCTGCAGCCAGAGGAGCTGCAGGCTGTAGATCATTACTCACCACCGGATCACCAGGGTTGTCAGTCAGCCGGCCAAGGAACCTGTTATGGTCGTTACTAATCCCTGTCCCAATTCTCCGATGAAGATTGTTGGGAAGTATGCTAACATATGCCGTGCTATTACTGAAACTCAGGAGGTGGCCTGTAATAGTAAAATGGGCTGCTACAAGCATAGGATCAGTGTGAGAGCCAATCACAGGTATCCTATGCCTGACAGTCAATGCTCATCAGGAACAGTGCATTCTTGGGTGAGTGGTCAGTGGGATATTTTTGGCTATTCAGCAGTGGGGCAGTCCAACATTGTCAGATTGGCTCCTCGGATATTTGAATGACCTGAGAGCCAGTAGCTACCACCTAAGGCAATGTGAATAATGTGACTGGCTCTCACAAGTATCACTCAGCCTAGGGACCAATCTACTAAAAAATGTATTGCTGGGGCGGAGCCTGACAGCCGAGGTGAACGGACGCACTACTCTTGAGCTCCGAGCTCAAACCGGAGAAATTAAGCAGAAAAACTGCCTAAACTACCCCCACTAACCACCGACCACACGCAGACACCCCTCAAGGCCGATGGGACGTAAACATAAAAAGCAGATGTCGGACAAACCAACCCCAGGACGGACAATAGGGGACATGTGGCGGCAAGCATGCGGTCCGAGCGAAGCCAATATGGCGGCGCTCCACGGAGCCTGCACAGACTTCTCGGACGACTGCTCAGAGGGAGCTGAAGAAGAATACTTCCGAGCCTCAGACCCAACACCGAGGGCAAAACCAGGCAAGGCGGGGAACGATCCTGATGCCGACCTGGTCACCACCGGGGTGCTGAAAGCCCTACTAGCGGACTTACAAACGAACATCCTCGCGGATGTCACCGCGTTAAGGGGAGAGCTGAAAGGCCTCACGGGCCGAATTGCCGTGCTGGAGGACTCCTCTGAAGACCGCCGGCGCGCTGTCGCCGCACTGCAGACCGAAGTGCAGGAACTGAACCGCAAAAACACGGTGCTTGAATGGCGCCTAGATGCCCAGGAGGATGAGAGACGGCGAAACAAACTAAAGGTCAGGGGGATCCCGGAGGGGCTGCCGGAGTCAGAATTACCGCACATGATCAAGCGCCTGCTGACCACTATACTCCCCACAGATCACACTAAACACATAGCTCCAACTGATCTATTCCGGATCCCGAAATCCGCCAGGGCCCCGGCCACGGCGACGAGGGACACTATCCTTACCTTCAAAAATAGCTCAGATAAAGCATCGATTCTCACCGCCCTCCGGGGGAAAACCCCTCTGCATTTCGAAAATGCACAGCTAACGTTCTACAATGACCTCTCCAACGGAACTCTGGCGTGGCGTAGATCGCTCAGACCCCTCACGACTACACTCCAGCAGCTCAAAATATCATACCGTTGGCGACCGGCTCATACACTCTTTGTAAGGCAGGGAGAAACAACTCACCAGATCCACAGCCCACAGGATGCAGAGGATCTACTACAGGCCTTAGGCCTACCAAGGTACCCTCCCTCCCAAACGGATCACAGAACCCACACCACCCCGGCTCACAGCTGGGATCCAGCCACTTGCGCCCCCTTTGTACCACGAAACACCACACCAGTCACGTACGCCTCAGTCACTACCTAACAAAGGCCGAGATGCCCACGCTCCAATCCTGACAACAGCATCGATAGAATAAGGACTGCACACACACTCGCGGGGCTTGGCAACGGTACTGCACTAACGATGGCCTCCCGCAGTACCATATATGTGCCCAACCACCTAGCCGACTAATATTTACAACGCCAAGGGCTGACAACTTTGCTTTATTGAACCACAGCTCGCCGCAGTTTTACCCTCTTCAATCCGGGACGGTATATGTTTTACTCTCT
Source organism: Pelobates fuscus (assembly GCF_036172605.1). Taxonomy (NCBI): domain Eukaryota; kingdom Metazoa; phylum Chordata; class Amphibia; order Anura; family Pelobatidae; genus Pelobates; species Pelobates fuscus. The sequence continues at coordinate 373,047,719 of NC_086319.1, read as the reverse complement.
AGTCTCCTATTACAGCCTAAGTAACGGGCTGCACTATACCAGTGGGAACCGCACGGGGGCTCTTCTGGAGGCGGGGGACTACTGAAGTGGCCTGTTCCGGACTGAGGACTCCCCCAACACGGGACAGCACCCACCCTATGACAGGAATGGGCTACATGCCGGGAGGCCCTACACCTACTTCTTTGGTATCCTCTCAAACCAACCGCAGACTCTCCTTATCACAACTTATTGCACTCTTGTTTAGCCAAGTCCGAGCCTGAATCACGCGACGCTACCATGGAAGTACATACTCTACCAGTGTAGACGCCTACATTCTTAGCATGTTATTCTAAATATGCTTATTTACATATGTTTTCACTGATTCTCACCTTTTCTTTGCCTACTCGAAGCTCAGTTGCCAAGAGGAGAGCCTGTTGCGCAGTTATAACTGTTAGTCACTCGACTGTTTTATTAAGCAGGTTTATATTCAGCCGATAATCTCACACTTGCTGCTTTCACTCAGATTGTAAAATCTTCACGATAGCCAGGAATCAGCAGTTTGGTTCTCATCATAGAGTCCTATCACAAAAGGCTAGTTTGTGTTTCTCGTATAATTTTTGTATCTTTTACAGTGTATATACTACTTAGACACCCAGAGATCTAACCAATGCTTTGTCATAGCTTACTTTGTTCTACACCAAATGTCACTGTGTAAGTGTAATTGAATATGCTTCTCTGCACACCTCATATACAGCATATAACTGACAGATGGCCATATGGGATTGTGCTGACTATTGTTATACATGCAACCCCTGTAACTCCTAATGGGCAGGTCTCCTAACTACCCAAACTACCAATAGATGCCCTCTTGGCAAGGTCATGTTGCTGGCTTAGTTTTTGTTCTTCTTCTAACTTCCAGCCCTTAACAATTCAAACAAGACTTGCAGCCAGACCAGGTCTGCAATTAGTTTCAATGGACACCATGCTTTAAATCTCGCTGCAATGCCTGTATAAGCCAGTCAAAATACGTTAGCATGTTCCCTGCTGCTCGTAATCAGCTGAAACCAGACCTTGCGATTACTCCATGTCTTACAAGGTTAGCGTCAGCCTATACTACTTTTAAGCGCGCTTATAACCTTGACACTCTCTGACACTACCTGTGTTAATCTGTTAATTATATATAACAATGTGATGTTCCTTTATATGCCACAGTAAAATAACCTGTGAAAAGCCAGGGAAAAAAGAAGGGAAAAATGACCAGCACGCTTCCAGTGCGTTTTGATAACCTAGATACCCCATCTCCAGCTACCTTTAGTACTGGGTCGCACCCTGATTTATAGGATTTATATGCTATGCTTCTCCAGTTATACTTTAATTTTAAAAATGTGCAATGACCTAGCCTGCCATACTAATGCCCCATGTTGCATGACACTGTACTGCTTGGTGATGCTGTTGTGGCACTGTAAGATCAGACGTAACTCCTTGCACGCAAGATTAACAAGCATGCTTTCTGTTGAGCATAGGTATGTCCCCGCAGCTGAGGCGCGGTAGGCGTCCAGGCCGTAATTGTTTGGAAATGCATCTGTCTGTAACGTAATCTGTCATAGCCTATGTATCGCTAAGCACCATACTTTTATAATGCCTAACACACACCATAAGCGTTTGAACTACCTAAACCTATTCCTATGTACGCGTTTAACTTATAGTTTAACCAAAAAGTGCACAAATGGGTTAACATAACCAACATATCTTGCTTAGTAACATGTTGTTATTTCTTTTGTTCTACCGCGTATAAACGTTATAATTTTTTCTATTCGTGTACCCACTAATGCTGATACTTGCTTGCCGTATAACACTAGATAGTCTTACCACGTTTGAATATGTTTAAAAATTTGTTTAAAAAAAAATGTGCTCTCACCTCAATGCCACGTATGTATGAATCTGTGATATTGCTGTGATTATGTCTGCTGTTGTGGCAGCGTACATCCTTTTGTCAAACCATGCACGACAAAAATAAAGAATTTAAAAAAATAAATAAAAATTTATTGCTAGTGTTTCCTAGGGTTAGGATGAGTTTGAGTAAGGATTAGAATTAGTTTGGGTGAGTTTGAGTTAGGATTAGAATTAGTTAGAGTTAGGGTGAGTTTGAGCTAGCATTAGGATTAGTTAGGGTTATGGTGAGTTTGAGCTAGCATTAGGATTAGTTAGGGTTAGGGTAAGTTTTAGTTAGGACTAGAATTAGATAGCGTTAGGGTGAGTTTGAGTTAGGATTAGAATTAGTTAGTGTGAGGGTGAGTTTGAGTTAGTGTTATGATTATTTAGGGTTAGGGTGAGTTAGGGTTAGAATTAGTTAATGTTTGGGTGAGTTTGAGCTAGCATTAGGATTAGTTAGAGTTAGAGCGAATTTGAGTTAGGATTAGAATTAGTTTGGGTGAGTTTGAGTTAGGATTAGAATTAGTTAGAGTTAGGGTGAGTTTGAGCTAGCATTAGGATTAGTTAGAGTTAGAGTGAGTTTGGGCTAGGATTAGAATTAGGGTGAGTTTGAGCTAGCATTAGGATTAGTTAGGGTTAGAGTGAGTTTGAGTTAGGATTAGAATTAGGGTGAGTTAGGGTGAATTTGAGCTAGCATTAGGATTAGTTAGGGTTAGAGTGAGTTTGAGTTAGGATTAGAATTAGGGTGAGTTAGGGTGAATTTGAGCTAGCATTAGGATTAGTTAGGGTCAGAGTGAGTTTGAGTTAGGATCAGAATTAGTTAGTGTTAGAGGGAGTTTAAGTTAGGATTCTAATTAGGGTGAGTTTGAGTTAGGATAGGAATTAGTTAGGGTTACTTGGGTTCAGGGTTAAGGTTAACTAGGGTTAGGGTTTGTTAAGGTTTAGTTGGGTTAGTGTTAGTTAGATAAATATATTATAATATTGTATATTTTTATAATGTTGGTTCACTTTACAGAGAAACTGTCTCGTCTATGGAATTTAAACCAGTGACTAAACCCACCTATCACTTGTGTTAACATTATTTTTATTTAATGCTCGCTTTCTTTTAAATTTATATTAACAATTTAGCAAATGACATCATTAACCAGTTCAAACAATGCAAAGCCTAATTCATTTCTCATTTTCTCTGGGGTTTCTCTATATGCTCACTGCCAGGTGGAAAAGACAGAGTTTATAATAATGATCGACAGAGAGCCAAAATGTAGGCACCCAGTTGCAGGACAAATATACATTAAATGTGCCAGTACAACTTGAATGCATTTGATAGGTTTTGACCTCATTAATATCATGCGCTTTCTTTATGCTTAAATCTTTATAGCTTTTGCATAAAATAAATAAATGTTTTGCAGAATTATGCCCCATAGGCCTGCCTCTTTAGCCACACCCCCTCACACCAGAAAAATACTTCCTTATCAAAGGAATGCACACAACTCAGCCACTGACAGTATGGAATGGTCTGAACAACAGGACAACCTGCATTAGAAGGAGAGGACACCCAGGGAGGACACCCAGGGTATCACTACCTGTTTTTAGTTCCTCTGACTGTCTGCAACCAGTGTGTGAATTTAAAAAAACAGCTCCCTCAGTGCTGTTGGGGCTGTATGCATGCATTTGATAAGCAAGTATTTTTTGCAATGAGGGTGTTTGGCTAAAGAGGCAGATTATGGTGTAGTGTTCTGCAAAATATTTTTTTTTTTGTGTGTGCAAAAATTAAAAAGATTTAAATGTGTGCATAAATTACAGCATACGAACGAGGCCAATCAATCAAATGCATAAAAGAAGTATTGGTGCCCGGAGTGTCCCTTAAAGGTAACTGCTTTCTGCCAAAACATATAGGCAATTTTCGTGCTATCAATATGTCCAATTTAAAAAAACAAACAAAAAAAAAACCAACAAAACAAAAAAACAGCGTTTGAATGCTGCAAAATCACAGTTTACAATTAGACACTTTGAATTATTCTACTGGTTTCTATCATGCCCTTTTTCTAATTCTATCAAATGAATTCAGACCTTGGCGTGGTGTTTATAATTAGTCTAAATTCCTACTTAATCACTCGTTGTTGTCATCGTCTGCTATTCATTGACATATGTAATCGCACACAGGATGGCAAGTTTAGGAAGAAAGCAGTAGATGTGATGGTGGTAAACGAAGCATGAATCCTTAGTAGGAAAGGTTTGATAATACTTTTTGGCCAATTCAAACAGTAAATATCATGCTAGTGAGATATTAACAGCAACAAAGGGGTGATCATGCACAAAGGTAGCAATGACAAAGCACTTAGTGGCTCTCACATGATTTTTTTGTTATTTTTAATATATAACTGTATAATACTGTGTTTGCTACAGTCTAGTTTGCCATACATATACTCTGTTAACTGGCATACGCTCGTTATCACTCTGGAATGTGGCACACTCATTATAGAATGCTGGGTCTGCAGGAACATTATCGTATTATTATTATTATTGCATTTACCTTGAGCCGTGCCATATCTTGGGCAATATCAGCAGCGTTTTAACCCATTGCATGTTGTAGAAAGTAAATAAAAGATTACAATTTCTACAGCAAGCAGGGATTCGGGAATGCAATATAATGTACATACAACATCCCTGCTGCAGATCCAAGTACTAGTATTATTTAGATAGTGCAAACATATACCGCAGCTCTGTACAATGGGGAACTGACATAAACAAGCAACTGTGGGGTTGCAAGAACCACATGCTAGAACCTGAGGCTATAGAGTTCTGCTCAAATAAGATGACAATCTAAAGAATGTGAACAATAATTAAACACAAAGTAAAATGCACCCGAAAGATTGGTTGCCAGGACGGGTAAAAATATACGGTATACATAAATTATATGATGTATGAAATTTGTAGAGAAGAGGGTGGTACGAGCTTAGCAAAGACCATGGGGGGGACGACAGTGGTGCTTTGCCATACAATGAGCAATTTAAATGACAGTTGTTCTTAATATATCTAAAATGGTGCTTTTTTTTTTTTTTTTAAAGGATTTCTTAAGGCAGTGTAGACTAGGGGAGAGTCTATCAGGACAAAGAAAGGTGTTCTAAAAGAACAGAGAAAGTCTTGAAGGCAATAGCCGGAATGGAAACAAACGATTTGTGAGTTGATGTATTTTGGAATTAGTGGGATTTTAAAGGAACCGTCCAAGCACCATAATCACTACCACGCACTGTAGTGGTTACGATGCCAGGAGTGCACTGGCACATCCCAATGTTGAATGGCTTAAAGTGGCACTGTCACCATCTGAGGATGGATGGTAGGATGGTAGGTAAAGGTGATATTTACTAACCTAAAACTGTACCTCGCGGGCGCAGCCATCTTCCTCTGACCAGTCCTCTTCAGCATCATGAGTGTACAGCATTAAGGTCTATGGAGGATCCCGCGAGACCGTGGGTCCTCCATAGACAGAGCCAATACCCTGCACCCGTGACTGGTGATGGCTGAAGCTTCACCCAGTGTCTGAGAAAGTCAGGTGGAGAAAATATACAAAGACAAAGTAGTCACTACTTTTTCTCAGTATATCTCTTGATTGGGTCTGAATTTCACTGAAATTCCAACACAGTCAAAATGAGTATTTCACAAAGATTCTATCTTTATGAATTTCTAATTTTCGGGGGTAGGGGTGACAGCGCTGCTTTAACTTCTTACATGGGGTCCAGCAGACACCAAAGATTACAATGTGTATTGTAGCCCTGCCTCCTTTAACTCCCAGAGGAACAGAATTGTTCGTTTTAATCCATTGACAATGTAAATGATGCAGATTGTAAATTAGGGATGTGTAAGGAACCATTGAATTGCTGTGACTATCAAAAAGTAACATATTGCATACCATCAATTAACACTGCTACACTGTGCCAAACTCAGCATTATGCCTGTATGATGCAATGCTATGTAAACCAAAGCTTTATGTAAAGCGAGGACATGCAGGCTATTGAGAATAGTATGTGTAATCTGAGAACACATTGTGTAATTATGTCTGTCGCTATATCAGTGTGCTTTTTATTTTTTTTAATTCTTTATTTTTTTTCTGTGCAAGAGACTTACAAGCATGCTTTAAGTGTCACAACAGCACGCAGAGGCTTATCAACAAAGACAATATCTTGGCACCTAGAAACTGCATTTTTGTATGGTGTGGTGTGCTTTTTCACACCACACATGAGATTATATTCATTCATACTGTTCTTTATTATTTCCAGCACACTGATTGAATCATTATTTGCAGTGTCCTAAAATCACATTTATCACATTTAACAGCATCCTTGCATAGGATTTATCCTATTATTTTAAATAAGGATTTTTTTATAATTATTTTTATTTACGTTTAAAGGAACACTACAAGGACAGAAACACAAACATGCATTCCTAATTCTATAGTGTTAAAAACGATTTAGCCCCCCTTAAATATAGTAATAACTCCGCCCACGCTCTGCCGTCTTGGGTAACATCAGAATTGATGATCTCAGCCAAGGGATGGAGCCACATGCCGTCCTGCCCAATCAGCATCTCCTCATAGAGATGCATTGAATTAATGCATCTTTATGGGGAATGTTCAGCGTCTCCATGCTCCATGTTGTGCAGCACTGACCCAGGAAGCACCTCTAGTAGCTGTCTGGGTGATGGCCACTAGAGGTGTCCCTAGGCAGCCTCTGAAAAAGGCAGTGTTTATATGAAAATGCCTGCATTAAACTGTAGTTGTTCTGGTGACTATAGTGTCCCTTTAACTTCCCTTTACAGATGGCAGGAGTTAGTGCATTTTAGAATCTCATTCAAATAATGTTTTGTTTCATGGAAAAAGCATTAAACAATTCAGTGGAACGATTAGTTTAATTTCCCTTTATTGTCTCTGTTCTGCTGACTCACCCACTCTTTTGGTGAGTGATATGTTTTAATGTTGAATACTTGTTTCCATGAGCTGTTGTTTATTTATTTATTGATTTATTTATTATGTGCGTGATAATGAATTGAATGTAGATCCAGTGCACTCACTCATGTACTAAACGCCAACTTCAAAGCTCATGAAATGTAATTTTAAAAAAAAAAAATATTTTTAAAACACCTGACTTGCACAAAAATAATAGGGGTTTAGTTACAGTATATGTTCATATATTAGATAAGCCTGCCTCAATGCCAATGCACCCCATTGTTGGCAGATCCTATTCTAGCAACCTATATATATTTTGGAGTATCCTTGGCTGGAGACCAGTCCCTTTTTTCCCTGTAACACATATCCAACATTGGAAGTTAGCGAATTTTGTGCCCATTCACAAGAAAGGTAGTAGGGAAGAATCGGGCAACTATAGGCCAGTAAGCCTTACTTCAGTAGTGGGGAAAGTGATGGAAACCATGTTAAGGGATAGGATTGTTGAACATCTAAAAACACATGGATTTCAAGATCAGAGACAACATGGGTTTACTTTGGGGAGATTATGCCAAACTAATCTTATTGATTTTTTTGATTGGGTAACTAAAATTATAGATCAGGGTGGTGCAGTAGACATTGCTTACCTAGATTTCAGTAAGGCTTTTGACACTGTTGCACATAGAAGGCTTATCAATAAACTGCAATCTTTAAGTTTGGATTCCAATATTGTTGAATGGGTTAGGCAGGGGCTAAATGGCAGGCAACAGAGGGTTGTTGTCAACGGAGTACATTCGAAGCAAGGTCTAGTTAAGTGGGGTACCTCAGGCATCTGTACTTGGACCCATTCTCTTTAATGTTTTTTATTAGTGATATTGTAGAAGATCTTGATGGTAAGGTATATCTTTTTGCTGATGATACTAAGATATGTAACAGGGTTGATGTTCCAGGAGGGATAAGCCATATGGCAAATGATTTAGGTAAACTAGAAAAATGGTCAGAGTTGTGGCAACTGACATTTAATGTGGATAAGTGCAAGATAATGCACCTTGGACGTTAAAACCCAAGGGCAGAGTAGAAGATTTTTTATACCCTACTAACCTCAACATCTGAGGAAAGGGATTTAGGGGTGATTATTTTAGATGACTGAAAGGTAGGAAGACAATGTAATAGAGCAGCTGGAAATGCTAGCAGAATACTTGGTTGTATAGGGAGAGTTATTAGCAGTAGAAAGAGGGAAGTGCTCATTCCATTGTACAGAACACTGGTGAGACCTTACTTGGAGTATTGAACACAGTACTGGAGACCGTATCTCCAAAAGGATATTGATACTTTGGAGAGAGTTCATAGAAGAATCCTGAACTGGTTCATGGATTGCAGGATAAAACTTACAAACTTAACCCATTCAACAATATTGGAATCCAAAACTTACAAGGAAAATTTAAAGGATCTTAACATGTATAGCTTGGAGGAAAGACGAGACAGGGGGGATATGATAGAAACATTTAAATACATAAAGGGAATCAACACAGTAAAGGAGGAGACTATATTTAAAAGAAGAAAAACTACCACAACAAGAGGACATAGTCTTAAATTAGAGGGGCAAATGTTAAAAAATATCAGTAAGTATTACTTTGCTGAGAGGGTAGTGGATGCATGGAATAGCCTTCCAGCTGAAGTGGTAGAGGTTAACACAGTAAAGGAGTTTAAGCATGCGTGGGATAGGCATAAGGCTATCCTAACTATAAGATAAGGCCAGAGACAAATGAAAGTAATTAGAAAATTGGGCAGACTAGATGGGCCGAATGGTTCTTATCTGTCGTCACATTCTATGTTTCTATGTATTAGTCCCTGGCCTTATCAGGAACTGTCTCTAGGGCAACACAGCGCCATCAAAGCACATTATCACATTATTGGATGTATGAGCATTGTGAGGCAAGAGCATGGTCCTGAAGGCTGGTGGCCGATCAGTGGGCAGGTCTGCCTGTTTCAGGGTGTCACTAGTTGCCTTCTGCACCGTCCCGATTCCCCATTACTGATTGTTTGGAGGTATGTATCAGCTTTGCATAAAACTACATTTTATAAAAACAGATACATAATGTGTATGTGTGTATATATAGATGGCATATGAAGTTGGCTGCACTCCGGTCTTTAAAATTTCAAATATTTATTGAATCAAAAAAATTAAAATGATCAACGTTTCAGTCCCTCCTGGGACTTTCCTCAGGATCAAAACATAGAGTATATATATACTGGTGCCCCGCACTCACTGCCCTGGCTCACTGCTCCAGGCAATTATATAATAATCCTTGACAGAGCGCACTCTCAGGTGTTTCTCTGTGATTTTAATCCCTTTATTAAAGTAAGTAATGTAACACAAATTGTCGAATGTGTCAGTCCTTAAAGGTTCAATACCCAAGCTTAAATAAGTGATTGGTGAGACACTTAAAGGGCGAGTCGATCAAAAGTGATAAATGATGTTACGAACCTCAGGTACTATCACCACACACATTAACCCCAAAGGTTCCAGTGTTTGTTAGGCGTTTACTATAAACACATGTGTAATAGAATGTGGTGATAACAAACAAACTATAAGTACAGCTATATACACAAAGATACAAAGCACCTAAGCAATACGCCACAGAGATATACAATCTATATTTTTATATATATAAACAATTGCTATATAAACCCATTGTTCCAATTGTTATATAATATGATATGGAGTTACTGTCAGACACCTGCAGCTTACTAACAATGTGTTACTACTTACGTTATGCTGTCATGCACGGGAAACTTTGTATCTGCTGTTCAATGTCACTGAGCTGTGTATTACAGTGGGACAGCATTTATTCTCAGTATGGGTTTGGAACTTCCTGAATTCCACATGCGTGCTCCTCCCCTATTGGCAGAGTCTAGCTACCCCTTCGTACCTTCCTTACCGTCCTATTATCTATCTCACCTGTCTTTATATCACACCGGCCTCTGTCTATCCCTAGGACCCTGTATGTATGACTATAACATGTCATTATTTTTATTTTGAATTTCCAGAACCTCTTTAGACCTGTCTCTTCCTTTTTTCTACGAGATCTAATTATGAAAGACTGGATATTTCTGGCATCATTTCATCCTGTGGATTGCATCATGTTGCATGTGATAGTTTAATAAGATGTGCGTGATTTAATAAGCAGCAGGTCTGTAGTTATTGGACGCCTTAAGCGTTGGGAACAGGTAAGTTACACATAGCAGTTTTTAAAAGCAGGTGGATTTTATATGTGAACAATAAATGACATTAATCTTTCGCTAAATAAGCAACGGTAAGAAAAACTGACATGGATAAAACGCCTGTTAAATTGCAAGTCTATATGCCAAGACTCACCATTTAGGGATACCGCCGATCTCATGAAATTGACGTACAGATGGGAACGCTGGATTTGCATTGTTAATGAATGATGCTTTTATGAGCACCAATAAAGGAGCATCCGTTCAACTGTCTTGACAGACAATAACCTCTGCAACACACCCAATGCATTGTTTAATCCCTAAAATACAAATAAAAGTGCAAATGTCAAAAGGAATGAAGCGAACGACTCCCTCCTAAGTCTGATTTATGGTAGTGACTCTGTCCTGAGTCTTTTTTTTATAAAGGTTATAAAGATTTCAGTCTTCACACAGTCTTCTATCCAGTATAACGCAGGCATCTTATAGAAATTGGGCGAGATGGCATGTAAGAAACCTTGTAGTTTACTGAGCTTTAATGTAACTAGTTTTTATAAATCTACAGAGTGTGGTGATGGGCTTATATTTGAACATTGAAAGCATTATAATTATAATCAACAAAAAAGTAGTTATTGATATGCTGATTTGAGCCTCTGCAGTAATTATCTCCTGTTTAAAATGAGATCTAAAGGGGTTTAGGGGTAAAGGGGTTTAGTCATTTCTTCTCAAATTCCCAATTGACACTCTAACTCCACCACCTACACATTTAAAAAAGGAGGTTAACAGGTCTTTAGCAATAGGGGTACTTAGGGGTAAAGGGTGTTTCAGGTTTTGGGGGCTAGATGTCTTCAAAATGCTTTGGATTGTAAAGGTGTTACTGTTACATATGAATTATTCCTTAGTATGAATGTGTTTATAGTACTAAGATTGTATGATTCTTTTCTACAGATTATAACTCTTCATACAAATTTATTGCTATCATGATGAGTTGTGTTGTGGTACGGTCCTGAGTGTTCCGAAGCTGTGTTCTTCGAGCTATGCAATCAGGGGAGATCAAGCAATGAAGACGGGAGGGGGCAAATGTGTCCCAGATCACTAGTGGACGGGCTCACACCATTTCTCTAAAGATTATAGTAGTTCCCATCTGTCAAATTCATATAACCTATGCTCTGCATGAGTAGAATCATTCATACAGAAATCCTAGTGTTTTGTGTGCGAAAAAGGCAACTCATTTGTTTTTTCTCCCCAGGCCAAATGTTGTCAGCCCTTCTTGTATATAACAATGAGCTATCTTTTATTATATTTACAATGCATTAAACTTAGCATTCAACTGCTTTGTACATCAAGCACACTGATTATAAACAGTTCAATTTGATATTATGTAAAGTTTATGTCATTTATACCTTTAGATTGTAAGCTCACGGGCAGGGCCATGTACCTGTTGTATCGGTCTGTTCTTATTGCATTGTCTTTTTCCCAAATGTACAGCGCTGCAGAATATGTTGGTGCTTTATAAATACCAGTAATAAATAAATAAGCAACCGGAGAGTTACATCTGATGACATGGTGAACAACAGGATAAATGAGCTTCCAGATAGAGCCTTTTCCCCCATACATTAGACTAGTCTGAATGCTGGGGTAGAACGACCTTTATTGAATCACAGCACATGTGTGTGTAATCACAACAGGGGGTTGTCAACAAAACAATTCAAGTCACTCCCCGACTTCTTGGTGTCTGGGACATAGTTAGGTTAAGACACCATAACTGAATTATCTGCCTGACACCAAGATGCGTTGCATAATAATAGTTCTACAGTAACATAATAACCTTCCCTCTGTTTACATTTTATTTAATAACTCGACAATAACAAAATGTACTCCTCGTTCGAAAGCCTGTGACCGGCGCCTATACTGTCTAATAAGCGCGGTGATCGGAGAATCCTTGCCCAAATTATAGCATGTTAAAGTTTTACTGGGCTGCGACTATTCTCTGATCTGCCTTAGAGTTCCAGACGTGCGACTGCTTTTCCCGGTCTTACAAAATGGGGTTCAAGGGGCTCCAGGGAGGCCAGTACATCGATAAACTATGTTATGTGTCCCTGGAAAGCTCTATTCTGAGTGCCCATGATGGCCAAATAGCGCCCTGACTGGAGAATCCGTACCCGAGTTATTGAATGTTAAAGTTTGACTGGGCTGCATCTATTCTTCAATCTGGCTCAGAGCTCCAGGCCATTTGTTCATAAGTTTCAGTTACCTATTCTCGCTTCCAGTGGGTTCGGGGCTGGGAGCTCCCTCAAGTCCAAGGTATCTTTCGTTGCCTCTCTTCCTCCCTGATCTACCCTACAAAAAGCACTCTAAAAGACGCCTTTTTATCTAAAATCTATCTAATATTTTACAGGACCGCAGCATTTTCACGATCCAACCAAAAGTTCCACAGAGATTGTGAGTTGCTCCTGGTCAGGTGTGCCATGCCTCTGTAGTCTACCAGCCGGCTTGTGGTGACTCCTGGGCCTCCGGGAAAGGGACACTGAGCTGGAAGGCACGGAATGGAGGGGTAACTGTAGTAATTATAGTCTTTTCAGGGAAGAGATGACTGGGAGTCCTGCGCCAGTTGTTAGAATAGCGATGTAAGTAAAATAACCTAGTTCAGCAGAAAAATTGGTCTCTGGGACCAGGCCAGGAGGCTAGTCTTCATGCCTCGCCAAGAGTCTGTGGCAAGGGAGTTTACGTCACACTATTGGTACCTGGTTTTCAAACTATTCCACTGGTGTCCTACCAAATACAGCAAAGCATGCAAGGAAAATGATACATAACATTTAGCAACTCCTATTGATTTCAATGGGAAACATTAAAATTGTTCAGCAGCACCGGTTAACAATGTTTTTTTTAATGAACAATTTTACATGACTTTAACATTTTTCAAGGTGCTTTCATTCAGATATACCACTAAAAAAATATCTAGTGCTATTGGTCATTTAGACTCCTATTAAGATATTCTTAAACCAATAGGAATAGGAATACTGATTGCCAAGTGGAAAAATATATGTAACCGTAATCTAATTTTGGACAGCCATTCATGTTATCATCCAAACTGGTGCTTATTCAAAACCTTGTAAAGACTATGGGCAAAACTGGGAAAGTGGAAGTGATGCAAACTAAAACAAGAGATCTTTGTTGGTCCTCAAATCAAGTAGCTGCTGAATAATGATAATAATGATGTCTTTGCAGAAAAACTGAATTTAGAAAACTGCAAAGAAATCATTCACGTATGTGGTCCAGGGTTTTCTCGGGAATCACAAAGAGGAAAGCTACCATCAACTCATTCAAGATGTATTCCAAACCTATGCAAATCTTAGCTGCCTTTAAATACCTACTTTCTGCACTGCATCTTGACTTACATGAATCAGTGACTAAATTAAAACCACTTGCCTAATATCATGTAGGTCCCTCTCGTGCTGCCAAAACAGCTCTGATACGTTGAGGCATGGTGGGGCCTCACAATTGGATTGAGATCGGAGAAATTTGGAGGCCAACGAGATATCTTGATTTCTTTGTCGTGTTTATCAAACCATTCCTCGGGGCAGCAGGCATAAGCACTGTTGGTGGTGAAATCAAAGATCTCCCTCACCAGCTAGCCTATTCTTCTGCTGGGAGGTCTTGGATAGAGGCTCTGCTTGATCTTCATCGTCAGCCAGGTTGCCTGATACCTCTATTGTATCAAAGCAATGCTCTGATACATTCCCCCAGAACCGGAAGGACAAATTCTCCAATTTGTTTTTGTTTTTTTTAAATTAAAAATATATATTTTTTAATTTCTGTAATACAGCACATGTAATACAGCACATGTTATGGGCATATGCAAATATTATTATTGTTTTTTTAATTAAACGTATTTCTTAAAGTGTGTACTTTGTCTTCAAGAGATTTTGCAAACTGAGAAGTTGTTAGAACTGGAACATATTGTTTTTCATACAATGTTTTTTTTAGTAAATGACCTCTTACCGATATTCAGTGAACATGGTGTTCAGACTTTAGGACGCCATCTTGCCTTAGGATGGTGGAATTCCCCAAGTCAGGGAATTTCCCATGTCATGTATATACTTTAAGTTTTAGTCTAAACAAAGATAAGATGTCTAGGTCATGACAATAGACTGAGTAAGATGTTTCCTTGTAAAATGACCAAGTCAAGGCTATGTCATTTGTCAGGAGGGTGTCTGTCTCTTCCCGTGACGCGTCCGAGCCCCCTCTTATGCTCATTCCCGGCTCTCTCAGTTGGGTGCACTCTATTTGTGTCATGTCTTAAGCGATATACAATATCTAGGGCGTCCATAATTCTGTGTGTTTATCTTCCTTACCTATTGTTCCTGCTATTTTGGCTTCCGCCCTTCTTATGTCTTCTACTTTATTCTTCCACTGTTCTATTGTGGGTATATGTTCTTTCCTCCAGTGCAATGGGATTAGGGATTTAGCCGCATTTAGCAGGTGTCTCAGGATTAACTTTTTGTAAGAGGGTATGGGTCGTTCTGTGTGGTGTATGAGGGCGGCCCCCATTGTCAGCTCTGTAGGGTCTCCTAGGATGTGCCCAATTTCCTGTTCAATGTTCCCCCAGTACGGTTTTATTTTATCACAGTCCCACCAGATGTGCTTCAAGGTTCCGGGGCCGTTTCCGCATCTCCAGCAGATGTTCGGGATGGTTGGTGTGTAGTGGTTAATCAGGGAGGGTGTGCGATACCAGTGCGTGAGAAGCTTGTAATTTACTTCCTTATAGTGGGAGCTAGTGGAGCTTTTGTGTTGCAGTATTAAGATCTTTTCCCACTGGGTATCTGAAAAGGATTCTTCCATCCATTCCTCCCATTGCCTTTTGTATAAGGTGTTTTCTGTTCGGTGTCCTGTCAGTATGCTTTGATATATCATGGAGACCCTCCCTTCTGTCTCTGGTATCTGTGTGCATAGGTTCTCGAACCATGTGAGGTCCCTATGTATTTTGGCTCTATGTGGTAGATTGTGGTAGTAGTGAGTCAGTTGGGCGTAATGGAATTGGTGCATCAGCGTGTGTGGCCTCTCTTCCGATATTTCACGCAGCGGTTTCACTCCTGTGTTGCTTAGAGTTGCATATATGGGTATGTATCCGTCTTGGTTATCCATCGGCCAAGCCGTCGGTGGGAGGCTGTCGCCTAGGTTAGGGTTGTATGTGATAAGTATCAGTGGGCTGGCTTTGGGTGAGATCTGCTGTCCTTTCCTCAACGTATTCCAGTGTCTCAGGGTGTGCGTGAGAGGGAATTCCTCCCCCAAAAATATCTGTGCGTCTGCTTCTCTATGCCAAATCAGTGTGTGCAGTCTTTTATCAGTGGAGTCCCTCCAGAGTGTTACCCATCTTTTGTAAGGCGTGTCCGTGTGGAGTTCCTTGAGTCTCTGCAGTACCGTTGCCTGGTGATATCGTCTGATGTCAGGTAGGGCTAGTCCCCCCCAGCTTCTTGGTAGGCAGAGTTTGTCATAGCCAATGCGGGCCTTCTCCCCTCTCCATATGTATTGTGTGATTGCCGTTTTGAGTGTTGTGAAGAATGTTTGCGGTACCACCTGTGGAGCCGTGTGAAATATGTAGAATTGTTACGTTTTTATATGTCTATATTTATATTTTTAGTTATTAAAATATTAAAGTTAAAAAAAAAACTCCATTACTTCCAAGACAATTCCTATTTTTATCATATTCTCAATTATTTATATATTTTAAATAGAGGAACTCTTTTTAACGAACTATATCTGTACGGTTAGCCCTGTTAAATTCTATGCTTTAGGATGTTATAGTGGTAAATAGGGGAACCAGCAGTGGTTACAAGAGACTATCACCATATTAAAGTCTTTATCCCGCAGTAGAGCCCCTATACCCCCACTATGACCATTAACCTCCCCATTTTAGACCCTATATTCCCACTACAGCTGTTATACGCGCCCTATATGGCTACTATTACCCCCACAATATAGCCCCAAGACTCCCATTACAGCTACCAGCATTCCATCCCAGTACAGCCTCTATCACTCCAGTACAGCCTCTATTCAACCACTATAGCCATTATCTCCCCACTACAGTTCCTATACCCACACTCAGGGCCGGATTAAGAGCACACTGGGCCTGGTGCTGACAATTATGATGGGCCTAATTACGGAATCTTATCGACCAAAAACACTAAAACAGTCATAGGATGCAGCTATAAGAAAACACATACTCTATGCTAATCTCTCTAATTTATGCTTTCATCTTTCAAGTAAATCCATAACCCCTAACAGCAGTGAAGCAGGAAGTCAATGGGCGGGGTAAAAGGGTGGGCCACTGGTGCGAATCACGTGACCAGACCTGCCAAAAGGGGAGAACATGCCCAAAAAGGGGGCATGTCTGTCCAAAGAATTTGAAGGACAGCCTGGCATGAATGCATGTCAGGCTGCCCGCCAATCCTGCAGGCTGTCCAATTACGGGCTTTCTATGCAGGCAGCACCCTGAGCTTGACATAAGGGCTTCTAATGATGCGCTCACTCCATGCTTTCTAAGGACTGTCCCCTAGCACTCGCTGGTCCACTTGTCTCCTTACCTTCTTACTAGCAGGCAGAAGTTCCTGGTATATAGTCTGAGACAGAGAAAAGGTGTATGTAGTGAGTGTAGAAGAAAGGGGACATGCCACAGTGCTAGAGAGACCAACATCTGCATTACCTAAACTAATTTTATTGTCAGCCAGTCCACACAAGGTTTGTTCACATACATCGTTCTTTAGCTTCCAAACTTAAAGGGACACTATAGTCACCAGAACAACTACAGCTTATTGTATTTGTTCTGGTAAGTAGAATCATTCCATTCAGGCCTTTTGCAGTAAACACTGTCTTTTCAGAGAAAATAACTCCACTGGCCACTCCTTAGATGGCTGCTAGAGGTGCTTCCTGGGGCAGTAATGCCTAGTGTGCAGCACTGCCATTCAGTGTCTCCACCCTCTGCATGCAGACACTGAACTTTCCTCATAGAGATGCATTGATTCAATGTATCTTTATGAGGAGATGCTGATTGGGCAGGGCTATGTTGGACTTGTGCTGGCTCTGCCCCTGATCTGCCTAGTTGACAGTCTCACCCAATCCTATGGGGAAGTATTGTAATTTGCTCAGACCACCACTTCTGATGATGTCAGCAGACAGTCAGTTCAGAGGCAGAGCCAGCAGCTGCAGACTTGAATACTAATTATATTTTACTATACTTAGGGAGGCAAGAAGGGGCCAGGTGGTTTTAACATAATAGGGTCAGAAATACATGATTGTGTTCCTGACCCTATAGTGCTCCTTTAAGCAAGAGTATGCGAAGAGTAGTTCGGGTTGCCACCTTTCTTGGAAAAAAATACCAGCCTTAATCATTTATATAATCACAAGGAGTGACATCAGAGAAAATTCTGTAAAATCACCAACAAACTACTCACAGTTTGATTCTGCTGTATAGATGGATTGCTCCCAGTGTCTCAGTCTCACAAGTCACCCAGTGTCTCAGTGTCCCTATGTATTACAGTGTCAGTGTCCCCATGTCGCCCAGTCCCCTAGTCTCTCAGTGTACCCATATCTCTCAGTGTCCCAATGTCTCAGTGTGTCCCCATGTCACTAGGATACTGGGGACACAGTGAGACATGGGGACACTGAGAGACATGGGGACACTGAGAGACCCGGGGACACAGAGACATGGGAGACATGGGGACACTGAGACATTTAGGGAAACTGGGAGAAATGGGGAATCTGAGACACTAGGGACACAGACACTGGGAGACATGGGGACACTGAAACATTTGGGGACACTAGGGACACAGACATGGGAAAACAGACACTGGGAGACTAGGGGACACTGGGAGACTAGGGGACATTGGCTGGGAAACAGACACTTGGGGACACTGGGAGACATGGGGACAGTTGTGGACATAGACATGGGGACACATGGAGACACTAAGAACACAGACACTGAGACACTAGCGACACTGGATGTGGGACACTGGGAGAAATGGGGACATAGTGTCTCAGTGTCTCCCAATGTCCCTATGTCTCACAGCGTCCCCATGTGTCTCAGCGTCCCCATGTGTCTCAGCGTCCCCATGTGTCCCAATGTTCCCTAGTGTCTCAGTGTTTTCCAGTGTCCCCAAGTGTCTCAGTGTTTCCAGGTCTCCCAGTGTCTGTGTCCCCATGTGTCCTAGTGTCTGTGTCCCCATGTGTCCCCTAGTGTCTCAGTGTCCCCATATGTCCTCTAGTGTCTCAGTGTCCCCTAGTGTCTCAGTGTCCACATGTGTCCCCAAGTGTCTCAGTGTCCCCATGTGTCCCTGCTGCCTTTCCCCCCATCCCTCACTTACCTGAGCTGTAGAGCTGCTGTCTGGACTCTGTGCTGTGTTGCTGCTCTCCCACAGATCAGTAAGTAGTAGAGAGAGGCAGAGATATGCTGTAACTTCCTATCCCTGCCTCTCTCCACACACAGTGATCCCTACTGGCAGGTGCTGGTATTGCAGAGTAATCTCCATTTATTCTGAGAAAAATACCTGCATTTGTATTGCTGGTATTACTGCAATACTGGCACGGCAGCCTCAAATATTGGCTGTGCCAGTAAAATACCAGTCAGGTGGCAAACCTAAGAGTAGTGTGTAAAAAAAAAAAAAAAAAAAAAAATTTTTTTTTTTTTTTACATTTTTTTTAATGGGCCTATTCCATGGGCCTGGGCCTGGAGCTGCAGCTCCATCAGCCCCTATGTTAATCCGGGCCTGCCCACACTATGGCCACTATCCCCCCATTATAGCCCCTATACCACCACTAATATTATTGTCATTTATACATTGTTAACTTATTCCTTATAAAGGGGGTAATGAAACAATAAATTAGACAATTACAAAATGTTACAGTAACAATAGGTTGTTGAGGACCCTTCCCAAAGAGACTATAGCCTCTATCTCTCCACTAGCCACTACTCTCTCACTATAGCTTCTATCCCCCAGTACAGCCTCTATGCACCTATTATAGCCCCTACAGATCCTATCCCTGTAAACACATAGTAAAACCCTGGTCACCAAAAACCTAGTCACATTCACCATTCAATCATACCATAAACAAGTCGCATTAACACATTCATTCGAATACACCAACTGTGTGTGTGTGTGTGTGCGTGCGTGTGCATGCGTATATACGTGTGTGTGTGTGTCTGTGTGTATATATATATATATATCTCTATCTTGGGAGGAGGGAGGGGCAGCAAGGGGGGTAAATCTGTCCCTGAAGGTACTTGTCAATGTAACATCCACATGAGCACATGAATGCCAGGACACAAGGTTTCCCAGCAGAACATTACTTAGAGCATAACACTGCCTCCGCTGGCCTGCTTTGTTCCCATTGTGCATATCTGCTGCAATCTCTTCCACAGCTAAATGACACAGACGCACCTAGGCATCCACCTGATCTAAAAGAAAAAGAAAGGGTTTAAAGTGGTGAGATTGGATCAGCTGTATCACAGAGGGGTTCTTTAGGAACAGGTCCTACCCTAGGGTCACAGACGCCTGGATGCCGGCAGGCAGCAGATCCTCTCTCTCCAGCCTGGCCTGTTTGGAGTGTTGCCGTGGAAACCAGTGGCTACAGCTGTATTGGCTGTATCCCCCCTGATTGCGGCCCTGACCACAGAGGAGAGATATCAAGGCAAGTGGGACCCAGCCGTGATGGGTGACCACAACTGATTCTTGTTAATGGACAATATCTCAACACACAAAAGACAAAACTGAACTTCTTTAAAGTGTAAAAGATCTTAAAACATATTTTCTTTTTTTGCGTCTCGATATAATTTAAATTGTTACTTTATATTCAGTGGTCTATAACTATGATGTTTGTAATTTTTTTAACTACCTGTCAATAACTACTGAGTTTTAAAGGGACATTATAGTCACCAGAACAATTACAGCTTAATGTAGTTGTTCTGGTGAGTATAGTCCGTGCCTGCAGGATTTTTGCAGTAAACACTGTCTTTTCAGAGAAAAGTGCGGTGTTTACATTACAGCCTAGGACACCTCCAGTGGCAGAAGCAGATCAGGGGCAGAGCCACCACCATCCGACTGGAATAAAGGTAAGATGTTATTATATTTAGGGAGGCAAGAGATGGGCAAGGGGGGAGAGGCAGGGGGGCTAGATAGTTATTTATTTATTTTTTTACATATTTGAGTTCTTGACCCTATCGTGTTCCTTTAGGTTGCAATTTAATAAAATAGTCACACATATTTGAAGTTCGGAATTTCTAGTGTGAAGAAACACCATAAAACTGGCTTGTAATGGTAGCAATTGATATACTATACTACAAACTAAGGATTGTTAGTTGAGAACTCTGCAGCGCACTCTGCTGAATGAATAGAACTGTGTACATTTGCATAATGCTGGTATGCAAATTAGGGCAACCAAATAAGTAGTGAAATGTATATATTGTTGCTTTTTAGTGCGTTTGAAAATGTTACTTGTATTAAATAATTCATGTGTTAATTAAAATCGCTTGTTCTCTATGTTCTGTATATTTGTATTTTGAATGCTTTTCACCACATGCTTAAGGACAAGTCACCAAAGGCTAGTCCTTGTTAAAAAATAAAGTATTGTGTCTTAGTTTGTTTTGGAACTTTGTGTCCTGGTTGATTTATTCAGGGAGTCTTTGGACCTGTTGGCTGGCTGTTTGGTCCCTGATCCTGGAACGCTTTAAAAAAGGATTTAGGCCTGGGAGCGACAAGTGCCTTTGGGATGCTGAACACAATCTAGGCAAGGTGTGGATAACTGCCTGGGAGAGGAGCTAAACAGGAAAAGGCAGAGAGGACAATATCTTCCTGGAAAGAGAGAGCTGCAGCCTGGTTCAAGGTGGAAGTTCTCAGCGACCACAGTCAAGCTTTAGTGACTGGGACTGAAACGTTCCAGGGTCTCTGACCTTGGCTAGTAAGTGGACTGGGAAGATCTACTCAGTCTGTGTACAAAAGCTCTGTCAGAGAAAAAACGGGTCGCAAGAGTATTCTGAGAACGGACAGCAGCTGAAATAGCCTGCCCTTCGGTGGGTCCCCGCTCAGAACTCAAGCTGGTTTTAGCTCATCTTGTGCCATTACAGAGAGAACATATCTGAAGCATATCAGACTGGTCCCACCCATACGGGCAGTCCAGATCCGAAATGCCAGCAAGTTCTCTCTGCACGAGAGATACAGCAACCCCAGACGATCGTTTCAACCTTGTTAGGCATCATCAGTGAGGCATAGCTGATATCTCTCTAGGCACCGTGAGCAAGGGGTCCACGTCTGGGTTACCCTTTAAACTTATGGAGAGAAAAAACGGGTCGCAAGAGTATTCTGAGAACGGACAGCAGCTGAAATAGCCTGCCCTTCGGTGGGTCCCCGCTCAGAACTCAAGCTGGTTTTAGCTCATCTTGTGCCATTACAGAGAGAACATATCTGAAGCATATCAGACTGGTCCCACCCATACGGGCAGTCCAGATCCGAAATGCCAGCAAGTTCTCTCTGCACGAGAGATACAGCAACCCCAGACGATCGTTTCAACCTTGTTAGGCATCATCAGTGAGGCATAGCTGATATCTCTCTAGGCACCGTGAGCAAGGGGTCCACGTCTGGGTTACCCTTTAAACTTATGGAGAGAAAAAACGGGTCGCAAGAGTATTCTGAGAACGGACAGCAGCTGAAATAGCCTGCCCTTCGGTGGGTCCCCGCTCAGAACTCAAGCTGGTTTTAGCTCATCTTGTGCCATTACAGAGAGAACATATCTGAAGCATATCAGACTGGTCCCACCCATACGGGCAGTCCAGATCCGAAATGCCAGCAAGTTCTCTCTGCACGAGAGATACAGCAACCCCAGACGATCGTTTCAACCTTGTTAGGCATCATCAGTGAGGCATAGCTGATATCTCTCTAGGCACCGTGAGCAAGGGGTCCACGTCTGGGTTACCCTTTAAACTTATGGAGAGAAAAAACGGGTCGCAAGAGTATTCTGAGAACGGACAGCAGCTGAAATAGCCTGCCCTTCGGTGGGTCCCCGCTCAGAACTCAAGCTGGTTTTAGCTCATCTTGTGCCATTACAGAGAGAACATATCTGAAGCATATCAGACTGGTCCCACCCATACGGGCAGTCCAGATCCGAAATGCCAGCGACAAGTGCCTTTGGGATGCTGAACACAATCTAGGCAAGGTGTGGATAACTGCCTGGGAGAGGAGCTAAACAGGAAAAGGCAGAGAGGACAATATCTTCCTGGAAAGAGAGAGCTGCAGCCTGGTTCAAGGTGGAAGTTCTCAGCGACCACAGTCAAGCTTTAGTGACTGGGACTGAAACGATCCAGGGTCTCTGACCTTGGCTAGTAAGTGGACTGGGAAGATCTACTCAGTCTGTGTACAAAAGCTCTGTCACATCTAGAATTATGCAAAAATTGGCTTGAGCTGGTTGGTCTGAATAACATTCCCCATGATCGTTGAACAAAACGATTCCGAGTCATTTTACCTATGGTTTTACCTGTACAGATAAGATCAATTCAGAGATCCAGAATTGATTCATTCTTGTATCGGCTAATAAGAATTCAATTTCGGACGAAAAAAACAAGTCCAGAATTTTCAGTCATATTTAATTTCACCATCCCAAAATGAGTTTAAAAATTCCATTTGTGTAACTAAATGCACAGAAGTTGCTGGTGAATGTTGATGATAGGCATTGCCATTTTAGCAATTACTGACTTGTTAGTGAATGATTGTGAGACGCATGGGTCCTAGCCCTGAGTTATAATAAGAAAATAACAAGATATATTGCGAAATAAGATAGCATATTACTTTATCCATCATAGCAACGACTGGACACAAATATGTGGACCGATATCTTCCTAACTATTACCTATTTAATAGTCGTTTGATTTAAAAAAAAATTATTAGTTATATTACCATAAGACACTCAAGTCAACAAATAAATGATTTCACTATAAGAATTTGCTTACTGCTTTTTAATAAACTTTTTGATGACACACATTTTTGTAGCTCTAGACCTCAAAATGTAACAAGAATGCTTAACTAAAATAATAAATGTATTTTATCTCCGGATAAACTGATGGAGATTGTAGCTGTAGCACATAAACCTTGAGATGGAGCATGCTGAGATTGGCAAGAAAGCCAAGGATTTTAAACAAACATGCTATAGTAATATTGGGCATTGACACAAGCAAATCTAATGACTAATAGGAATTCCTAAAACCTAGCGCAGGCCATGGGTCAGGTTCTTACTGTAAACAAAGAGCATTGTTTGAATACAATCAGTACCCTGAGGATAACAAAAAATAAAAATAAAGACAAGCCTAATAAATACATTAGTAGAAATGTCACTGGATGCTATACCAGTACAAGGAGTCTATACAATAAAAAGCTGCAAATGTCGGGCCAAATATACAGAATCTAAAACCTAGCAATTTTAGTTTAGCTTTTGTCGACTCAAAACTCCTCGCTGTTTCGTAATTAAAGCCCTGCTTATTAAGTGTTGTACAATGTCAAAGTTCCCAGAGATCCAAATAATTTGAAACGTTCACAGTTGTTATATTTTGAACAAAATGTGCTGTCTGACGAAGGTAAAACCATTGCTGCTTTCATAGCCCATCCATTCAGAGACAGTGGTAGGTCCTGTTTTTCGTTAAAAAATGTTTAATAACACGTTGACTGTGATGTTTACGTCCCAGGGAAGCGAGTTTTAGAATTCTGTAAGACCATGAGCGGCCAGAATGGTCGCAAAAATATTTAAAGTGATAAAACAGTGTTTTAAAACAATACTGGTTTTGGTTGGAGTAACGTTTCCTAGCATTCCCCCCCCCCCAAAAAAAAAACCCCAGCTAGAACTAACCTCTAGTACTGAAGCCAAGTTCTCCCTGCAGCCCAATCTTCCTTCACTGACATAACTCTCCTCGCCAGACATGGAGGTCAGGGAGGACAGCTAAAGGTAGAACTGAGGTGGCACAGAGAAGTGGGCTGTGCCCACTGGCTGTATGGTGCCAGCATGCTGTGTCGACTGGCATCAGATGACAATTTTGCACAGAATATAAATTAGCCAGCCCGGACAGGCTAATAAAGAACCAATGACTTTGCCGGAGATGGGTGTCACACTTTGGGAAGCGGAGGGGTTAATCTGCTGCCCAAAGTGTAACAGCATTTCATAATGAAAGACTGCACAACCAGACTCCAGGCACCATGACCATGCCAAATCACTGAAATAGTCATGGTGCTTGAAATAACTGTTCAACCTTTCTTTTTGCTGTAAGTACACCATGACTAAAGACCTATATACCCCATTTTCCTTTCTCCATTCAAGAACTCAAAGCGACATTTTTCTGCCATTCTATGTAGCTTATGACGCCACTACCCAGGCTCGCAAAAGCAGGGCAGACTTATCATGATCTCAGGACAGTGTAACATTGTAGTTCCGTGTTCTACCTTATTGTAACATGTAGGATTACAAGAGGGAAATGGTACAGCTATGCTGGTTATTGTAAAGCACTGTGTACTAAGTTGGCACTTTATAAATACCAATAATTACAATAATAATAATAATAATAATAGTGCATGTGTAATGTGTTCAGTTGCTCTTGGTCTCAAATAGCCTCGGCTACCAGGATGTCTGGTGGGATTAGGAAATATACCTAGCAAGCCATTGCAAGATGTATAGCCATATACAGTGGGAGGTGGGACTGAGCCAACAGTGTCACATCCTGCCTATCGTAGACTTACAGTAAGATGGTCAAGGAAACAAATGGTATTGCAAAAGCTGGCTCTGAGCATTTCCCCACTGTAATTACTGCATCTGCATACTCCTACCTGCATTATGCAAACAAGTGTGCAATGCTTGTAAATGTAGAAAAGCTGTGTGTTCATACCATAAACCAGTTCACTGGAGTTCATTTTTACACGAAGAAGAAGCTGCCTTTCTGTATTGTAACTATCTATGTTCTGTTACAGTGTGATTGCTCATAGGAGAATCGCTAGCAGTTTTTAGTTGGATAGAATATCCCGTAACACCCGGAGGAACTCTGTAGTGTGTCCTGCTTTGCTGGGGTATTTGCGACTTAAGTACCCGTGTTCTAACGCTAAGGTTAGAACTTCACCAGACAAGCGAACAGAACGCCTTCGGTAACAGAGACGACAAAACCGTATCACTAGCTAGAAGAGACGCTGCGTTCACTAGTGGGAAAAGTACAGGCTAATGTAAAGAATCCCATGGGCAATACTAGGCCTGAACTGGTCCACCTTCAGGGCTAGAGAAGCCAGAACCGTATTGCCAAATACCCCATTTATCTTTCCACTTATCTCTGCACAAACAGGATTAAACCTTCCAGTACACAAACATTACACATACCCTAACAGCTCACTTTAAAAAAAAAAAAAATAGGACCGGCTCGCCAAGAGATTTTAAGATCTTGTTTTGGAACAGTACTGCTAAATAGTGATGTCGCGAACATAAAATTTTCCGTTCGCAAAAGGCGAACGCGAACTTCCGCAAATGTTCGCGAACGGGCGAACCGGGCAAACCGGGCCAACCGCCATAGACTTCAATAGGCAGGCGAATTTTAAAACCCACAGGGACTCTTTCTGGCCACAATAGTGATGGAAAAGTTGTTTCAAGGGGACTAACACCTGGACTGTGGCATGCCGGAGGGGGATCCATGGCAAAACTCCCATGGAAAATTACATAGTTGATGCAGAGTCTGGTTTTAATCCATACAGGGCATAAATCACCTAACATTCCTAAATTGTTTGGAATAACGTGCTTTAAAACATCAGGTATGATGTTTTATCAATCAGGTAGTGTAAGGGTTACGCCCGCTTCACAGTGACAGACCAAACTCCCCGTTTAACGCACGGCAAACAACCGCAAACAGATTTGCACAACCGCAAACTCCCCATTTGCACAAGGTTGTATACCAAGCTAGCCATGTCCAGTTCCTTGTCCTCACTGATGTCATTGAAGGTCTCTTCCTCCACCCAGCCACGTACAACACGAAGGGTCCCCGAAAGGTGACAACAAGCCCTCTGGGACGCCTGCGGTGTTTGGTCTTCCACCTCCTCAAAGCCACCTTCCTCCTCTGTCTCCTCTTCTTCAGACTCCTCTCTCTGCGTTGGCTCTCTCTGTGTTATTATAAGGTGTGTTAAGTAGTACTATTCTTATCAGTTTAATCCCTGTTACGTCCCCTCTCAGGGGACGTGTATATGGCATCGATATTAGGAACCGCGAGATGGAAAAAGATGCTTGGTGGGTCCTCCTACTTCAAATTTGGGGCACTGCGCGTGTAATCTAATGTGCCACCAGATAGGAGTGGTGTGTTAAGTAGTCCCCCTCATCAGGCCTTTTTTAGTCGAATGTATCGCCCACTGTCAGTCCCTTCGGGATCCATCCCTCATTCATCTTAATAAAGGTGAGGTAATCTAGACTTTTTTGACCTAGGCGACTTCTCTTCTCAGTGACAATACCTCCTGCTGCACTGAAGGTCCTTTCTGACAGGACACTTGAAGCGGGGCAGGCCAGAAGTTCTAGCGCAAATTGGGATAGCTCAGGCCACAGGTCAAGCCTGTACACCCAGTAGTCAAGGGGTTCATCGCTCCTCAGAGTGTCGATATCTGCAGTTAAGGCGAGGTAGTCTGATACCTGTCGGTCGAGTCATTGTCTGAGGGTGGACCCCGAAGGGCTGTGGCGATGCATAGGACTTAAAAAGCTCCGCATGTCCTCCATCAACAACACGTCTGTAAAGCGTCCTGTCCTTGCCGGCGTGGTCGTGGGAGGAGGAGGATTAATTTCACCTCTTCCCCTGTTAGATTCCCGTTGTGCTGTGACATCACCCTTATACGCTGTGTAAAGCATACTTTTGAATTTATTTTGGAACTGCTGCATCCTTTCCGACTTGCGGTAATTCGGTAACATTTCAGGCACTTTCTGCTTAAACCGGGGGTCTAGTAGCGTGGACACCCAGTACAGGTCATTCTCCTTCAGCCTTTTTATACGAGGGTCCCTCAACAGGCACGACAGCATGAAATACCCCATTTGCACAAGGTTGGATGCCGAGCTACTCATGTCCCGTTCCTCGTCCTCAGTGATCTCACTGAAGGTATGTTCTTCCCCCCAGCCACGTACAACACCACGGGTACCAGATAGGTGACAACGAGCACCCTGGGATGCCTGTTGTGGTTGGTCTTCCTCCTCCTCCTCAAAGCCACATTCCTCCTCTGACTCCTCTTCCTCACAATCCTCTTCCAGCGTTGCCGCAGGTCCAGCAAGCAATGCTGATAAGGCTGTTTCTGGTGGTGATGGTGACCTCAACTCTTCCTCTTCAAGCTCATCTACGGCCTGATCCAGCACTCTTCGCAAAGCACGCTCCAGGAAGAAAACAAATGGTATGATGTCGCTGATGGTGCCTTCTGTGCGACTGACTAGGTTTGTCACCTCCTCAAAAGGACGCATGAGCCTACAGGCATTGCGCATGAGTGTCCAGTAACGTGGCAAAAAAATTCCCAGCTCCGCAGAGGGTGTCCTAGCACACCGGTCATACAAATACTCGTTAACGTCTTTTTCTTGTTGGAGCAGGCGGTCGAACATTAGGAGTGTTGAATTCCAACGTGTCGGGCTGTCGCAAATCAAGCGCCTCACTGGCATGTTGTTTCGCCGCTGGATATCTGAAAAGTGCGCCATGGCCGTGTAGGAACGCCTGGAATGGCCACACATCTTCCTGGCCTGCTTCAGGACGTCCTGTAAGCCTGGGTACTTATGCACAAAGCGTTGTACGATCAGATTACACACATGTGCCATGCACGGCACATGTGTCAACTTGCCCAAATTCAATGCCGCCAACAAATTTCTTACGTTGTCACAAACCACTTTGCCGATCTCCAGTTGGTGCGGAGTCAGCCACTGATCCACCTGTGCGTTCAGGGCGGACAGGAGTGCTGGTCCGTTGTGACTTTCTGGGAAGTCAACCCCAAGACGGCGTGACACTGCCCTATCCGGGATGTGGAATAGTACCTGGGGAGCTGGGGGGGTGCCGTTGATGTGGAGCAAGACGCAGCAGCAGAAGAGGACTCAGCCGAGGAGGTTATGGAAGAGGATGGAGTAGGAGGAGTAGAGGAGGTGGCAGCAGGCCTGCCTGCAAGTCGTGGCGGTGTCACCAACTCCTCTGCAGAGCCACGCATTCCATGCTTGGCAGCCGTCAGCAGGTTTACCCAATGCGCAATGTAGGTGATATACCTGCCTGCAGACCAGGTATCAGTGGTCAGATGGACCCTTGCCCCAACACTGTGTGCCAGACATGCCATTACTTCCTTTTGCACAATCGAGTACAGGTTGGGGATTGCCTTTTGTGCAAAGAAATTTCGGCCGGGTACCTTCCACTGCGGTGTCCCAATAGCTACAAATTTTTGGAACGCCTCAGACTCCACCAGCTTGTATGGTAAAAGCTGGCGGGCTAAGAGTTCAGACAAGCCAGCGGTGACTTTCTGACATTGGCTTCTTACGCTCAAACATGTCCTTGACAGACACCTGACTGTGGGCAGATGAGCAGGAACTGCTCAAGGCGAGAGACGGAGTGGCGGATGGTTGAGAGGGGGCAAGGAGGACAGCAGTGGTTGACGTGGCTGAAGATGCTGGACCAGGAGGAGGATGGCGGCTTTGAGTTTGTGTGCTGCTTGTACTCATGTGTTGATCCCATAGGCGTTTGTGATGTGCGATCATGTGAATTCGCGAAGCAGTTGTACCTAGGTGGGTGTTGGACTTCCCACGACTCAGTTTCTTTTGGCACAAGTTGCAAATGGCATCGCTGTTGTCAGAGGCAGACACACAAAAAAAATGACACACTGCTGAGCTCTGCAATGACGGCATTCTGGTGGTGGCAACAGCATGCGTTGATTGGCGTGCTGTCTGGCTGACCCCGGGTGCCGATACATGCTGTCTGACTGTGCCACTAGCTCCTTGCGACGACCTCCCCCTGCTTCCAACTCGTCTCCTCCTCCTCTCTGTCTCCCCATCTGAACTTTCCCCCTGTTCTTCTTCTCTTCTAGCGGGCACCCACGTGACATCCACGGACGCATCGTCATCATCAACCGCTTCACTTGTATCTGACAACTCAGCAAAGGAAGCAGCAGCGGGTACAACATCATCATCATCACACCGTACGTCCATGTGTGTAATGCTGCCTGACTGAGACATATCCCTGTTATCTACATCCTCTGGCAATAATGCTTGCGCATCACTCATTTCTACCAACTGATGTGTAAATAACTCCTCTGACAGATCAAGTGAAGCGGCTGTGGTGCTAGTGTTGGTGGTGGCGGCAGGCAGGCGAGTGGTAACTTGAGAGGTGCCCGAAGCTAAGCTGGAGGAGGATGGTGCGTCAAGGTTCCGAGCGGAAGCTGTAGAAGATTGGGTGTCCTGTGTTAGTCAGTCAACTATGTCCTCATAACTTTTCGAGTTCAGGGTACGTGGCCTCTGAACACTGGGCATTATTCTAGGGCCAAAGGGAATCACAGCACCACGACCACGACGGCCCCTGAGGGGTGGCCTGCCTCTGCCTGTCATTTTTTTTTTCGATTAGTGGTACTATGCGTGCAAGCTACTGTGACAACATATATGAGTGGCACTGTGCACTGGCAGAAGTTGGCAGAGTAGACGCTGTAGGCCTGACACACACGCTTGCAGACAACTAACTGCTATTCAATCTATTACAGTCAAAAAAAAAAATTTTTAAATGTACACTACTGTTACACCAGATATGAGTTGCACTGGTGTGACACTGTGCCCTGGCAGGCCCTGAAATGCACACATGTGAAGGAAACTGACTGCTATTATATTACAGTCAAAAAAGTTTGTTTTTTTTAAATGCAAGCTATTGGGACACCAGATATGAGTGGTGGCACTGGGCAAGTGGGCACAGTATACGCTGTGAGTCTGACACACACGCTGGCAGGCAACTGCAATTAGATTACACAGAAAAAAAAAAAGCAGACTGATTTTCTAGCCCTAAAAAGGGCTTTTTGGGGTGCTGTCCTTACAGCAGAGATCAGATGAGTCCTTCAGGACTGTAGTGGACACTAAATACACTAGCCTAGCTATCAATTTCCCTATTAAATCAGCAGCAGCACACTGTCCCTCTTCTCACTAAGAATGCAGCTTCAGAATGAATCTAAAATGGATGCTGTCTAGGAGGTGGGAGGGTCTGGGAGGGAGGGTCTGCTGCTGATTGGCTGGAATGTGTCTGCTGACTGTGAGGCACAGGGTCAAAGTTTCCTCAATGATGACATATAGGGGCCGGACCGAACATCGCATATGTTCGCCATCCACCAACAAGCTATGTTCGCCGGGAACTATTCGCCAGCGAACCGTTCGGGACATCACTACTGCTAAAACGTTGCTTTCCCCTGTCCTAACACATTATCTGAAGCATAAAAGACCTCCAGCAGCTGTAAGTGGTCACAATCTGCAGTCACATACAAATCACAATAATTACCCTAATTTACCCTAGATTTTACTCATTAACTGCCGAGGTGTGACATGTTTTGTGTATCGCACTGACAGTGTGAACATTAACCTTGCTGGTGTAAAGCTAATCACACTGCCGGTTGTTTGTGTATAAATAGTTTAATATTCACCTTTGTTTCCTGGCAATATTGCTCAATGTTATTCCGGTCCTTCAATTCCCTCAGTGTGGGAGGTTAACCAGAAAAATGCGATGGCCCGCTGTCTGACATAATTTTATCCTCACATTCAGACAGGTAGTCTCTGACCAATAGTAACTGTATATGTCTGTTACGGTTGCCTCCAGGCTGGCTGGAAGTTGGACCGTAGAAAGGATGCTCCTAGCGCTCACCAAAGAACCATCAGCACCATAGACACCATAACTACTGCGTAGACACCATAAGTACTGCAGACTCCACGAAACACCGCTGCTGGGCTGGTATCTCGCTGTCTGCTATCCACCCTGGACCTATGACCAGGCTCCAGGGTCCAGTGGGTGATCTCTCTTCCTTCTGCAGAGCGAAGCAGGATCAGGAACAAGAGCTCTTACCAGAGCTCAGTAGCAAAGGGAGCATGCGGAGCATAGCAATCCCTGAAGTGATTATAGCTGTTCCCTACAAACATGAGTCGAGGCTGCAAGTTAGAGGGACAAGTCATACTACAGGTCTGGAGACAGTCTTAAAGGGGCATTGTTCACCAAAGTCACAATATGTCCCCAGACGGTTCTTAAAGGGCCATACACACCCAATAAAAGTCCATAAGTTTTCAGGGGCACAATCTCCCAGGGGCCATAGTCATGAGGAAGGAGGCTGGCAAATAGTCTTCTCCACAATCCAGGGAAGCAGGGCAATTTATAATTTAAAGGGCCAGTTACAAATAGCAGTTTGTAACAATGTCTAATGTAATATGCACTGCTCAAAAAAATAAAGGGAACACTTAAACAACACAATGTAACTCCAAGTCAATCACACTTCTGTGAAATCAAACTGTCCACTTAGGAAGCAACACAGAGTGACAATCAATTTCACATGCTGTTGTGCAAATGGAATAGACAACAGGTGGAAATTATAGGCAATTAGCAAGACACCCCCAATAAAGGAGTGGTTCTGCAGGTGGTGATCACAGACCACTTCTCAGTTCCTATGCTTCCTGGCTGATGTTTTGGTCACTTTTGAATGCTGGCGGTGCCTTCACTCTAGTCACATCCTATGTATCTATGTTTCTATGTAGTGGTAGCATGAGACGGAGTCTACAACCCACACAAGTGGCTCAGGTAGTGCAGCTCATCCAGGATGGCACATCAATGCGAGCTGTGGCAAGAAGGTTTGCTGTGTCTGTCAGCGTAGTGTCCAGAGCATGGAGGCGCTACCAGGAGACATGCCAGTACATCAGGAGACGTGGAGGACGCCGTAGGAGGGCAACAACCCAGCAGCAGGACCACTACCTCCGCCTTTGTGCAAGGAGGAACAGGAGGAGCACTGCCAGAGCCCTGCAAAATGACCTCCAGCAGGCCACAAATGTGCATGTGTCTGCTCAAACGGTCAGAAACAGACTCCATGAGGGTGGCATGAGGGCCCGACGTCCACAGGTGTGGGTTGTGCTTACAGCCCAACACCGTGCAGGACGTTTGGCATTTGCCAGAGAACACCAAGATTGGCAAATTCGCCACTGGCGCCCTGTGCTCTTCACAGATGATAGCAGGTTCACACTGAGCACATGTGACAGACCTGACAGAGTCTGGAGATGCCGTGGAGAACGTTCTGCTGCCTGCAACATCCTCCAGCTTGACCGTTTTGGCAGTGGGTCAGTAATGGTGTGGGGTGGCATTTCTTTGGGGGGCCGTACAGCCCTCCATGTAGCCTGAGGTAGCCTGACTGCCATTAGGTAACGAGATGAGATCCTCAGACCCCTTGTGAGACCATATGCTGGTGCGGTTGGCCCTGGGTTCCTCCTAATGCAAGACAATGCTAGACCTCATGTGGCTGGAGTGTGTCAGCAGTTCTTGCAAGACGAAGGCATTGATGATATGGACTGGCCCGCCCGTTCCCCAGACCTGAATCCAATTGAGCACATCTAGGACATCATGTCTCGCTCCATCCACCAACGTCATGTTGCACCACAGACTGTCCAGGAGTTGGCAGATGCTTTAGTCCAGGTCTGGGAGGAAATCCCTCAGGAGACCATCCGCCACCTCATCAGGAGCATGCACAGGCGTTGTAGGGAGGTCATACAGGCACGTGGAGGCCACACACACTACTGAGCCTCATATTGACTTGTTTTAAGGACATTACATCAAAGTTGGATCAGCCTGTAGTGTGTTTTTCCACTTTAATTTTGAGTGTGACTCCAAATCCAGACCTCCATGGGTTAAAAAATGTGATTTCCATTTTTTAATTTTTGTGTGATTTTGTTGTCAGCACATTCAACTATGTAAAGAACAAAGTATTTCAGAAGAATATTTAATTCATTCAGATCTAGGATGTGTTATTTTTGTGTTCCCTTTATTTTTTTGAGCAGTGTATATTAATTTATAGCAGTTTTATTTCCTTCTGGGGTCTTTGCTGCTTTTGAAAAGACCTAAGATGGTAATTTTACTTTACTTAGAGGGTAGTGGATGCATGCAAAAGCCTTCCAGCTGAAGTGGTAAAGGTTAACACAAGTGATGTCACGAACATAAAATTTTCCGTTCACGAATGTCGAACGCGAAATTCCACAAATGTTCGCAAACGGGCGATCCGCCATAGCCTTCAAAAGGCAGGCGAATTTTAAAACCCACAGGGACTCTTTCTGACCAAAATAGTGATGGAAAAGTTGTTTCAAGGGGTCTAACACCTGGACTGTGGCATGCCGGAGGGGGATCCATGGCAAAACTCCCATGGAAAATTACATAGTTGATGCAGAGTCTCGTTTTAATCCATAAAGGGCATAAATCACCTAACATTCCTAAATTTTTTGGAATAACGTGCTTTAAAACATCAGGTATGATGTTGTATTGATCAGGTAGTGTAAGGGTTACGCCCGCTTCACAGTGACAGACCAAACTCCCCGTTTAACGCACCGCAAACAACCGCAAATAGTCCATTTGCACAACCGCAAACTCCCCATTTGCACAAGGTTGGATACCAAGCTAGCCATGTCCCGTTCCTTGTCCTCACTGATGTCATTGAAGGTCTCTTCCTCCACCCAAAAAAAAAAAAGCAGACTGATGTTCTAGCCCTAAAAAGGGCTTTTTGGGGTGCTGTCCTTACAGCAGAGATCAGATGAGTCCTTCAGGACTGTAGTGGACACTGAATACACTAGCCTAGCTATCGATTTCCCTATTAAATCAGCAGCAGCTACACTGTCCCTCCTCTCACTAAGAATGCAGCTTCCGGGGGGCGGGGCCTAGCTGTCATGGAGGAAAGATGCACTTTGTGTGAGCTCCCTCAATATCTCACTTTAAGCAGCTATCAACAAGCGAATTTCACCCCAGAAGGGGATGACCCAGCAATGTTGCTCCTACCTGACCGACCCGACATGCTTAATAGCGGTCAGCAACTCCACAGAGTCTTACTTACCTCCGCGTGGCAAGTGTGCCCTGGTGCTCACCAGGCGGGAGAGGCGGCCAATCTCCCGATCCTGGGATGCCCAGGAGCAGCTACTTCCCGGCAGGAGCTCCGTTACCCCCCCTCTCCCTCGGACCGGTGGGGGTTATCCCGGTCCACCACTAAGAGGCTGTCTGGTGCTAATGGACGCACAGAGCACAGCCGCCCAGGCTGACATACTCATCTGCGACTCTCCCAATATGGCGGCAGCCGCGTGTCCTCCTGGTACCAGCAAAGCATGGCAGGATATTGAGTCTAAGCTGGACAGACTCTTTAATCAATTTTGGAAGCAAATAACAAGCAGGAAGCCCCAACAAGCTCCACCACAACCCCAACAAGCTCCACCACAGCTAAGCGAAGCAGTCCCCATTAAAATCCACCAACGCAAAAGGCGTCGAAGACGGGACCGGAGGCACAAACAGAAATGCAGAGCCTGCCCCACGTCAAGCACTCGCCTCCACCTTAAGCCACCACAATCCCGCACCGGACGTGAAGCACCACCGGGACAGATCCGACCACCCGACAAAACAAGCTTCCACCACCTCAAGCCGCGAACCCGGCATTCAGCCAGAGACTTGCCTTTGTTGTTCCAGGTATCAGGGACTCCCAGGGTCTGCACCTGGTGCCCAGAAGGGATCGGATGAGCACAAGCAGTAAACAGCAGCCTGCCAAGCATGTCTCACTATAGCCGATCCTCCTCACCATGCCTTTAATCACATGAACTGCTCTATGCACATTAACTAATCGTAAAGTAGCAAGCGTTTAAACGTGTCATTATTTCACCTCCTAAAGAGTTTATTGTCGTAGTTCCTTACATGCCTTTACCTTAACCGTTCATGTATTATGTTATTCACTAGTCTCATCTCATGGGGTGACTCACATTTGATTTATAACTAGTGGTGGAGCTGCTGATATAAATACAAGTTGATAACGTGCAAGCTACACCCTAAACATGAAAGCCATCTTTCACAACAAAGTACTGCTATATACTCATACCCTCAGTGCAACTAGCCACGTTTAGTGATGTACCGAGCTGTTTGCCGGCGAATTGTTCCTGGCGAACATAGCGTGTTCGTGTTCGCCACGGCGGGTGAACACATGCGCGGTTCCATCCGCCCCCTTTTCGTCATCATTGAATAAACTTTGACCCTGTGCCTCACGGTCAGCAGACACATTCCAGTAAATTAGCACTTCCAGACCCTCCCACCTCCTGTACAGCATCCATTTTAGATTCATTCTGAAGCTGCATTCTTAGATATTGGCCATTGGAGGTAACTAAAAGACCTCCATTTGTTTTAAAAATACATAGGGCTAAAGGAGAGCGCACAAGTAACATGTTTTTCTTTGGTTTTTGCTGTGACGGTAGCCAGGAATAAGGTCAGGTGCTTTAGTAGCGTGCGTCGCTGGAGTTAGGGTCCCGGCTTTGTTTATTTAGAGCGTGTGTCCGAGAGGCCTGGTGCCGTATCCCGCTCCGAGGCCCTCCGGGGTCTATTTTGCCTGACGGCCATCTTGGTTGCTCGGGGTACCTGTTTATAGTACCAGCGCCACGTTGCTGGTCGTATCCATGAGGCTACCATCCGGACAGCTTGGCGGTAGGTTGCTCCTCGGTTTTGTAGCACTACCCTGAGACCAGCGTGAATCCAGTTGAATATTGCTATAGGGGTCATGTGCGTCTTGGAGCGGGTGCTCCACTTGATCAGCTCAGGTTGGGCGGCCATTTTGGCTGGACCTCGCGGGTCCATTGCCCCTCGTTATGTCTTGTGGCTGGTAAGCCCCTGCTCCATACTGGTCCGTGTGAGCAGTGGGGACCTGGATGTCCCCACCGGTCCAGAGGGTGAGGGTAGGCTGTTGTGTAGTCGCTTGTGGGCTTTTGCGCAGAGGAGAGCGGCCGTCTCCCCTCTGCTTCAGCCCCAGTAGGCCGCATTTTAGTCTCAGCTTTCCCGGCGTCAACATGTAACGGAGTGGTATCGTTGTGCTCAGGGGGACACCCCCAACGTAGCTAGTGCACCCTCCGATATTTGTGGGCTTGTTAGCCGTCGCTTTTACCCCGGGCTTCGCTCGCCGGGTCGGAGCTCGTGGCAGAGGCATCTGCACGGCTCGGTGGTCAGACTCTTGGGTCCCATTTTACTTTTTTAACATATTATTTTTTTATTTGTTATTATGACTGTGGCCGAACCCGCCTCGCCACTGGGCATTGGAGAAGCCTGTTTGACGGCCTCCTACCTGCTGACTATGGCCCCTGGGAGATTTGGCCCTTTAAATACAGTATTTGGGCATATTGTATTTTATTGTGCGGCTACTGGCCCTTTAAGCACAGTGAATGGACTTACTGAAACTTTTTGGACACTTCCTCTTCCTCTCCCCCGGATCCATTGTTCTCCAGCAGGGTGTTGTCCCAGGGACACTGTCAGACCATTGGGAACTGGTCTGGGCAGGAAAAGCCATGCTTGCAAGTGAAAACAAAGGACTTCGACCTAACTGTTAAACCACTGAACCTATTCAAGTGAATTTTGGATATGTTTGTCCCCAAGTTATACTGGTTAAAAATAATATAAGTTTTATGTATGTACGATGTTAACTCACAAAGTTATAAAAATGTATAAAAAGTGTAACTTTTCAGCTTGGAGATAATTGAGTAGATACAGTAATTGACTCAATTATCTCCTAAGCAGAGGGGAGGAATATGCTGGGTGTGTTTCTATTGTCCCATTGTGTCTGATTGCCTGCTGTACTTGCATTGTAATGTGTTTATTGGTTGTTCTGCAAAACCCTGTGGGCAGTACTATGTTTTGTGGATTGTGAATAAAAGAGGCTGTATGAGCCAGTACAGGGAGTTCCTGCTTAACCCTCAAAGTGAAGTGTCGTCTCATTATTGGGGGAGGATTTATTGTATGCTGTTCCAGTTTGACTGCTAGGAGTCTAAACCTATTCGTATGGTTTGTCCTATTCGGCTGTATACAGCATTCATATGCTTGAGAGGATTTATATGTTTCTCCGGTTCGGTGGTTGTGGTGTCTGCTGCAGTGCTTGGAGTCCTCAGGACGCGCCAGGAGCATCTTTCAACAGAGGTAGCCAGTCGGGGTGGCCGTCGATCCGTTACAATGACCATCCCTTTTTCCCTGGTACCAGATATTTTTTAATTTTCCAGTGAGGATATTACTCCAAAGAATCCTAGGTGGGGATTATGCCACTCAAGCTGTATTCATTGAGCAGCCAGCCTGCTCAATCAAATGTGATTAAACACTTGGTATTTTATCACACCTGTTTTTTTATATTTTCATATGGTTCCTACATTCAGCAAGACTAGAAATACTTCACATATCCTTTAAGTGGGGATTGTACCACTGTACGCCATCCACACTAGAGCTAAGTAGATAGCTCTATTAAACGTAAGTAGGACCATATAGATCTTCTATACTGTATTATTATTCAACCTCTACTTGGGACATACTGCACCATTAGTTGTTATATTTTATTCTATTTCATATGAACTTCAAGGATTCACCCATGTCACAGTGAGGAATACTCCTACTATCAAGACTGTTGTCCATTTTTCTATAGACAGGTTTCACTTTGGACGTCCCTACCCATAGACTTTTTACTTATTGTGTACTTATTCTGCTATTTTATTTTGTTATATTTGATACCAGTTTATTATTAAATTTTTCTGTTTTAGTAGCGCTACCTCTCCTCCATCTGTTTTCCTCTGTCTATGTTACAGGGCCTGTGAGGGAGCCCTATTTTTAGGTGTGCTGCCGTTATCTTGTTTTGTGTCGTCTAAATAGAGAGCACAGATCCTTTTCTGTGTTAGAAAAGTATTCACTGAGGGCTTAGTAGGTAATTTTTGACAGTTGCAGAAGGAGTCTTGGAAGGTGGGGGATGAAAACCTGCTAACAGTTTAAATGATCTGCTTTCCTGAAGAAGTGTATTTTCAATGATTTTTGGAAGGAGTGGAGACTGGGTGAAAGTCTAACGGAGAAGGGAAGTTCCATAGAAAAGGCGCAGCCCTGGAGAAGTCTTGGAGGCTAGCATCAGATGTGGGAGTACGGACAGAGGATAGGCGTAGGTCTTGGGCTGAGCGCAGGGGCTTCGACGGGACATACTTGTGTATTAGGGAGGATAGGTATGTTGGAGCAGCATTATGTAGGGACTTGTAAGCAAGCACCAGAATCTTAAATTGGGCCCTATATTTAACTGGAAGCCAATGCAGGGACTGACAGAGGGGGAGGCGTGGGAGGTGCGGGAGTGCAGGAAAATGAGCCTTGCCGCTGCATTCATTATAGATTGCAGCGGTGCAATCTGGGAACACGTAAGACCACTGAGAAGGGGATTGTATTGTATTAAATAATACATTAAATTCCTGCAGGAACCAAATAAATTCTACATACTGCAGGCAGGACTTTTCATGTGCTGTATACTTTCGTACAAAAAGCTGCACCACTGTCCAGGAAATGGTGGAACTTGGCAAAAAAAAAAAATAAAAAAAAAAAAATATATATATATATATATATATATTTTTTTTTTAAATCATGCCACGGATCTAAACACAAGAGTTAAAGCGCACGCAGAAGTCGAGGGCGACATTTTTTTTTGCAAACCTCTAGGCTCTGGCGTTTAGAACCCGCGGTGGCACTAACCTCAGGTGAACCTGGCGTGTTTCAGTCATCGCGCGGCGCGAGCCTCAGTGAAAGCCCGGCGTGATCGCTGATTGGCTGGGCGTCCCCGTCACTTGGTGCTGACTCGGTGTCGGCTTCTGCGGCGGAGTCGCGGTTTCCAAGGAGACGGTGGAGGATGCGCGGGTCCGTGTAAGGGGAGGCGTGGGGGAGGGGGTGGAATCAAACATGGCAGAGGGCAATACCAGCGGGGATGGCGGTGGCACGGACAGGAGAGGGCACCTGGGTACTTACATCATTACACGGCCTGTGAGAGGCTGGAGGTGGCAGGAGTGCAATGCATTGTGGGTAGCCTGGACCCAAGATGGTGGAGAGAGCTTGGGCAGTGGGTATAGCTGGTCAGTGATGGGCATGGCTGTACAGGGACAGAGAGATAAAGCAGTTACATAGAAAGAGATGGGCACTGGGTATAGCTGGTTAGTGATGGGCATGGCTGCACAGGGACAGAGAAAGCAGTTACATAGAAAGAGATGGGCACTGGGTATAGCTGGTCAGTGATGGGCATGGCTGCACAGGGACAGAGAGAAAGCAGTTACATAGAAAGAGATGGGCATGGCTGCACAGGGAGAGAGAAAGCAGTTACATAGAAAGAGATGGCCAGTGGGTATAGCTGGTCAGTGATGGGCATGGCTGCACAGGGACAGAGAAAGCAGTTACATAGAAAGAGATGGCCAGTGGGTATAGCTGGTCAGTGATGGGCATGGCTGCACAGGGACAGAGAAAGCAGTTACATAGAAAGAGATGGGCAGTGGGTATAGCTGGTCAGTGATGGGCATGGCTGCACAGGGACAGAGAGAAAGCAGTTACATAGAAAGAGATGGGCAGTGGGTAGAGCTGGTCAGTGATGGGCATGGCTGTACAGGGACAGAGAGATAAAGCAGTTACATAGAAAGAGATGGGCACTGGGTATAGCTGGTTAGTGATGGGCATGGCTGCACAGGGACAGAGAAAGCAGTTACATAGAAAGAGATGGGCACTGGGTATAGCTGGTCAGTGATGGGCATGGCTGCACAGGGACAGAGAGAAAGCAGTTACATAGAAAGAGATGGGCATGGCTGCACAGGGAGAGAGAAAGCAGTTACATAGAAAGAGATGGCCAGTGGGTATAGCTGGTCAGTGATGGGCATGGCTGCACAGGGACAGAGAAAGCAGTTACATAGAAAGAGATGGCCAGTGGGTATAGCTGGTCAGTGATGGGCATGGCTGCACAGGGACAGAGAAAGCAGTTACATAGAAAGAGATGGGCAGTGGGTATAGCTGGTCAGTGATGGGCATGGCTGCACAGGGACAGAGAGAAAGCAGTTACATAGAAAGAGATGGGCAGTGGGTAGAGCTGGTCAGTGATGGGCATGGCTGTACAGGGACAGAGAGATAAAGCAGTTACATAGAAAGAGATGGGCACTGGGTATAGCTGGTTAGTGATGGGCATGGCTGCACAGGGACAGAGAAAGCAGTTACATAGAAAGAGATGGGCAGTGGGTATAGCTGGTCAGTGATGGGCATGGCTGCACAGGGACAGAGAGAAAGCGGTTACATAGAAAGAGATGGGCATGGCTGCACAGGGAGAGAGAAAGCAGTTACATAGAAAGAGATGGGCAGTGGGTACAGTTGGTCAGTGATGGGCATGGCTGCACAGGGAGAGAGAGAAAGCAGTTGCATAGAAAGAGATGGCCAGTGGGTATAGCTGGTCAGTGATGGGCATGGCTGCACAGGGACAGAGATATAAAGCAGTTACATAGAAAGAGATGGGCAGTGGGTATAGCTGGTCAGTGATGGGCATGGCTGCACAGGGACAGAGAGAAAGCAGTTACATAGAAAGAGATGGGCAGTGGGTAGAACTGGTCAGTGATGGGCATGGCTGCACAGGGACAGAGAGATAAAGCAGTTACATAGAAAGAGATGGGCAGTGGGTAGAGCTGGTCAGTGATGGGCATGGCTGCACAGGGACAGAGATATAAAGCAGTTACATAGAAAGAGATGGGCAGTGGGTATAGCTGATCAGTGATGGGCATGGCTGCACAGGGAGAGAGAGAAAGCAGTTACATAGAAAGAGATGGGCAGTGGGTACAGCTGGTCAGTGATGGGCATGGCTGCACAGGGACAGAGATATAAAGCAGTTACATAGAAAGAGATGGGCAGTGGGTATAGCTGGTCAGTGATGGGCATGGCTGCACAGGGAGAGAGAGAAAGCAGTTACATAGAAAGAGATGGGCAGTGGGTACAGCTGGTCAGTGATGGTCATGGCTGCACAGGGACAGAGAGATAAAGCAGTTATATAGAAAGAGGTGGGCAGTGGGTAGAGCTGGTCAGTGATGGGCATGGCTGCACAGGGACAGAGAGAAAGCAGTTGCATAGAAATCGATGGGCAGTGGGTATAGCTGGTCAGTGATGGGCATGGCTGCACAGGGACAGAGAGATAAAGCAGTTACATACAAAGAGGTGGGCAATATGGCTGCTTTTATAATGGCACTCATTAAAAATGCATAATGCAAGCCTGAGGCTGCAGAACTGCAATTATTATTATAACATTCTGCAATTACCTCTGCAAGGTCTCTCCTAAATGCAGGGAGAGAAGGGGCTCTCTATTAAAGCAAGGAGCCAAGCTATTCATGGAAATATTGAGAGGAAGCCAGTGGAGCAAGGTGTAGTAATAATAATAATAATATAGCTTTTGGTGGTAGGATAGAGAATACCTGGTTTATGGGTAGGGTTACATTTAGAGGAGGCAATACAAATAAAAGTAATATTTGGTGAATAAAACACAGGTCTTTTTTTTATATTGCTGATGAGTTCACGTTAACTCAAAATCTGTAGATCAATCATTTCTAATTATTGACACTTCAGGTATCCCAGACTGTGGGTCACAAGATGTTCTGGGAGCCCACGGGGCTGGCTGGTCATCATGAGACTTGTAGTTTATAACAGCTGAAGTGATAATGGTTACTGCTGTAGGTATTGGGAGGTGAAATGGATGGTAGCGAAAGCTGAATGAATGGGTACAGTTAGGTTGTTGTAGGGAGGGAGATGCTATAGAATGGAAATTATGGCAATAATAATGCAAGATTGGGAAAGGGACATGACTAGGTGTTGGCAGCTGTAGCCTTGTAGTTGTAGTAAAATCTATAATGTACATCATGTTTTTTTGTTTATTAACCAACAACATTGAAAATTGATTAATGGCCACGTCTACCAAGCGTTATATTCACAATGTGGGATATATTTACTAAACTGGGAATTGTAAAGAACTGCAAATCTAAACCCACGATATCCAAGGTGAAAACTTGACGACATTTTTAAGACTACAATTTGCAATTCCGTTGTCAATCCTTCTTAATCTCCAGTTTAAGATGTAAATGTATGTCTCAGTTTTTGTGGATGCTTATGAAAAATTCATATTGCAATGTTATTTTGGAAACAATATATACATGCGAAAAACCTTTTTACAGAATGTGGCACTGGTAGAGTCCATAGATCGTATAACTACCAGTATCAAAATCTCATCCCTTTAGAATTCGCTGTTCTTATTGATTGAGTGGCTGTCCGGCTATTTAACTCGTCATTTTATTTTTTATAAATAGTAAATTATGCAATATGTATACATAATACAAAATCTGTGTGTTGCTCCTTGTCAGATATTTTAAAATTACGTTTATTTTCGTTCTCAGTATTTCACTTTAGTAAATGACAGGAATATTCATTTACAGCTTACCATTAGTTATTGAAAGTTCATGTCAATGAGTGATCCAGTAGCTTTAATTAAGTTACTGACAAAATAGCATTATTGCCAAAAGCAATTTTAAAAGCATCAAGTGTTCTGGTGTTGCACTCATAAGAGCATAGTATCATTGCAACAATTTCCCTCTTAACCCTTGTGTACCTTGGAGATGCTGTGGACTGTAGCAGCCATCACTCCCAGACTGGTAGCCATGGCAATTTGAGTGCAGGAGGACATAATAACATGGATACTTTAACAGTTCCATTAAAATGGCAGGTCTCTCATGAATGACAGTCTTCTATTATAAATGCAGCACATTCCGAGCTAAACTATTTTTGAAATTTTAACTGTGTATATTATCCTGACACTAATAACATCAAACTAACCACTAAGGATAAACTTAGCATGCAGTCATTTTCAGGGATTTCTATAATTATTTTAAGGACCATTCTCCTTGATTTCCACTGCAAACCTACTCTTGTGACTGAGTATGGACAAAGCAGTAGCATATAAGTCTGCTGCCGTGATCAAATTACTAAAGCAGAATGTGAAAATTCTTTGCATTTAGTTTCCTGATTGTGGCAGTATACACACGAGTCACTAGGTTGTCGCCGCTAAGTCCCCTTTCTTTTGTGTGTTTATAGCTCGGAGTGATTATATGTAGAATAAAAGGGGGAGGGAAGAACCTTAGGGATGGCCTCCAATCCAAATTCCGGTAGGCGAATATGTAAAAGAAAGGAGGATAAAGTGCAGAATATAGTGTAGTATGTTGGAGTTTAAGAAAATTACATAAAAAGTAATGCACTCAGTTTTCTGGAGCTGATAACTAGCTCCAAATGTATGTGCCTGGGCAGTACAATTCTTGCCTGTGGATATACTTGGTATCTTCATCCAATGGGGGAACTCCGGATGGTATAGAACAAAAACAAAAATAACCAATATAGTGTAGTATGTTCAAAACGCCAGAATAAAAAAGTATTTATGTGGATGTACATTCACAATTTACTGGGCCCATTATTGGCTCTAACTCGCATGTAATGAGGTAGTTCACACACTTGGGTATACAGGGGTTCCCACTCTATAGGTTTACATAACCGCAAATTCTCACTGGAGATATATGAATAAAACAGAAATAAAAATATAGTGTTCACTGTTAAAATAGGTAAAAGTAATAAAAGGGATGTACTCACAAGTGGAGAGCGAAAGAGATTTTGCTCCATCCGTATGGCATAGGTGGTATAATCCCCACCAAGGAATTTACTGGTACAATCTTCTGGTTAACATCAGCAAGGTCCAAAATTAGGTGTATAAAAACTAATTTAATTGAAAATACAATGTAAAGCATAAAAGAGTAACACACTAACGCATTTTTAAAACCCAAGGGCAGAGTACAGAATATTTGATAGAGTCCTAACCTCAACATCTGAGATAAGGTATTTAGGGGTAATTATTTCTCATGACTTAAAGGTAGGCAGACAATGTAATAGAGCAGCAGGAAATGCTAGCAGAATGCTTGGTTGTATAGGGAGAGGTATTAGCAGTAGAAAGAGGGAAGTGCTCATGTCATTGTACAGAACACTGGTGAGACCTCACTTGTAGTATTGTACGCAGTACTGGAGACCATATCTCCAGAAGGATATTGATACTTTGGAGAGAGTTCAGAGAAGAATCCTGAACTGGTTCATGGATTGCAGGATAAAACTTACCAGGAAAAGTTAAAGGATCTTAACATGTATAGCTTGGAGGAAAGACGAGACAGGGGGGATATGATAGAAACATTTAAATACATAAAACGATCCACAGTAAAGGAGGAGACTATATTTAAAAGAGAATCTACCACAACAAAAGGACATAGTCTTAAATTAGAGGGGAAAAGGTTTAAAAATATCAGGATATTACTTTACTTGGAGGGTAGTGGATGCATGGAATAGCCTTCCAGCTGACGTGGTAGAGGTTAACACACTAAACTCCTTTAAGCATGTGTGGGATAGGCATAATGCTACCCTAACTATAAGATAAGGCCAGGGACTAATGAAAGTATTTAGAAAATTGGGCAGACTAGATGGGCCGAATGGTTCTTATCTGCCGTCACATTCTATGTTTCACCTTATTGACAGGCTTTCTCAAATTGTCCTTGTAGCGACTGCACCCATAGAGTCTTGGCATAGTGTTTCTTTACCATGAGTTCCAAATACACTACTACCTGTTCTATGTGATATTTTTCTTGTGTGTATTTATGTGTTTATAATTTATTTATTTTGTTTTATCCTACAGACTGGTTCCATGGATATGTTTTTTTCTGCTATTAGGATCAAGTTTATCTGAACTATGAACCCTGTATTTCTGCAGATCCATCTTCTGGTGCTATGGCAGATCCACAGT
This sequence comes from Pelobates fuscus, assembly GCF_036172605.1. NCBI lineage: Eukaryota > Metazoa > Chordata > Amphibia > Anura > Pelobatidae > Pelobates > Pelobates fuscus. Next base: position 373,002,770 of record NC_086319.1, on the reverse strand, counting down.
ATGTATGATTGGCAATCTTAGTTAAGTGTTGGAGTTGGAGTTGCATTTAAACCCCAAGAAGAAATCCATAAATTGCATCTTAAATAAAACAAATTAAAAAAAAAAAAGTTTGAGAAGGGAATAACATTTAATGCCAAAATAACTGAGTAAGAAAACTTTTATATATAAACACTTGTAATTACTTAATCAATGTTTCCAAAATCCTGAAACTGTGAATAAAGTACCGAGTACTGAAATACAGTCAGTTATTCACTAATATATAATTCAAGGTGAATTCATAGAGAATTTCAGGTAAAAATAGCTGAACTGAAAAAACCCTGTAAGTCGGCTATGTTTTAAAGGGACACTCCAGGCGCCCAGAACACTTCAGTTCATTAAAGTAATCCGAGTGCAGTGTCCCTAGTGCACTTAGTGCTGCAATGTAAAACATAGCGGTTCCAGAGAAACGTCTGCCTCCAGTGGCGCTTCCTGGCTGTTAACCAGACTTTTGGTCTTTGGACATCCAGCATTGGCCAATTCCCCATAGGAAAGCATTGATTTAATGCTTTCCTGTGGGGAGGGCCTTATGCGCTACACTGGCGCTTGTTTTTTACTGCGCGCATGATGTATAACCTGTCAAAGCAAAAATAAAGAATTAAAACAATAACAAACAAACTTGATCCCTGCAATTTCTTAGTGTTCTCTAAATCCTGGTCAGGTAAACCCTACCTTGGCTATTGTTATCAATGTTATGCTGCCATATTTAACCATTCGGCTAGAGTGGCATATCATCAGAAATTCAAAAATGTTGTGGATCTGCTGTGCCAGGCCCAATTTGGAGACATTCCCAAGGTTATTTCTGTGGTGTCAGTCTTGTTAGGGATAGCAAATAAAATATCTTCATCTATGTGTCAGACTGTCAATCAAATCAGTGTTTTTCAGATACCCACTTGGATTCCTAATGGAGTTTGTGCTTGTTTTTCCTCTGTGTTTTTAGGTCTAGCTGGCTGAAGCCGTGCTGTGGTAAAAGAGCCACTGCGTGGCATTCTTTCCTGCTTAACGCTGGTGTAAACAGTGTCTTGGTGGCCTGTGTGATTCTGGTGGTTATTCTAATGACCGTTGAACTGCTCATCGATACAAAGCTCCTCCAATGTGAGTCTGTTATGGACAACCTGTAGATATGCAGCTCAATTTCAAGTAGCTCACAATCAGCAGATTGATCTCAAAGACAAGTCATTTTTCAGACTAAAACTACGATTTGTATGCAAAATATGTAAAGGTGCATGTTCCGCACATGTGGTTGAATAATAGGATAATGATTAATTTTACGTGACCACAACTCTGTCTTTAACACTAGTCAGATCCTATTTGTACAGTATTAGAATGTATATAATATTTTAATGTATCATCCTAGTCTGAATTCCTATTTCAATGTTTGACCATTTCTTCCTGTTCTTCCTTTTTATTTATTTTTTTCAGTTTCCAATGCACCCCAGTGTTCTGGAATCATCCATTGGATCAGTCTATCCATTTTGTCCATGTTCTTTGTCGAGGTGAGAAACCTCCTTAATTTTTATTATTTTTTTTTAACAATTTGTTAAATAAAAGTAACAAAATTGGTCTTGTTTCTGTGCTTGGTTTTTAAAAAGCTGTCATTAAAGAAACACCCTAAGAACCATAACCACTGCAGCGCCCTGAGTACCTGTGCCATATCTGGTCTTTTCCTACAGTAGAAGGCAGATGTCCCTATAGTCTAAAGCATGGATAATGCAGGACCACACTTTCTGAGAGCCTCAACTGATGCTAAACAGATTTCTATGGTCCATCCATGTCTGCATGCTCTACTGATACCATCGATAGCGTTTATTAGCTTAATAAAGCATTTTTGATGTATAGATTATGCTCCTGCAGTCCAAGTCCCATTTAGGAGTTTAATCGCTTTTTTTATGCAGCCCTAGTCACACCTCCTTGTATGTGACTTACACAACCTCCCTAAACATTTTCTGTAAAGAGTCATCTAAAGTTTACTTTACCTAGATTCCAAACTGTGTTTAAGATAGACTTTCTCATGTGTGATTACAGTTAATTTTACAGAGCAGGAGATACAAATTATTTTTTTTAAAGTAAGTTAACATCTGATTAAAACTGAAACCATTTTGTTTTCATGCAGGCTGTGTCAGTCACAGCCAGGGGTGGTATGGCTAGGGCTGCATAAACAGAAACAAAAGTGATTTAACTCCTAAAAAACAGATAACTGAGCAGTGAGACTTCACTTGATCTATACACAAAAAATGCTTCATTAAGCAAAATGTGTTTGGTGACTAAAGTATCCCTTTAACATATAACACAATAAACATAGATTAGTTTTATATATGGTGCAGTAAGATAAGCTTTCAAAGTGGGCTATATGGAATAACATACATTAATTTAATTTTGTTGAAAATACGAGTTGAACTAAATAAAATAAGAGTGTTTTATATTGCAATAGGAAATTTTGGTCGTAGAATGCTATGTCACTGGGGGAGTTCTACAACTGCAATTCCTTCAATCCTTTACCAGCATTATACGATGCATTAAGTCTTGGAGATAAGAATGCTGAGTAAAGTGATAGGTTTCAATTTTCTAACTCGTCATTTGTACATTTTTATTTTCTCTTTCAATTAGACTATTTTAAGAATTATTATTCTTGGCATTTGGGATTACATCGAAAATAAAGTCGAGGTGAGTACCTTTGCATGATGTATTTACTATCCTGAAATTACAAGTCAAACCTCCTTCTTGAGGTTGCAAGAAATGTATCCTTAAATAAATCTGTCATCCTAGTTTTATAATGATTGGAAATAAAAGAATGCATGTATTTACAGCGCAGCCTCTCTGTGTCTATTATTGCAATACAATAAAAATAGTTTTTAACTTAAATGTATGCATCGCCTGATTTACCCTGCTCCTTGGAGGCAGCCATATTTTGATTATTGGGATCTGCAACACTGTGAGCAAAAATGAGCCATTCAATTTGCACATCACTTGCATGTGACATTTGGATTTGTGGACATATACTAACTTAATTACCTGAATGTTTTTTTTATTGGATTAGCAGTGCTTCTGAGCAGAGAGGATTAAAAAGGGTAAACCAGGATATGTACTAAATATGCTTATATGTATACACAATGATATAATACAAGGCTAGAATACTTGTTAATTTTAACTGATTCCATTTTACTTTAACCCATTAAGGACCAAGCTTCATTTGTTTGTTTTGCACTTAAAGACCAAAGCAATTTTAGCATTTTTGTGGGCTGTGTGTTCAAGCGCAATTTCTATCTACTGTATTGCACCAACAAATATTCTATAATGTATTTTTTTTTATTTTATTTTTTTTTAAAGATAAAACGTTTTTTAATTTGATGTGACACATACTCATGTAAATTCTCATTTATTATACAAAACACAGTTTTGGCAGTAATGTGTGCACAATTAGTGCAACTTGAGAAAAGTATTTCAAAATAAATTCATTTATTTGTCCTGATTTTACAGAGTACATCATATGTCTTAGAATTTCATTTAATTTTGATAGTTACAGGTCACAAAGTACAAGAGTAAAAGTAATTTCAATGTGGAGAGATTTTAGGATTTGGTATGTTTGTCTTGTAGGCTAATTAGCCATTTATATAAAGCAGACATCATAGGCTATTTACCTAAATGTATTTTGACACTATGTAACCATAGCCTGTTGTGTGCTACTCCTGTTCAAAACCCCAATTCTGTTCAGCTGCGTCTTCTGAGTGCAACAATACTCCCAATGTACGTCTCTCTCACAATTCTGTGAAGCTACAGTGCCACATAAGACACCTGACCATTTCAATTTGTAGTGGTCAACCCACGAGCAGCTACGTTGTCACTGCCGAGTCCCCTTTTTCTTGTTTGTTTATAGCCCTGAGTAATTAAAGCTCCTTGCTGCTGTTATTGCTCTCTCACCTAAACAGAGCCGAGACTTTGTGAAGGGTGAAGAAGAACAGATTTTACTGTCCCATAGATCACACTTTTATACCTGGGGCCTCAATAGTAGGTCCCCAGGGAGAACAATAGAATTGCAACATCGCCAATGCCTTGGTGTCTGTACCTGAGCAGTAAATTTAATTAGCAGCCAGACAACTTGGCACCGGGGTAAAGAAAATACATACAACTTAGGATACCCACATCCCCACAATTGTGCCATCCCCAAGAAGATCTCTTCTGATTGCCCAATCTGCCCAAAAAGCGCTCGAATCGGAGGTGGCTAGCGAAGGTTAGGTGGAAGGTGAGGTTTTCAGCATGCCGTGGCCATCTTCCAATCCGGCTCAGAGTTTCACAACACTGGGTAGATATCCCAGTCCCTTGAAATGATCCAATCTTGAGTTCCAGAGCTACCGGTCAGGCGCTCTGTGCCTCATTGGCTTCCCTGCCAGCCTATGAGAGCTCCTGGACAGTGGAAAGGGGGCTCTTGCCTGGGAGTCACGGACTAGAGGGGCAAATAGTAGTGATATAGTACTTTTTTAGAGGGAGGTGGTGGTTGGGAAAACCTCTGTCTGTAAAGGGTTAATAGTTCCTTTCAAAGATTTTAACACTGGCTAATTGTTCTGATAGACTCGGTCCATAAAGGGTTAAAACTCTCCATAAGGATTCCAACTATTTCAACGTCACCATCTGAGTGAATTCCTATTGGCACTCAGAGTGGTGACGATTTTTGAAATTTACCAATCAGAATGGTTATTCTCCCTTTAAAATTCCGGTCTTTTCCCACACATCAGCTCCCCTCTGATGAGTTGTGGGCGAAACGCGCGTCAGGGGCACTCAGGGACAAGAAATTTACTAAACATGAATCATCTGTACTTTTGGAACCATGCCTAGCTTGTGCCCTGAGTTATACCTTGTAAAACTGTCATTGCCATTCAGACGGTGAGGGCTTTTTTCTTTATATATTTCTAGTTATCTTGCTAGTTTAATTATTTATTAAAATAGGAAGCACTGTTTCGTTCCCACAGCAATCACGGTTTTCTCTCTAAGGTGGTATTATTGAAAATCTCTGTACTTTGAAACATTGTATTTGATATACCCTTATTTGTAACCACACGTAGGGATATCAATTTTCACCTAGTAATCTCAGAATGGTTACATTGTATCGGTTAACTTTGTTAACTATTCTTGCACGATCTATTCAGTAACCACATTTATTCTGATCACAGGGGATTGAAAAACTTTCGTTTTGCATATATATTAGGGGAAAGGTTCTGAAAACTTTAGAACTGAACCTCCCCATATTCTATCTTTTCAGTCTTTCGATCTGATGCACATCTATTTACTGTTTAAGCAGTTTGGAAAAGGATTCTGAATAATTCTCTGAATAATCCTTGGAATTCACCTAGAAAATAGTCAATCTCAGTACATTGGTGCAAAATATTTGGTTGCATACAATTGTACCGGCTGAACTGATTAGAAAAGGTTTTTGAATATTTCCCCTTTTTTCAATTACAGCACTAGTACCTCCAAACCTGACAATAGAGATAATTTAGTTGCATGTTTATTTACTTTTTCGTTTGAGCTGACCAAAAAAGGATTTAGAACACACTTACTTACTAAATATTTGATCTCAGCATAGTGGTATGCAATAGGGATTTGAGGTTATTTAACCCCTTTACTTAGAATCCGTTATTCCTTTTCAAATACAGCATCAGTACTTCCAGGATCTCATATATAAAATTCAATAATAGATGGATCCTGGTTGCATATTTATTTAATTTTCGTTTTTGAGCTGATTTGAAAAGGTTTTAGAATAATTTCTGGGACTTATCTACTAAACAGTTAATCTCAGTACATTGGTATTAAAGATTTATTTATATATATATTTGATAACCGGATATTCTATCTCTGTTAATTTAGAATCTTAACTGAACTATTAAAAGTTATATTTTAAAGATAGGACACTCTCCTCTTTTTCATTTGTTTTTCAATTTGGTTGGGAAACCTGTACCAGTCCTAGGTGACCAGTCGGTCTGTCACACAATTTTTACAGTTAGAATTGTGATGGGCCTTAGACTCACTTTGAGGGCATTAGAGCAGTTTGACTTTTCAGATTACCCAACAAAGGTCAGACAAATGAAATTCTGATATGAACTAAATGTATGTGGACGAAATGTCAATTTTGGTGGCTCCCAAGGCTAACTTGTGCTCAATGAGCATGCACAGGATTATGATCCCGTCACAAACTTGAGCAGAAGAAGGTAGGGATGTAACGTCACTCCCAGTACTTAGAAGATGGAGGTTCCTTGAATAAAGATCCGGTGCTGCAAAGATTAGCAAAATTATATAAAAAAATATAAGAGATCTATTAAACAGCGATATGTATTTTTTGTTGTTGTATTTAAGTAGTAAAATGTCCCTTCAATTTAGAATTTCTAACCTCTTGCTAGAGCCTGCAAGAGTCTCATGTGTATGATCAAAGTTCAATTATCAGAGCAGGCAATTATAACTTCTTAAGTAAACACTCTGTGCTGTAATATCTGATTTAAAATGTAAACCATTTTTTTTCTTCATGGAGGCTTTGTGAGGAGTGGTGTGGCTATGGTGCATGAACAAAATGATTTAACTCCTGAGTGGCATAAAACTGAGTAGTGAGATTGCTGATCTATACACCAAAACCACTTATTTAAGCAAAAGTTATTTTAGTGCTACTACCCTAAGTAAGGTGTCCCTAACTAGCCTCTTTACAGCTTGTGTGCCAACTTCTGCGCATTCAACAACCATAGTATTATATTTCATGTATTATTGTTCATCTTTCCTTGTGATGCATTCATATTTTCATATTTCTATGTGTATGACAGGTGCTGGATGGGGCAGTGGTTATTCTCTCACTGGCTCCAATGGTAGCCTCAACAGTGGCTAATGGACCTAGAAGTCCTTGGGATGCGATTAGTCTCTTTATTTCACTGAGAATATGGAGAGTGAAGAGGATTATAGATGGTAAGAGAAGCAACAACTTTTAATCTGATAATGTTATTTAAAAAAAAAATTACATAGGACTCTCAACTTTTCATAGGACTCTTCAAAAATTCAGTACACGCTCAGTTTGTAAAGAAATCACTCAACTCTAACTTACCTTAATCCTCCAGTGATACCCAAAAAAGCTGACACCATACTCAATCTTCAGCTACGGCACAGATCTCTAATTCATAGATGGTTATTTTATCGTGTTTGGAATTTACAGCTAATTATCAAATATTGTTATAAACACTGAGTTAAGACTGGTGTAAGTTCACGAATTTATTAAATAAATCTGCATTCTCTGGCTATTTTAAGTTTGCTGAGAAATAGCATTCTTTGGAGGATCTAATGAAATTTATGAATAATTCAAGATTTGGGCACAGTTTAATTTCTATTACATTCAAATTCCAATGCAATGAAAAGCTATCTGAAGGCAGAATAAGTATTACCTTGTTTTATATGTATTGCTTTATTCACACGTGTCAGAGTACAGTAGTGACTTGGTGCCTGAAGCTGAATATAGAACTGAGGAATGAGGCGCAGGGAAGGGAGATTTGCATAGAAGGATATCTGCTTTCCCTCCAAGGAACTGCCAGGCAAGAGGACATGTGACGTTGGTGACACAAGTAATACTACCGCTTTATCACAGTCTGTACACTTTCCTGCATTTTAGCAACGTAGCACGGTGTATAGATTGCTGACGCACTGTATGTACCACTTCCTTCTCCAGAGTTCCTTTTACCATTATTTCAAGATGTCCATCAGGAATCAGGGGCAGTCAACTAACCTCTAACCCATTACTTCAACTTTAACACCCCTTACTGAAATATTAACCCCTTTTCTTTCTGAGGCAGAATATTTTACTGAGACATTTAACACTTGTCTTGTCAGCTAGAAAATTTCCCAATACTTCTGCTAACAATTCTTTTGTGTTTCAGAAATAAATGACAGAAAAATGAGTACTCGCACTCTTTGTGGATACTAATAATTTATACTAAAAGCGATTACCACAGCTAACCATAGGCGTGCGCAGCCTATTGCATTAGGGTGTGCACCCTAAAGCACAAGCACACGCCGCATATATATATATATATATATATATATATATATATACACACACACACTGCTGTGTGTGAGCTGTGTGAGTGTGCTGTTAGTGTGATGTGTATGTGAGGGTGCTGGTAGTGTACTATGTGGGTGAGGGTTTTTGTGTGTGCGTGCTTGTGAGGGTGCTGTGAATGTACTGTGTGTCAGGGTGCTGTTTGTGTGTGTGCACTTGTGAGGGTGCTGTAAATGTACTGTGTGAGGGTGCTGTTTGCGTGTGAGGGTACTGGTAGTGTGCTGTGTGTGTGTTTGTTAGGGTCCTGTTTGTGTTTGTGAGGGTACTGTTAGTGTGCTGTGTGAGTGTGAGGGTGCGGTTTGTGTAATGTGTGTGAGGGTGCTGTGTGTTTGTGAGGGTGCTGTGTGCTGTGTATGTGTGTGGGTGCTGTGAATGTCTGTGGGTGCTGTGAATGTCTGTGGGTGCTGTGAATGTCTGTGGGTGCTGTGAATGTCTGTGGGTGCTGTGAATGTCTGTGGGTGCTGTGAATGTCTGTGGGTGCTGTGAATGTCTGTGGGTGCTGTGTGTCTGTGGGTGCTGTGTGTCTGTGGGTGCTGTGTGTCTGTGGGTGCTGTGTGTCTGTGGGTGCTGTGTGTCTGTGGGTGCTGTGTGTCTGTGGGTGCTGTGTGTCTGTGGGTGCTGTGTGTCTGTGAGTGCTGTATGTGTGTAGGTGCTGTGTATGTGTGTGGGTGCTGTGTATGTGTGTGGGTGCTGTGTATGTGTGTGGGTGCTGTGTATGTCTGTGGGTGCTCTGTATGTGTTTAGGTGCTGTGTATACGTGTAGGTGCTGTGTATGTCTATGGGTGCTGTGTATTTGTGTGGGTGCTGTATGTGTGTTGGTGCTGTGTATGTGTGTGTGTGTGGGTGATTGTGGGGGGTGGAGGTGGGGGTACATTACTTAATATCCCCCCTCCCTTCTTACTTTATGTAGGGAGGGGGGATCCTTCCTTGCTACATTCCCTGGTGGTCCAGTGGAGGTGGGGGCAGATCAGTTATCCCCCCTCCCTTCTTACCTTATGCCTGGGAGGGGGGATCCTGCTGCCGCCATCCTTCCCTGGTGGTCCAGTGGAGAGTGAACTCTAGCCCCGCAGGGCTAGAGTTCACTCACGCGAGATCTGAGCGTTGCCGCGGCAACGCTCAGATCTCGCGAGAGGAACCCGGCGGAGCTGCTGGCAATAGCTCCGCCGGTCCTCTCCTGCCTCCCTCCCTACATGTGGGTCGGTGGGGAGGGAGGCTGAGAGCAGAGCCGGCGCTCGGATAGCGCCGGCTCTGCGTGGACCGACAGGGGGGATCCTGAGATCTCCCCTGCCGGTATCACTCCATAGGCGTGCCGCGGGGATTAGGGTGTGCCCAGGCACACCCGGCACACCCCGTGCGCACGCCTATGCAGCTAACGCAGATATCAGTAATTGATGGAGCAAGTCAATATAGAGGTGTAAGCAGCCATTCATGAAATCCCTGCTTTTCTTGCAGCTTACGTCTTGCCTGTAAAAGTGGAAATGGAGATCGTGGTACAGCAGTATGAGAAAGCCAAACTCATCCAGGAGGAGCAGCTGGACAGACTGACACAGTTGTGCCAAGAACAAGCAGTAAGTTAATTTTTTACCAAACAGACTGGAGCTTACTGGTATATATCAGGCCAGTCAAAACAAACAAAAAAAATGACAAAGCAGAATAAGGACAGAGTTTAACTCCAAACCAGTGAAACTTTAACTCCGTGGTATGGATTTATGGCCAAACCACTCACTTTTACAAAACTACAATGTCTTCTGTTGAAAGTTATGTTATAGAAACACCTGTTCTATATAATAGATGTGATGAAAATAAAAAGTGGCCTCAATCTAATATTTTTGGATCCGCTTTTAAAATGATTTGTTATTTGGTTACACTTTAAAAAATTTTGAGACCTGAGTGGGGACTAACCGAAGGGCAAGCTACTGAATTTTTCTAAGCTTTGGCCCATTCTCATATTCAAAATTATTGATTGTGTTGGCACTCAGTTACTGGGTGGTGCAGGTATAAGAGGTATTCCCCATCAAGGACCTCAATAATATATACAAAAAACATCATTCTCATCTTCTCTGTTTTTGTTGCAATGCATTAAATTGGCCCTCCCCAAATTAAAAGGGTAATCCAGATGTGGACCGCATGCTCACTTTGCCTAGAGGGATATCAGCTGCACCTCGTCAATGAGGCCCAAAAATGGCCAAAATGTTCCTCCAGGGTTGCTGTGTCTCTCTACGGCTGCCTTAGCCGTATGAAGACACATGGCCAATGTAACCCTGAGCTGGCTGCCTCCATGCTCACTAGGGCGGCGGGCTCCAGTGTTCCCCACCGCGGACAGCTTTAATGCTCCCTCGGGTGACCGCCTTAATTAAAGGGCTGACATCCCAGGCGCCAGGGCGCAATTTATAGAAAGAATCTAGAAAGATTATTTTTCTAAAGGATATGGTGGTAAAAAATATGGGGGGAAAAACTGTTTCCTTAATTCTGTAATAGGCTTCAGTTCTTCATGGCCCTTCTCTCCTCATTGGTAGCTGTTTAGAGATGCTTATTTAGCCATCTAAGCATTTTTAACAAATTGGTCTGGTTTGAAATTTTCCCTGTTTCAGCAGGTTTTACACATGCCTAGTGTCCTTTAAGACAGAAATTCAGGCATTTCCATTGTGTTTCCAATCAGGCAGCATAATAAAACAAATATATATCAAAATTAAACAGAAGGTACAGTAAGTTTAAACATTAGATTACTATACAGGAAGTGTATGGAAGGCTGTGTAAGTCACATGCTGGGAGGTGTGACCAGGGGTGCATAAACAAAGTGATTTAACTCTTAAATGACAGCGAATACAACAAAACTGCTTCATTAAGCTGAAGTTGTTTTGGTGACTATAGTGTCCCTTTAGGATCATAAATGAATGGAGAACTATATGACCGAGATTTTAAGGAGCGAATTGCCTCAAATGAAAAATATGAGGACGCGAACTGAGAAGTATATAGGGAGGGGAATATTAAAGGGGAACTGTAACTTTTTAGGTGTTTTAATATTTTGTTTATGTATTCAAATATTTTACAAACATATTTTTCAGATGGGATAATTCAAATTCAATGTAGAAAATGTACACATCTTTATCCAACAACTGGGCTCCTCCATCCCTGTCAATCATTGTCATAAGCTCTATGCTTGGTGGAGAATCTCATGATGAAAATGTTAACAAAAGTTATAGGTGCCAATTCTCCTTTTCTAGCCAAGTTAAAAATAAAAGAGGCAGATAAAGACCCCCTTTATAGATTGTTTCCCAGCTGATAGATCTAAAAACCACTGCAGAAAATGAATTAATCTGTAAATTAGCAGAATCAGGCTACCCTGTTAGTTAGATCATTTGAATTTTTCTTGAGTGTGATTGGCTAATGTTCCAACCTGATAGACATAAATTATCAGGTTAAAAAAAAAAAAAAAAAAGGAAAAACAATGGCAAAATATATGCAGAAAAAGAATAACCACACATTGTGGTGGGATTAGTAGACAAAAAAATAGACAGATGAGCACATTTCATGTCTCATATGGTGTTTCGTTTTAATACTCTCATATGGTCAGTTATCAAAGAGGTAGAATAGATACATTTATTAAGGCTCTGCTCACCTTTATTTATTTTATTTTTTAACAATTTGTTTTAAATTTCACAATGATATATATATATATATAAAACATTAAACAAATGACAAAGCGCTGAGGAATATGTTGGCCCACTAGAAGTAATATTATAAATAAAGCAAATCTCGGAGATTATTGTAAACTACCAATAAGGCTGTACACGTATACAGCATCTACCCCTCTCTGTGCTACACACATTATTTTCTTTGTCCTAGTACTGTATTTATAAATAGGTGCGCCTCGGGCTGGATTCACAGAACAATGTATGATGTATTAAAAATCACAAACGTTGTGCCTGCTTTGCTAAGTTAGAAAATAAATAAAATCTCCAGTCTCTGTGCCAAGATATTTTTCCCAATTGACTGTGTAGCCTAACCTTTGCAACTAAGTTATAAAGTCATCGCATGCCACTTTTTGGGTGAATAAAAGCCCTGTGAAAATGTTTCTACCCTTAAACATGTCATGCACCCCATCTAGTGGCCACAACAAGTATCACAAGCTTGTTTTTGTTTTCTGTATTTATAGTCTGTCATTACCATTATTTTTTAATAAACCTATATATATATATATATATAATATATATATATATATATATTGTGGCAAGGTCAGAGAGGCTTTCTATGTTAGTAATAGATTTGAGCGCTTTCCATTCCCAGCATGATGGGGTTAATTGGTAGGAGTCACCCCTCGAATGTTATCAACCAGGTGAATGTAATTAACCAGCACTAGGGTTTTAACCCCTTAAGGACAGACGACGGATATATTCCGTCATGATTCCCTTTTATTCCAGAAGTTGTGTCATTAAGGGGTTAAAAGGTTAGCATCTGAAGACATCAGGGAGTCTAACAGCTGGGAGAGAGGAGGCAGTTAAGCCTGAGACTCTGAGCCAAAGGTACTGTGTGAAACCTGCTTAAAGTGCTGTATTTCATTTTGTTTAAAACTGGGAACCAGATTAGCTGGCCAGTTGGATAGTTCATAACACTGTTGTTTAGTAAGTCTCCAAGTTGGAGTAGGATTTCTTTTCTTTTTGTTTTATTTTGTGGGAGAGCACAACCTTGTATATATTGTGGAAAGTGACAATAAACTGCAGTACTATTTTATCCTGACTGTTGCACTTGAAGTTTATTGTAAAGAGCCTGGCCATCCGGCCACAATATATATATATATATATATATATATATATATATATATATATATACACACACACACGTTTTTTTTTTGTACTGCTGTATCCTCCATTTGTTATAACTAATTTTGTTTTCTTTAAAATATTATTTATTTTTACAGACATCCAAATTATATTCGTCCACTTAAAAAAAAAAAAAAAAAAGTATGTATAAACCTGTCCATTTTGCTGTCATTCTTTTCTTTTTTTTCTTACTTCCATTATATACTATACATTTTTCTACAAGCACACTCTTTTACAGTTATTTACTAAAGTAAATACTTTATTTTGTATTGTTTTTGTATGGCTATGCCTTCTTTTCTTTAAGAACTCTGTTAACCTGCATGCTAATTGTATATCATTTTCATTGATTCCCATGTGGCACAATTATGTTACATATATGCTAACATTTTGTAACTTCATTTTATCTTATTTTTTTTGGTCAATCTTTATTGAAAATGTTCATACATTTTTGATCAATTCACAACAAAGAAAAAAACAGGAGAAAATGACCCTTGCAGGGGAGGTAAACCAGAAAAATGGTCATCAAGAGGTAGAAATCACAGCAATATAATGGAGCCATCTGCAAAAAAAAACCTCCTGGGAATGACAAACTAGTGGTGAACCTCATTTTGTAGTCTAAAATTAAGATAATGTGAGTCAGGTAGAGCAAAGCAAGCCCTGGACTAAATCCAGACGCTGATGTGCTTTGGTAGGGGACTATGAATAACAGACCAAAGAGACAGCTAAGGTAAAGGGCAGACTACCCACATGCAATAGAACAGGGAAAAGATACAAAATAGGAGGGGGAAAGATATAAAAGGCAAAAGAATGAAAAGCAACAATAGAAAAGTGACTACCTTCCCCAACCTAGGAAATCCAGCCATGGCGATAATGCTCCTGTGTCTGGTATAATGGTATAGGGAGGCCATCATCTCCTCCATAGTTCTAACTTCCAAAAGCGATTGTTGAAACATGCAAGCGCTACTTTTTTTTATTTGTATTTTTTATATAAACTTATTTAAGAAGAGCAGTGATTTAAAATGCTTATTATAATGCTCATATTAATAATTCATCTAAACTGTAAAATGTATTGAGTTCCAAAAGTAAATATAAGTAACCTTTACTTCACATGTCCATTTACTTCACACAATCCAATTCCAGGGCTTTCTTCTTTACTCCCAGTCAAATCTTGATGCCTTGCACTTTTGTGTGTTAACGTTGTGTATTCCCATGGTTTTATTCTCAGTGGTGTGAACTAGCCTTTTTTTCTTTTTTCTGTGCTTAACAGAATGAGTATCACAGAGTTGGGTTATAGCGTCTGTAAATAGCATCAGAACTGTGACTGATATCCTAAATGTTATCCTAAATGTTAGTTAAGCCTTCAGTCCTTTGAGCTCAGACCCCGTGATCTTGTGTGGAATAAAGTGGAAAAGACATTGCCAATAAAATCTGCCTTCTTGAAATATACAGGAACTGTGACTTGTAGTCAAATTGGAATGTTGCACGAATGAGTAGACCCTGAGTACTAACCTGCATACAGGAACCAAGAGGCTAGACTGGTGCCGGGAACATGGAAAACAAGGAACACTGGAACATGTGCACTAAAACAGGATAGCAGGAACGAGTTGAAACCAGAGCTTAATCAATAGACTATTTTAGTAAAGCGACACTATAGCTAGGTGATGCTTGGGGTGTACATAGGCACCTCAGTGTGGTCGCACCTGGTTAAGGACTATAACCACTGCAGAAGCAGAGCAAGCTCCCACAGAGACCGGTAAGTGTTAGACTGTTCTTAAAGGGACACTGTAGGCACATAGCTCATTGAAATGGTCTGGCTGCAGTGTCCCAGGTCCTTAACCCTGCAATGGTAATTACTTCAGTTTTTGATAAACTGCAATAATTGCCTTAGACGGTTAACTCCACCTCTAGTGGCACAGACCACAAAGTAATTGTTAAAATATAAAGTGTGGGATATTTGACATTTCAAGATTGTCATGTCTGATTTAATGGGGGGGCGGGCCTGGACGCCAAACTGAGAGGATGCAGAACAGAATGGCTCCAGCTTTTCTAGGTAATAATCACTACGTACAAGCCGCAGGTGTCCCACAAACGATCCAAATAGGTCACCAATCGAGAGGGGAACTAGCGGGGCTCACACTGACACCAAATACGATGCCATCCCTGCAAGGATTACCGGAGCAACATCTGCAGCCTACAAGCCCACACGGCACTGGGGAGACGGCTGCTCCCCGGTTACCCCAAGGGCAAACAGCTGGCGACTGGACCCTCGTTCCCCCCCCCCCCCCTATGGACCGGTGGGGGTTATCCCGGTCCCTGAAGGACCCCAACAGCACAGGGGGACGTATACTCAAGCAGCACTTACTAACCTGAAAATGGCGGTAAATGCCCCTGAGCCACAAGACAAGGCGCACTGGCCCGATATTCTACAACGGCTGGATGCCACATTTGCAGCCTTCTGGACAAAGCTGGCAGAACGGCTGGCTGGGGCACACACCCTGGAAGAGCACCTACCGACTGCATTATCCTCACGCCCTCGGCCACGAGGCGGGAGAGCGGGAGGGCAGCACAACGCCTTACCTAAAATGGCGGATACCAAGCGGGCTACACACGCCAGTGATGCCCGAGGCGACATCCACACAAGGCAAGATAGACTCTTCCTTAATGTAGGGCAACAACTGAGAAGTTGGAAGCTCCATTCTGCAAAGCAGCAAACGGAGACCTACCCACCTCGGAGAATCCAGCCCAAATCAACAGCTCTACCGGCTCTGGGGGAGGCGGCGCACCGGAGGGTCAGACGCTGCACTTCACTCAGACACAAGGCGGCTAAGAGACAACCTTACATGCGACCTCGGACTGGAGTGCTGCGTCGGTCCGGGGTGCGGTGTAGCACCCCATGTATAGCGAGAAATACAACCCACCTGCCTGCACCCCGGTACCGCGACCGGCGATATGCCTCCTTAAGCAGACTGCCTCCAGCTATCAGGTCCACCTCACCGGAGCGGAGCTCGGACCTCGCTGTCATAATGACAGCTTGCACCTCACGGAGAAGCTGGCTGCGACATGTTGCCGAGCGGATCCACGCTACCCAGTGGCAGGCCTCAAGATGGGTGGGTTAGGTACCTAGGGTGGACTGGCTGCATGTGCCCTGCGTCAGTTTTACACTTACCTAGGACGCCTGTTGCCTCCACCTGCATGGCGGTCATGCCCAATCCCTGATTGCCGAGGACTATTCTTACTTCAGATGAGCACAGTTTTCATTGATTTATTTTATTCTGCACATATCGATATTTTACATGTGTCTGTCTCATTCGTGCAGTTTTGCTCTAAGGGCAATGCCAGAACGTAGGTTACTTACTGACTCCAATGCCCAGTATCTTATTTGCCAAGAGAGTTTATTGCTTTTATCCTACCAGTAGGTTAGACAACTTAGTTCTGCTAAATGTGATCACCCTCATGACCTGCACCAGATAAGCATGATTTATAATAGATACAGGCAATGCATGTTAGGCTCTACTTATGGTATATAATTAATTTATGTTACTAGTTTAAGTTATACTACATTATCTCATTTAGTCCGCATACCAGTCACGTAGATTACTTTGTTTGGTGGATATAGATGGCTTCAGCTTACACAATATGCAAGTTATCATGGCCTTCACTAACCAAGCAACACGGCTGATTTTACTGCCTAACTAGCTACTCAACCGCACATCACGCAAGGCGCACAGAGCACACCATAAATACACTGTTAATACGCCTGAGCCCTGCTTATCTTACCATACCGTCTCCCACCAGATGTTAACTCTAAGGCACCTATCGTATGCACCCGCCTACCCCGAGCCAACACCCTAGTCTACCTTTATCTGGACTACCTTTCATTATTAAAAATGTGCCGATATGCTATTGTTCTTCCTCACTAATATAAAAAGTGCACTGTTCCTCATGTCACATAATTGTTATAATCCATTTGATGTTATGCATGTACCAGCCGCTGTGATGGCGCAATCTTGTTCGCTTAACCTATGCATGAATAAAATAAAATATAAAAAAAAAAAGTCTGATTTAATGCAGGATGCTGAGAATGTAATAGGGGATTATAGAGGATTTTGTAACACGTCCATTCAGGAATATGAGCATTGTATGACAAAGTAATATTTTTCAGTGATATATCACCACGTTTCCGCTAAATTGATGGTATGTTTGAATTGCTAAATTTTCCTCTGACAGTTCTTCTAAACCAAAGAAGAGAGGGACAGCTAGCCAGAAGATCATGTAAATGTTTCTATATAAAATGATTTCAGACAAAGTTTTAAATCAATTTCATTTATTAATATTTCTCTGATAATAAAAGTTTTTAAGCTTCTATTAGTCCAAAGCAGCGTCTATGAAGACAATGATTTTACGTCCCTCGATAATTCCTTTTGAAGGCCGTTATGTCCGTCACTAAATAGTGGAAGATTTAATATGCTATATAAACCTGCTAATACTGTTCAACTATATGAAGAAATGTCGATATAAAATTATTCACAAAATGAACTCCTTAAATAAGCTGAAGCAAGCGGTAATTACTGCAGAGAGCGGAGAAGATACCGTTGGGTCCAGAAATATTTAAAAAAAGAGACATTTATATATAAAAGAGACATTATATATAAAAGAGACATTATTAGTAAAAAGGAAAACCTGTATTAAGAATATATACTTTCTTAAAAAATATACTTTGCACTGACTCATGGGTATATATATATAAATAAAGAAAAAAAACATACTAAAATGTATAAATATTAAAACATTCTTAAAACCTTTTTCTTCAAACTTCCTAATAAGTGTCCCTGCTTGCTCTCTGAAAATATCTACTTCGGTACAGTTTCTTTTAAGGCTCTGAAATTGTCCTTTTGGTATATTAATAAGCCAGGGAGTATAGTGACCACTATTATACAAAACGTAATTGTTGGCATCAACCTTCTTAAAATAATTTTTAGTTTTTATCTTTCCATTTTCTACATAGATTTCTAAATCCCCAAAAAATTATATTTGTTTCACTAAATTCACTGGTAAGGTTGATGCCCCATTTGTTGGTATTAAAGGAACACTATAGTCACCTAAATTACTTTAGCTAAATAAAAAAAAAAAAGTAAATGCTAAAAGTGGTAATTACAATACAGACTCAACCTTGCAGGGGGTCAAAGAGTGCAAAATTACCTTTCTTAAGGGCTAAATAAAGTGCAACCAATGAGCATCAATTTGAGCTTGTAGTATGGAGCTATTATCAGGTTGATTTATGCAGCTCCTGTGTATCTGGATCTATTTCATATTCATTCCTACTTTACATTTTCCTCTCTTACTACATGATCTCCTCTATCCTTTCGATTTCTATTATGGGCTAGTAATTTTGCACTCTTTGACCCCCTGCAAGGTTTAGTCTGTATTGTAATTATCACTTTTAGCATTTACTTGGTTTAAGTTTAAACTGCTATATCTAATAGTGATTTGCTATTGTAAATATCACGTTCAGCATTAACTCTGCCTAAGTTTTAACTGCTACATTTAAAAGTGATTGATACATACTATCCCCCCATCATTTTGACTTCCATCTTGTGCTAGTAACTTTGCACTCTCTGATTCCCTGCAAGGTTTAGTCTGCATTGCAATTATCACTTTTAGCATTTAACTTGGTTTAAGTTTAGATTGCCACATCTAATAGTGGCTTATATTGTAATTATCACTTTTGGCATCAATTCTTTCTAAGTTTAAATTGCTACATTTATTAGTGATTGATATACCTTGCAGCTAATAGGCAAGACTTTTTTTATGAGTCCCAAGACTATTTTTGGTTTTTATTTCATTATTTAAAAAAAATATATATTTATTTTCTATAGACGTTTACTTTGGGGTGGTTTGAAGGAGAGCGGCCCATCTTGTCACGAGGTGGTCTCTCCTTCATTTTCTGTTTTTCGTATATTTTAAGCTAATAACATAGCAGGGGATAAGAAAATCTTAATTAAACAGAACTTGCAATAAAGAAAGCCTAAATAGGGCTCTCTTTACAGGAAGTGTTTATGGAAGGCTGTGCAAGTCACATGCAGGGAGGTGTGACTAGGGTTCATAAACAAAGGGATTTAACTCCTAAATGGCAGAGGATTGAGCAGTGAGGCTGCAGGGGCATGTTCTATACACCAAAACTGCTTCATTAAGCTAAAGTTGTTCAGGTGACTATAGTGTCCCTTTAAGCTTATGTGGAACGTTTTCCAAGCTGGATATAGACCAATTCCAAATAAAAATCAGATCTATGTATCTGCGATAGGTGACCAGGTTTGACCCCCATTCAGGATGATCATAAATGAAGTCCTGTTCCCATTCTGCCATAAAAATGTTAGCATAACTGGGCCAAACCATATCACACTATATATTATCTCTTTCCCCTTCCCTTTTTTATATTATGCATGTCTATGGATATCTGTTACCTCTTTGAGTGGTTTGAGAAAATATCATTTTGTAAGTTGTGGAAATGTTGAAAACCTTTTCCGCACAGTGCACTTTACACTTGTGTGGCACCAATATCAAGAAAGTGTTCTATAAAGCATTATTGATTGCACTTTTAGTTATTGCAATTTTGCACAAAAGAAGTATTGAATGTTTGACTTTAAACATTTAAAGACACAGCACACCTTTTTATTTTACCCTTTTGAACTTGCAAGTGTTTTGGATTCACACCCAAAAGGTGCTGCTATATTTTTTTTGTATGTATGCCCTTAAAATAATATTTTAAAAGTGCCATTTCCCACCTGTTTTAACTGACAGTTAAATAATGAAAATGGGTGTTTGCATTTGGAAGCTGTTGCTGTGAACCCACAAAATGCGTTCAAAGGAGCCCTCCGTGCAAGTGAAATCGGCCAGAAAATAAAATCTATCCGGGAGGTAGTCAGAACATTAGGAGTGGCCAAATCAACAGTTTGGTATATTTTGAGGGGAAAAAAGGCACTGGTGAGCTCTGCAACACACAAAGGCCTGGGTGTCCACGGAAAAAAGTGGTGGATGATTGTAGGATCCTTTACATGGTAAAGAAAAAACCCTTCACAATATCCAGCCAAATGAACACACTCCAGGATGGCATATCAATATCCAAGTCTATCATTAAGGGAAAACGTCACAAGAGTAAATACAGAGCCATCGCCACAAGGTGCAAACCATTCGTAAGCCTCAAGAATAGAAAGGCCAGATTAGACTTTGCCAAAAAACATCTACATTTTTTTTTTTTTTTTTTTAAAGTCAGCCCAGTTCTGGAACAGTATTCTTTGGACAGATGATCAACCTGTACCAGAATGATGGGAAGAAAAAAACCAAAAAAAACATGGAGAAGGCTTTGAACTGTTAATGATCCAAAGCCTACCACACCATCTGTAAACATGGTGGAGGCAGTATGATGGCATGGGCATGCATGGTGTAACAACCCACTGGGATCATGTTCAGTCCTGGAGCTTGAGTGCAGTATAAACCCTCAGATCCTGAATTCTGTATGGTCAGTGATGACACGAAGACTTTAATAAAATAACAGAAAATCCAAGACAGCGGTATCAGTGGAAGGGTCAGTCAGAAATCAGAGTCAGACGGTCCAGAGGTCAGGGCAGGTGGCAGCCAGCAAAATTCGGGGAGCAGGCAAAGTCAGGAAACCACGAGAAGGAAGTGCTAGGAGTTCTGAGACAGGAAACAAAACAACCAAGCACTGATTGAAAGGCGTGCTCTGCTTATAAAGGAGTGGCTCAATCACAGAACCTGGTCTCACCTGTGGTCAGTAGGACTGACTGTTGGACTTCCTCTCCCCCTCCCCCCCTCGGATGCATCATTTTATCGGCACTGCCCCTCAGCCACACTGGGTCACTCGTGTCTTTTGATGATGTGACAGAAAACGGAAGTAGCCAGTGTATATATTGTGTATCTACAATCTATAGTGTACAGTGGGACCTTGGTTTTTCTTTGGTTTTTACTATATATTGGGGCTGATGTGTACTGTAGTCTTTTCTGCCGCCCAGTAGTGAGCGCAGGACTTATCTTTCTGCATTTGTATCCACTTTTTGTATCACATAGCTTTGTTGCAATGCAGCCGCCCATCCCATGTGTTCCCTATTAAGGTTAATAAATATATAGGGGTGTATATAAAAAATACCCCTTTCTGTCTCATTAGAGATCTTTGCCAGAGGTTCAAGGAAGCAAGGTGAATGGTTAGAGTTAGGACCCACCTAGGGGGGTCTGCCTTGATGTTGGATGGTGGGTTCATCCTCTCATGGCCATTGGAGGTAACTAAAAAACGTCCATTTGTTTAAAAATACATAGGGATAAAGGAGAGAGCGCAGGTAACTTGCTTTTCTTTGGTTTTTACAAATAATATAATAATAATAATACAATCCTGCCTTCAGACAAAGGCTGACAAAACCTAGTAAACCAGCAGTGGCGTACTAAGGGGGGGGCAGAGGGGGCGGCCCTCCCCGGGTGCCACCGGGGGGGGGGGTGCCATGACCCTGGTCTGGGAGCTGGAGGGGGCTGTGTGAGCTGTGGCCGCACAGTGCCCCATGGTAGTTAGGGTGCCGTGCGGCCAGAACAGCTCACACACACTAAGAGCTGCTTAACTGGCCGCACGGATGGAAAGTGGGGCCTTGGCTAAGCCGAATAGGGGGCGGAGCCAAACCGACAGCGGGGGCAGGGCTTAATACGGCCCTTACCCGTTGCCGTAACTGCTGCACATGGAGGTGCAGCAAGAAGACATCCCTGCCTCTCCTAACCTAACAGGCTCCAGGAGGACTCGAGTGAATCCACTACTCCTCCAGCTCCTGTCTGTAAGTAATAGTGTGTGTGACTGTGTCTGTAAAACTGTCTTCCTGTAACTGTGTGTGTGTGTGTGTGTGTGTGTCTGCATGCCTGTAACTGTGTTTGGGTGTGTTTGTGTGTGTTTGTGTGTGTCTGCATGCCTGTAACTGTGTGTGTGTGTGTGTGTGTGTGTCTGCATGCCTGTAACTGTGTGTGTGTGTCTGCATGCCTGTAACTGTGTTTGTGTGTGTGTGTGTGTCTGCATGCATGTAACTGTGTTTGTGTGTGTGTCTGCATGCATGTAACTGTTTGTGTGTGTGTGTGTGTGTGTGTGTGTGTCTGCATGCCTGTAACTGTGTTTGTTTGTGTGTGTGTGTCTGCATGCCTGTAACTGTGTTTGTGTGTGTGTCTGCATGCCTGTAACTGTGTTTGTGTGTGTGTGTGTGTGTGTGTGTGTGTCTGCATGCATGTAACCGTGTGTGTGTGTGTGTGTCTGCATGCCTGTAACTGTGTTTGTGTGTGTGTGTGTGTGTGTGTCTGCATGCATGTAACTGTGTTTGTGTGTGTCTGCATGCATGTAACTGTGTTTGTGTCTGCATGCATGTAACTGTGTTTGTTTGTTTGTGTGTGTGTGTCTGCATGCCTGTAACACTGTTTGTGTGTGTGTGTCTGCATGCCTGTAACTGTGTTTGTGTGTGTGTGTCTGCATGCCTGTAACTGTGTTTGTGTGTGTGTGTCTGCATGCCTGTAACTGTGTTTGTGTGTGTGTTTCTGCATGCCTGTAACTGTGTTTGTGTGTTTCTGCATGCCTGTAACTGTGTTTGTGTGTGTGTGTGTGTGTGTGTGTCTGCATGCCTGTAACTGTGTTTGTGTGTGTTTCTGCATGCCTGTAACTGTGTGTGTGTGTTTCTGCATGCCTGTAACTGTGTTTGTGTGTGTGTGTGTGTGCATGCATGTAACTGTGTGTGTGTGTGTGTGTGTGTGTGTGTGCATGCATGTAAGTGTGTGTGTGCATGCATGTAAGTGTGTGTGTGCATGCATGTAAGTGTGTGTGTGCATGCATGTAAGTGTGTGTGTGTGTGTGTGCGTGCATGCATGCATGTAACTGTGTGTGCATGCATGCATGTAACTGTGTGTTCGTGCATGCATGCATGTAAATGTGTGTGTGCGTGCATGCATGCATGCATGTAACTGTGTGTGTGTGCGTGCATGCATGTAACTGTGTGTGTGTGTGTGTGTGTGCATGCATGCCTGTAACTGTGTTTGTGTCTGCCTGTGAGCGTGTGTGTGTGTAAATGTATATGTGATTGTCTGCCTGTAACTGTGTGCATGACTGTCTCTGACTGTATGTGTGACTGTCTGCCTGTAACTGTGTGTGTGTGTGTGTGTGTGTGACTGTTTGCCTGTAAATGTATGTGTGTGTGGGGCTGCAGGGATTTTGTAGAAGGGGGCAGGGGTTTTGTATTGGACAGGAGTCTTTATAATGGGATTTGTAGATGGGGGTTGCAGGGGTTTTGTAGATGGGGGGGCAGTACAGGATTTGTAGACGGGGCGGGACAGGGGTTTTGTAGGAGGGGGTGGGGCACACAAGGGTTTTGTAGAAGGGGGCTGACAGCGGTTTTGCAAAGTTTCCAAATTTGTTCAATACATTAAAAAAAAATCATTTTACAGTTTTTTTTTTGGGGGGGGGAGGGGGGGTGAGGGGGTGCCAAGCCCAGGATCCACCCCGGGTGCCAAATGCTCTAGGTACGCCCCTGTAAACCAGTAATTATGACGAAATATGACTGCCCATTCCAGTATCTCCAATATCAGAAGGTGTGGACCACAGGGAAGACCTATACGATCACTTTATCTACATCAACCTATCTCCGTACAAAGGGGGTTGAATTCTTTACCTAGTAGCAAAAGTACCTCATTTTATTTAATTTTTTAATTGTTTCTGTTTCCTTACACTTGCATGTATACGAGTGGACTTCTTCCTAAAATGTTAAAAACCTGTTGCACTATTCTTTCTCTTTGAATACCTTTGTAGAAATGCTTTTCTTAGTTGACTGCAAAAAATAATAATTTAAATATGAGCCATTACGTACACAAGGATTTTTAATATTATGTCCTAAAATATGTAAGAAATCTGTATTTGTGAGGTATGAGAAATAAACGTAAACATATAAATCCACACATCTTGATCATTCAACTGGGCGCCTCCATCTTAGCTCCCTGTCAATCATTGTTACAAGCTCTGTCCTTTGCACCTGGCATTCATTTCTAATGCGTGCCTTGGCTTTGCCTCCTGTGCACTGGATAATTTGCTAAATCTTTATTAAAAAGAAAACGAAATCTCTGATTAAAAAAAAAAAAAAGTTAACACAAGTTATAGGTGATTTCCAAAGTGTTATTCTCTGGTAGAGGTTCCATAGACGTGACAGTTTCCCTTTAAAAAGATGTCATCCTCTCTTTCAACACTAGATGGCAGTAACTTTATTCAGCATCTTTAACTCCATCAAGAGCAGAATTGATCCAATGGGACCAGTTCTTTTCAGTAACATCAATCTTTTACCAATCATAAACCAGGTTCTCTTGGAGAGTTGAAAGTTTGATATTCTTTGTGTATAAAGCTGAAAAGGAGCTTGGAAATTTTTCTTTCTTTAGTTTTCTGCAGCAGTAAGTCTTGTTAGTACGAATAGATCGTTGAATTGGCAGGCAGTGTAAATTTTAGGAAAATGAAATTAACATCGTGTATATATCCGTATTATATTTGAAGCTTTCATCTGCTTTCTTTGTAGTTTGAGATTAGGCAGCTGAGGGCTCATCTTGCACAGCAGGATTTGGACCTGGTTGCAGAGCGAGAAAGAGCCTTAAAGCTTCCACATGGGCTGCAAAAACAAAGTGAGCGCTTCAAGGTGATGCCAAACAGAGATTCTGATGATGATGCAACAGAAAACATCTCTGAACTAGCGCATGGTGAGTAACCAATGTACAGTTTGTTGGTATGCTATATCCATTCCATATACAACTAAGCCAGTAAACTACCACTACAAGAGAACATAGTTCTAAATTAGAGGGGCAAAGGTTTAAAAATAATATCAGGAAGTATTACTTTACTGAGAGGGTAGTGGATGCATGGAATAGCCTTCCAGCTGAAGTGGTAGAGGTTAACACAGTGAAGGAGTTTAAGCATGCGTGGGATAGGCATAAAGCTATCCTAACTATAAGATAAGGCCAGGGACTAATGAAAGTATTTAGAAAACTGGGCAGACTAGATGGGCCGAATGGTTCTTATATGCCGTCACATTCTATGTTTCTATGTAAGCCTGTCACCGCCATAATATGTACCCCACTCTAAGACGTCATACTCTATACCAACCTAATAACTCCATTATGAGATACACCCACGTATGTGGAACATTCATCATCCTGGGGGAGCTCTATAACGCAAGGATGATAAGGGCTGTTATTGGGATACCTGTGACCAGCAGCGGTGAAAAACAGTGAGTTTATATTCAGTACTGCCATATAATATATGTAACAGACATTCTGCACTCACCGGACCATGCATACTTTACATGTACACTGCCGTTACCAGTAAATACAAATTCAGACTGCAGCGGAATCAGAAACTAGCTGCAAAGACCCTAAAGCACCTATTGACTAGTTTAGCTCATATAATATAGTTATGATCATATACAAGGCTGTCAAAGAGTGAATTTACACCATTTTGTTTGACTTGGCCTTTTCTATGCTAACCTGGTGATAGCTGTTTGAGATGGACCCTCTTACATGAGGCATTATTTTGCCATATACAAAGCTCCCTACAGTACAGAGTGTTAATAGGATCTTTTGACTATGTATGTATGTATATACAGTAATGTGAAAAAGAAAGCACCCCCTCTTTGAATTCTATGGTTTAACATATCAGGACACAGGGCCGGACTGGGAAGAAAATTCGGCCCGGGCATTTTTTAATAACAGCGGCCCACTAAAAAGGGTGCGGGGCCAGATAGGGTGTGTTTTGTCATCACCAATGACAAGCACGCCCCATCACAAAGTGAGAATGTTGGTTCAATGCTCTTCCAGGGTAGACCATGCGCAGTGCACTTTTTAATGAGAGAGGAGAATGGCCAGTCTTGTTCATTATATCAATTTACAGATATTTATCAAACAGCATTTGATAGTATACAAATGGACTTTTCTGAGTGCACATTGATATTTGAAGCAGATAGGGGTGCAGTGTGATTGTCAGGGATGCTGTGAGTGTGTTTGTGTGTTAGGGGTCTGTGAGGCTGCTGTGACCTGTATGATTATTTCCCCCCTCTCTGCTTACCTTATGCCTGGGAGGGGGGATCCTGTTGCTGGCATCCATCCCTGGTGGTCTTAGTGGTGAGTGAACTCTAGCCTGTGGGGCTAGAGTTCACTCTCGCGAGACCCGGAGCTGCAAGTTAGAGGCTGCCTCCCTCCCTCTCTCCCCGCCGGCGGCCACAATATCCTGCATGTGGGCCGGTGAGGGAGATCTTTGATCTCCCCACCGGCCCGCCAGGGACTACTGCAGGGCCGGCGCTCGGATAGAGCTGGCCCTGCAAAGACCGGCAGGGGAGATCCTGTGATCTCCCTGCCGGCCTCGGCCCATGGCCACCGCGGCCCACCGGGCATTTGCCCGGTGTGCCCGATGGCCAGTCCGGGCCTGTCAGGACATAATAACCATCACCTTAGCAGGTCTCAAAATTAGGTTAATACACATTAAATATACACCTTGTCAAAAATAAAGCCAAAATGAAGAAGCCATGTGTGAAATACTTAGTACATCTTATGACTCAATAGTCTGCAGAACCATGTTTTTCTGTATGACTTTCTCAGTCTCTCACATCGCTGTGGGGGAATTTTGGCCAGCTCTCCTTTACAACGTTACTTCAGTTCATTTAGTTTTGCCGGCATTTGTTTATGCACAATTCTCCTATGGTCGCGCCACAGCATTACAATCAGGTTAAGGTCTGGACTTTGACTGGGTCATTGCAACACCTTGATTCTTTTCTTTTTCAACCACTCTGGTGTAGATTTGCTGGTATGCTTGGGATCATTGTCCTGTTGCATGGCCCAATGTCGGACAAGATTTAGCTGTCGGAGAGATGACCTCACGCTTGACTCTAGAATAATTTAGTATACAGAGGGGTTAATGGTCCACTAAATAACTGCAAGGTACCCAGGTCCAGTAGTTGCAAAACAAGTCCATATCATCACCCTCTTCACCACCATGATAGACAGTTGGTATGATGTGTTTGTGCTGATATGCTGAGTTTGGTTTTCACCAAGCATGGAGCTGTGGATTATGGCCAAACATCTCCACTTTGGTTTTGTCTGTCCAAAGGACATTGTTCCAGAAGTCTTGTGGTTTGTTCAAATGAAACTTTGCAAATTTAAGCCATGCTGCCATGTTCTTTTCAGAGAGAAGAGCCTGTTTCCAAACAAACCATACTTGTGCAGTCTTTTACGACTTGTACTGTCACGAACATTAATATTTAACATGCTAACTGAGGCCTGTAGAGCCTGAGATGTAACTCTTAGGTTTTTGCAATTTCTCTGAGCATTGCACGGTCTGACCTTGGGATGAATTTGCTGGGATGTCCACTAATTGGAAAACTGGAACCTATCTTGAATGTTTTCCACTTTTGAAGAATCTTTCTCGCTGTAGCATGATGGACTTTAAATTGTTTGGAAATGGCCTTATAGCCCTTCCCAGTTTGATGGGCAGCAACAATTGCATCTCTCAGATCATTGCTCATGTCTTTCCTCCTTGGCATTGTGTTAACACACACCTGAATGCTCCAGACCAGCAAGCTGCTAAAACGTAGGCTTTTACAGAGGTGGTAACACTTGCTGATGATCAGTTCGTCAAGGGCATTTGATAGCATCACCTGTCTGCTACTTAGCCTCTTAATTCCTATGGAAGCAGTAAGGATGTTCTTTTTTTACACATGGCTTCTCCATTTTGGCTTTATATTTGTTAAATAATGACACAGTGTAATATGTCTTGTGTTGTTGTTCATCTGAGGTTGTATTTACATTATTTTAATACCATCTAAGGAACTGATGATTATGTCCTGATATGTAAAACCATAGAATTCTAAGAAGGTGCACTTTATTTTTCCCATGACTGTACAGAATCTATAACTGAAGTGTGTATTACAGGAAATTGATGCCACTGAAAAGTTATGGACACATCGTAATAAACCACGAGCCTGAAAATCAAGTGGTTTAAATGTGTTTACAGAGCCCCGATATTATTTGTCCCAAATGCACTCTTCACCATTGGGTATCCTGTTAGGGTTTCTTTAATGTCAGGGCAGCAGTGACCTATACACCGATTGGTGAGAGTTACACTACTTCGGTGGGAGTTGCCACCAGCTTGGGAGAGAGGGTTAAAATACATTGGCAGCAGTTGAGGTTCTATAGAATATTAGCATGTTTATAGCGCCAATATATTCCGCAGTGATTTACAATTATAAAATGGGGGATATTTGGGGATAATTTCAGTCCATGTGCTTCATGGTGGCCTTCAAATCAGGCACAAGAGGAAATCTCTGCACAAAGCATGTCGCAGTTGGATGTTGATGCTATACAAAATCCTAAAACATGACTTATCCATTTCAAAGCACGTGGTGGGTGATGTCACACTCTGATTTAAAAAGCTGAGATTGGTGGGATTTACATTTCCAGGCCTTTTCTGCAGCCACCATTAATTTCGTTGGACGAAATGCTTCAGATGTGGCTGCTTAACTATTCTTATCGTGGTTTGGCTGGTGAGTCCATGTAAGCTGCAGTTTAAATAAAATATTTTTGTTCTACTATAATTTTTTTATTTATTTTTTAATGACCGAAGCGATGTGAGATTCCCTATAATATTGGAAGACTGTCGCTTACAGGGGAATATTTCCAGGACCAGCTCTTTAGGACGAAATTTTGCAATTAAGATTTTAATTTGTTACAATTTGAAGTTTAATGAATAACCCTGACAAACAAATAATTAAATAACTGACACAGACCCAGAGAACAAACGATTCAAGATAAGATGGAACAAAGAACTTGTCTACACTGTGTGCAGAATTATTAGGCAAATGAGTATTTTGACCACATCATCCTCTTTATGCATGTTGTCTTACTCCAAGCTGTATAGACTCGAAAGCCTACTACCAATTAAGCATATTAGGTGATGTGCATCTCTGTAATGAGAAGGGGTGTGGTCTAATGACATCAACACCCTATATCAGGTGTGCATAATTATTAGGCAACTTCCTTTCCTTTGGCAAAATGGGTCAAAAGAAGGACTTGACAGGCTCAGAAAAGTCAAAAATAGTGAGATATCTTGCAGAGGGATGTAGCACTCTTAAAATTGCAAAGCTTCTGAAGCGTGATCATCGAACAATCAAGCGTTTCATTCAAAATAGTCAACAGGGTCGCAAGAAGCGTGTGGAGAAACCAAGGCGCAAAATAACTGCCCATGAACTGAGAAAAGTCAAGCGTGCAGCTGCCAAGATGCCACTTGCCACCAGTTTGGCCATATTTCAGAGCTGCAACATCACTGGAGTGCCCGAAAGCACAAGGTGTACAATACTCAGAGACATGGCCAAGGTAAGAAAGGCTGAAAGACGACCACCACTGAACAAGACACACAAGCTGAAACGTCAAGACTGGGCCAAGAAATATCTCAAGACTGATTTTTCCTAAGGTTTTATGGACTGATGAAATGAGAGTGAGTCTTGATGGGCCAGATGGATGGATTGGTAAAGGGCAGAGAGCTCCAGTCCGACTCAGACGCCAGCAAGGTGGAGGTGGAGTACTGGTTTGGGCTGGTATCATCAAAGATGAGCTTGGGTGGCCTTTTCGGGTTGAGGATGGAGTCAAGCTCAACTCCCAGTTTCTGGAAGACACCTTCTTCAAGCAGTGGTACAGAAAGAAGTCTGCATCCTTCAAGAAAAACATGATTTTCATGCAGGACAATGCTCCATCACACGCGTCCAAGTACTCCACAGCGTGGCTGGCAAGAAAGGGTATAAACGAAGAAAATCTAATGACATGGCCTCCTTGTTCACCTGATCTGAACCCCATTGAGAACCTGTGGTCCATCATCAAATGTGAGATTTACAAGGAGGGAAAACAGTACACCTCTCTGAACAGTGTCTGGGAGGCTGTGGTTGCTGCTGACAGAATCCATGGATGGCAGGCTTTTGAGTGTCCTTGCAAAGAAAGGTGGCTATATTGGTCACTGATTTGTTTTTGTTATGTTTTTGAATGTCAGAAATGTATATTTGTGAATGTTGAGATGTTATATTGGTTTCACTGGTAAAAATAAATAATTGAAATGGGTATATATTTGTTTTTTGTTAAGTTGCCTAATAATTATGCACAGTAATAGTCACCTGCACACACAGATATCCCCCTAAAATAGCTATAACTAAAAACAAACTAAAAACTACTTCCAAAAATATTCAGCTTTGATATTAATGAGTTTTTTGGGTTCATTGAGAACATGGTTGTTGTTCAATAATAAAATGAATCCTCAAAAATACAACTTGCCTAATAATTCTGCACTCCCTGTATGTTCATCTCTGGATCTGTCTCTTATTCTCTCCTTTTTCCATCTACCGGTAATCTGTCTCTCTAGATCCCTGTATCAATCTGTTTTTTCTTCTTTGGGAATATAGAATTTAGGTGGGCAACTATACATTAACAACATGAACATACAAATAGTTTGATTGCAAACACACAGAGCATTTCTCTCTTCAGGTATTGGGTTTATTGTATGTTTATTTTGTTGTCAACTACAATGAAATCCACTATATACAAATGGGAAATATCACTGTTTTAAGCCATTTTTGATCAATGTTCTAATATGTATGTAAAATCACATTGAAGAAGAACTAAATGTCACACTAGACTAGTAATAATAATATACACTTTCTGATTTAATTTGGAATTTAGCGGGGCTATTTACTAAAGTATGATCTGTTGGGAATTTAAAAGGAGTTTGTCAGCTTTGTATTTGTGTTTGACCTAAAATACTAATTACACTTTGAATTACAAATGTTATAAATTGGCGTTGTCTGTTGTTACGTTTATAAGGAAAATGAATATAAAATAAATACCAGACAAGCAGTTCATAGTTTCTCTTCTTGTTGTTATCATTTTATTTATAAAGTGGTGTCATATTTAGTAGCGTGTCACAGTATTGAAGTCCTGGATGGATAATGCTGTGCGTGGTTTGTCTGGTCAGGTGGCATTGAATATTAATTATAGATGAGAACACTGAAGGGATTGAACATCAGATAGCTGAACCTCCGTGCATAGTTCTTCGAGTCTAACAGCCCACAGCTACATTCAGGCGCTTTCTAAACTCTCACATTAACACACAACCCTCTCCTGACTGCAGGCAATTCAGCCTCAACGCGGCCAAAAAAGCTTTTAAACTCAAACCGAGAGCAAGAGAGCATACTCTTTCCGTCTTGTTGTCAACTTTGATTGTCATCTTCAGGACGCAGAAGAGTTAGAGACGGCGGTTTGGGTCATATACAGTGCTGAAAATGTTCAACAGAAAACATCTGTTTATTTCACCTGCAAACCGCAGAGTGCTGTACCGAGCCGTCAGAGCTCCCAGCGGCACGTAGGATATATGGCTCTCAGGGAGAAGGGAACTATCGTCAAAAACTACAGCACTTAAAGTGATTAAACCACAAGGACAGCGGGTAACGCTCTGTTACCAATACATAATTCTGCAAACGCGGCAACACTTTGATCATAACAGGCTGTGCTTGTGGTGATCTGATACTAGTGTCTAGGTTCTCAAAGCATGGCTGAAAATAACAGCTTATTAGAGTGTGTTATTAGTAATCAGCATTGCACAGTGGGTGATGCTTCGAGGATGTTATCAGTACTCAGCAGAGCAGAATGGGTTAGGCTCTGAGTCTATCAATATTAATATTATTGCCATTTATATAGCGCCAGCAGATTCCGTAGCCCTTTACAGTATTATAAGACGGGGGATTTTACTATAAATGGGACAATTACAAGAAAACTTACAGGAACGATAGGTTGAAGAGGACCCTGCCTAAACGAACTTACAGACTATAGGAGGTGGGGTGTAAAACACAATAGTACAGGAAATGGCAATCAAATTAGGTGGGAGTGAAGCAGAGTTGGAGTAGAGAGTAGAGTGCTGCCCTTTAGGAGAGAGCAAGAGACAGGTATGTGAGGTAGACGTTGCTCTGGGAGGCCATAAGCTTTCCTAAAGAGATGGGTTTTAAGGCACTTCTTAAACCATTGAAGACCGGTGGAGAGTCTGATGGCGGTAGGCAGGCTACTCCATAAAAAGAGAGCTGCCTGCGAGGAGTCCTGCAAGCGTGAGTTGGCCATACGGGTTGCGAGCTTCGGACAGGAGGTCACGGGCAGAGCGGAGGGACCGAGAAGGGGCATACCTATGGATCTGTGAAGAAATATAGGAGGGGCTAGAATTGGTCAGTGCTTTATAGGTATGAGTTACAATTTGAATTGATTCCTATAGGATACAGGAAGCCAATGTAAGGACTGACAGAGGGTGAGGTGTGAGAGGACCGACTAGAGAGGAAAATAAGTCTGGTGCCACCATTCATTACAGATTGCAGCGGGGCAATACGGCTTTTGGGAAGACCAATTATGAGAGGGTTACAATAATCTATGCAGGAAATTACTAGAGCATGGACAAAGTTCTTAGTAGCATCTTGCGTAAGAAAGGGGCGGATGCTGGCTATGTTTTTAAGATGGAATCTACAGGGCTTGGTAACATGTTTGATTATTACCCAATAGGTTATGAACAAAAGCAATAAGAGCAATCACACACACACACTCCCAAAACAGTGACCTTTTTCTGAACCCTCAACAGTATTTGGAACCCTCAAGCCAGGCTGATAAAGCCCTTATTGTGGCTGAAACCTTACTGGGGGGTTCCGAATAAAGTCACAATTTTGAGAATTTGTGTTTGTCGGATCCTTTTTTTGTTTTTGTTTATAACCTTCTGGATTGCCATCCTGGTCCTGTGCACCACGTGAAGCTTATCCCTGCCAATTTGGTGATTGCGATGTCTTCCTATTTTTTTTTTATCAATAATGTGTATCTCCTGATGAGAACCCTTCCAGGAAGCTACTTCCTTATCTTCCTGTACAACAGTGTTCTCCGAGTACTCTGTTTATTATTATTAGTGACAGCTGGATATTATGCAGAACACAAGATTTTTCCGGTATGGTTTGAACAAAATGGCTGAATTGGAAAAAAGTCAGTCATGGGTCCAGTTTAGTTGTGTTTATTAAAAATGTGAAATTCACTTTGCATTTCCAACAATTCTTACTTTAGTAAATCTCCCTGTACATGCAGGGAGATACAGACAGACGAGCCCTAGCGCCATAACCTGTGATAGAAAGAAAAGTTGTTATGGTGCTTGGATTGTTCCATTTAAAGCTGAATACATCATGGAAAGCAAGTGATCATCTGTTATGAATTGATAGAACATAACAATCCTTAAATCAGATAAACCACAAATGCTATGGGTGATTTTCTGTTTAAAACTTAATTCCTGAAACACTGCAGTACTTGAAAACCACAGGGGCAAAGGGTAATGGGTTTTTACCACGTTGATCCAATTTAGCAGGTTAGTTGCCAGTAACAGGAACTGAGCCGCTTTATTTATATTGTTGGGGGAAGTGCATTTGTAGCAATACGAAGCACTCTATGGAGAGGTTATTGAAGAATAGACGGAGATTGCAAAGCATCAGGAGTGATGGTAAGTTTTGTATTCTTGTTACGGGGACTTATACTGTGCATTACTAGCAATAGAAAGAGGTCACATACTAATGTGTTCATTTCTCCCATTTATCTTGAAATGAATCTAATATTATGTAAGTAAAGCGTGCGGTTTAGCAAGCTGATATTACAGATACACATTATACATTCAGTGTGAATGGCCACTGGCCCTCGGATTTGTTTGACTTAACATATGAAATCATATTATGTTTTTCAGAGGTCATTATGAAGGATGACATGAACAATTACATCACCCAGTATTATAACGAGCCAAGCAGTGGTAAGGATAATTTAATGTTAATTTGCTGAAAATTGAGTGGATATTCACAGCAGTGAGTTTAAATGCATCAGTGGAACATAAACAGATAAATGCTGCTTAAAACCTGATTTATTCTCAAACAAATAAAAAAAGCTACCTGCGCACTATCCCCAATCTCTATGCATATCTAAATATGGCCATGAGATGTAAGCCCAATTGTCATGTCAAGGCAAACCTCACAGGTGGGTCCTACACTAACAATTCACCTGGCTTCCTTGAGCTTCAGGCTAAGAAATCTCTGAGACAGAAAGGGGTATTTTTCTAAACCCCTACGGAACACATGGGATGGGTGGCAGCATTCACAAAAAGTGAATACACATAGAAAAGTCCTGCACTCAAACTCCCACTATTCCTGGGCGGCATTTCTATAACATGTATATATCATGATCCGTTAGTACAGGTATGCTTCCAATCAGGGATATATTTAAGCCCAGGCCAAAATAAACCAAGGCTTTGTTCTACAATCAAAGGTAGTGGCAGCAAATTCAGATCCTGCGTCGCACTTTAAAAATTCACAGTAGCATGGAGATATGCTTAGTCCAGATGTCTCCTTCAACTTTAGTAGTAACTGCGGGTAGATTGTTTTCAGTAATATGACTGACGTGTATGTACATTTAAGCAGATAGTTGGAGGATTACACAGTGATAGCGCATTTAAACGGCCATATTTCACTGAATCAGTGTTTGACGAATGCTGCCAATAATTATATCTCACTCTTCTACAAGCATCCTTGGGTAATTAGGCTAAATTATCACTTTGTCATCTTAGACATAAGGACATATAGTATTAGATGGATGCCCTAACTTTCTTGTTAATGCCATATGGCTGTGGCTTGATATTCTTCACAGCTCATATAGAACTAAATAATCCGCATTAAAGCAGAAGATATGTACATGTTTACTAATATGGTGATCATTATAGTTGTTTTGGTATTTAAGTTACATCTGCACCTTCTCTCTTTGAAATGGACTTACATGAAACTTGAATGGTTGAATTATTTAATATCTCATTTTCTTTCTTTACATTTTTTAAAGAAAGTAGAAATAGATTGATGTATTCAGTCTTCCTCTGCTGCAACACCCGGAGCCATCTATAGAGTAAATAGCTGGGATGAGTCTTGATGCTCTCAAGGTGGTAGGTCTGACTTTAATCAGGACTCAACACCTCAATGTACATGGTATTTTAGAGGTGTCACCACTGGATATACTCCATGCATTTATACAACCCTACTAGTCTGGTTACTGTGTTAACCAATTCCTCCGCAAACTTTCCTATAAGGAGCTCTACGTCCTTTCAATGGTTGAGTTGCTGTATTCAAGACATAGGTATACAATATACACGGGGGTGGTGATATGTTCCACATGACTTAAAGAATGCCTTCCCAATAGACCTTTAATTCCTTGATTTGGCCCCTTTTCAAAAGTCTTAAGTCTTTGTAGGAAATCTAACAATCCACCACTGGACTTGGGTCCGGATCTATCTAGAGTCTTAGAAACTGCTCCAAACTTGCTGTTCTAAGTAAGTGCCATTTGAGGCACAAAATGTGTTAGGTATTTTTTTGTCTTAGTTTGCTAGTGGGCTTTACTAGTTTACCATTCCAGATTTAGTTTTTTTTCTTTCTCATATTTGTACAAACACTAACACTTACTTGTAGCTGGATTGACAAACGCCAAGCACATATAATATTCTTACTCTCAACCAAAGTTGCAAAGGACACCCCCAATTAGCTCCAAAAACAGTTCCTGGGTGTTTTCAACTCCTTTATTGTTATTATTATTTGCATTAATATCACGCCAACACATTTTGTAGCGCTTTATAATATTACAAGAGGGGGAGATTTAACAATAAATGAGACCATTGCAAAAACTTACAGGAACATTAGGTTGAAGAGGACCCTGCTCAAACGAACTTACATTCTATAGGAGGTGGGGTATAAAACACATTATTAGGACAGGAGATGGCAATCAAACAAGGTGGGAGTGAAGCAGAGCTGGAGGAGAGAGTAGAGTGCTGCTCTTTAGGAGAGGGCAATTGACAGGTATGTGAGGTAGAGGTTACTCTGGGAGGCCATAAGCTTCCCTGAAGAGATAAGTTATAAGGTACTTTTTAAACGATTGAAAACTAGGGGAGAGTCTGATGGTGGTAGGCAGGCTATTCCAAAGGAAAAGAGCCATCCGTGAGAAGTCCTGCAAGCGTGAGTTGGCCGTACAGGTGCGAGCAGTGGACAGGAGGTGGTCATGGCCAGAGCGAAGAGACCCAGGAGGGGCATACTTTTGGATCAATGTAGAGAAATAGGAGCGGATAGAATTGTTAAGTACTTTAAATTAACTCCCATAGGATACAGGAAGCCAGTATGACAGAGGGGTAAGGTGTGAGAGGAAAAATCAGTTTGGCGGCATCATTCATTACAGACTGTAGTGGGGCAATACGGCTTCTGGGAAAACCATTTAGGATAGGGTTCCATACAAGAGATTACTAGAGCATGGACTTGCGTAAGATAGGGGCGGATGCGGGCAATATTTTTTTTAAGGTGGAATCAACAGAATTTGGTAAAAAATTGGATTTGAGGCCAGAATCAAATAGAACGCCAAGACAGCGTGCTTGCAAGGACGGACTGATGTGGGTACCACTAACTTGAAGGGTGAGCGAAAGAGAAGGATCAGTATTAGGAGGAGGAAAGACGAGAAGCTTTAGTTTTAGAGAGATTGAGTTTCAGATAGCCGGAGGACATTCAATCACAAGCAACTAGTGACGTGGGAGAGATCCGGGGAAGAGAGATATATCTGTGTGTCATTGGTGTACAGGTGGTAGTGGAATCCAAATGAGTTAATACGTTTTCCAAGAGAGGCAGTATAAAGAGAAAATAGAAGGGGACAAAGAACAGAGCCTTGGGGGACTCCAAACGTGACAGGTCAAAGAGAGGAAGTATTATTAGAAAAGGAGACCCTGAATGAACATTGGGAGAGAGAGGAGGAAAACCACGAGAGGACAGTGTCATAGAGACCGTGTGATTGAAGAGTTTGGAGAAGGGGAATATAATCAACAGTGTCAAAGGCAGCAGAGAGGTCAAGAAGAATTAGTATGGAGTAGTGACCTTTTGATTTAGCTGTGATTAGGTTGATCCAAACACCTTAGTTGAGTGATTGTAGTCATTCCAACACAGACCTGCTATTGATCCTAGGGTTTTTTAATTCACAGTATTCCTTGCTCTGTATTAAAGGAACTCTCCGGACTCCATAACTTCTCAATAAGGTCCTGGGTGCCTTAAGAGGTTAAACTGTTTACGAACAGTTTAACCCGAATATTTGCAAACAAAATACATGTTTGGCTGTCCTCCTGGCTTTCATCTATGGTATGAAGTTTTAATAAGCGAGCCCCAGACCAGGCACTGCTGTCGGTAGCTTCCCATTGAAAAAAACAAACAAAAACTGTTTGAGTAAGGTACTTGTCCCGCTGTAGAAGACATCTTTGTCTAAGGAGGTTGTTTTATCAGATTCTGTACTGATTTTGGGAGCAACATCTGAATGTTTTGTTTTTTTTTATTATAAAAATGACTATTCAGGGATATACTTGTTAATATATAGGGTAACAGCTTGCTGATCCAAGGGAAAAAAAAACTGACTGCAAGTTTGGAGTTAAGGAATTTTTCCAAATTGGAAATCCGTTCAAATTGGATTTTTGCCAGGTTATAATTAATGGACATTTGTTTGTCCCGGCCCGGCCCGTCCCCACCCTTTTGATAATGTGGAACAGAAGTAGATATGCACAACAAACCTTACTATCTCTGACTATGATTTTGACCAAGCCAGTATTGAAGACTTTAAACATGTCCATCACTGAAGATGAAGCCCATGGAACTGATGGGAATGCAAACTATTATTTTAATAGCATCCACACCACACTATCTATCGTGCCATAAGCAGTTTGTGAGGCTACTCTAGAAGGTACCCAACAACGTGGTACAATAGAAGGAAAGAGATATAAAAAAAAAAAAATAGGACAGAAATGCCAAAGAAGCACTGTAAATCTTAATTATTGGATTACAGGGCAAGCATATTTTTTTTTTGTAATATCTAGGTGAGGAGGTTGTCAACAGGAGAACTGATCATCTTACCAGCAGAAAATATCCTAGAAAATTACCTCTATTTGTTCAGATCACTAAACCGCCAGCACATAGTAAATTGGTAATAAAGCCAATAACGACCAAGGAACATATTAATGAGTAGGTACACACCAAATAAAACAGACCAGGTGCTGCCAGTCCAGATCGAATTCGGACCTGTAAGATTCAGTAGGCAACAAAAAACCAAACTGTAAATATGGATCGATTCAAGCTTTCTATTATTGGTGATGTAACTACCAGACCATGAACTTGAAAAGCAATGAGATTAAGATTTTTGGAATGTTCCTTTATCCCTATGCGAGCTCCGCTAGGTCCCGAATTACTTGAGCTTCGCTAGGTGTTTTTTGTTGTTGATATGATTACTGTAATTCTCTCTTATATTCACGTGGCAAAATGAGGTAGCATTTACAGGTTATTTTGTTGGCAAAGCAGCATAGAACAAGCATCAGCAATGTTCATAAGATCAGTCAAGTTTAACTTACATCTATATTACTTGCAGAGAGCGGTGTTCCTGGGACGTGCATCATCACTACAGCTGCTATTGATGTTCATCATCACCCCGATATATCCTCTGACCTTTACTCTGCAGAAGTACAAATCACCCCAGAACGAAACAGCAGCTCAAGTAGTATAAACTCAGTAAGTGTGTCCAGATCTCCGGAAAGTTCTGAAACATTAGCTCAGAGCATAAGCAGCCAGGTCTTTTGTTCCTCCACAGACTGCAGCACAAGGGAGGAATCAACAGATTATTGTCCATTGGCACCAACTGCACAACGTACTGTGAAAAATGCTCAAGAACTCTTATCTTCCTTTTCAGAAGATATATCATTTATTCAGAGAAGGAAGGATCCGGCCAACCTTCACCTGAGTAATCCTGTAGTCTCATGTATCTCTAGTCCCAAACATGCACATCCAATCAATATTTACAACAGGGTCCATCAAGAGGAATTTAGGATTTTCCATGACAAGTCTGTGACACCACTTAACCTCCCTCTTTTAGAGAGTAAACGGTTAGATACAGAAATTAAATGAAACTGGGTAACAGATTTGTAACTCTTGAGCCTTGATCCACAGCTATAATGGATTGCTACATAGCGAAAAACTTAAAGGACCACTCTAGGCACCCAGACCACTTCAGCTTAATGAAGTGGTCTGGGTGCCAGGTCCAGCTAGCTTTTACCCTTTTTTTTTTATAAACATAGCAGTTTCAGAGAAACTGCTATGTTTATACTGAGGGTTAAGCCAGCCTCCAGAGCCTCTAGTGGCTGTCTCATTGACAGCCGCTAGAGGCGCTTGCGTGCTTCTCACTGTGAAAATCACAGTGAGAGCACGCAAGCGTCCATAGGAAAGCATTATGAATGCTTTCCTATGCGACCGGCTGAATGCGAGCGCGGCTCCTGCCGCGCATGCGCATTCAGCCGATGACGTCGCGAGGAAGAAGAGGAGGAGGAGGAAAGCTCCCCGCCCGGCGCTGGAGAAAGAGGTAAGTTTAACCCCTTCCTCCCCTCAGAGCCCGGCGGGAGTGGGTCCCTGAGGGTGGGGGCACCCTCAGGGCACTCTAGTGCCAGGAAAACGAGTGTTTTCCTGGCACTAGAGTGGTCCTTTAAGGCTTTCATCAGGTTCATAAAGCTTAGGCATTAAGATCAGTCCAGATCAGTCACTGTGAGAAGGAATTCAAATCAAACATCATTCTTCATCAGGCAGTCTACATCAACAATCTAGAATCATTCTCAGGAGATACACAACATTCTAGATTGATTCTTCATTTGGCCTCATACAATGGTTTACAAAACATTACATGCATGTATTTAGAAACAAAGTATCGTTATTACGTATTACAAAGGGCATATTTTCCTACCATGCATATATCATGTAAACAAACAGGGTTATTCACTAAAGTGTGAATTAAAATAAAATTACAAATTGTTAGCCTAAATAATCAAGCTGAAAAAAAAAAATAGACTTGGAATTTTTAGCGTAAAATTTGAAAACCTAAGAATTTGTGCTTCTTTGAACCGCCCTGCAAATGTTAAAGTAAATGAATTTATCGGAGTAGTAAATGTGCATTTGTGTATGTATGCATACATCTACACATGCAATCAACATTCAGGGAGTAAAGTACTAGTACTCTCCTACACTAGGGGGAAATGACTGTGGTACTTTCTATACTGTCTACAGGGATCCTAAGAGGTGCCAATACGCTGTACTGGTGAGTACCACCAGGAAAAGTCATGTGTTTATATAAATATGTGGAGAGCGATCAGTGTTATCAAT
The DNA here is from genome assembly GCF_036172605.1 of Pelobates fuscus. Classification (NCBI taxonomy): domain Eukaryota; kingdom Metazoa; phylum Chordata; class Amphibia; order Anura; family Pelobatidae; genus Pelobates; species Pelobates fuscus. Next base: position 372,962,502 of record NC_086319.1, on the reverse strand, counting down.
CAACTACAGATTTTGTACAAATGCTGCAATATTTTTGAATGCACAATCCATTTTGGGCAGTACTTGACATATGCAAATAAAAAAAGAAAAAAAAAAAGGTCTTGTGTTGATTACTTTCTACCGGTGTGCTGGAATGTAACACAGTGAAGTATTACCTTTACACTAAGTAAATGCTAAAGTTTGTCATAGTTATGTTTCATATTGATAGTGTGTCTATTCAGCGAGATAACTACAATCGGCTTCACTAATTATCTTGATTACAGTGAGAATCACTGTGTGTAATAATTGGCAGTAGCACTGGGATTGCACTCCAGTTCTTGTGAGTCCTTCACATGGCATCCAATTTACTTTTCTCACATAAAACATTGTATTATTTTCAAAGGGAACATATGGAATAAAAAAATGACCCCCTAATTGTTTTAAAAGGGACACTATAGTCACCAAAACAACTACAGCGTATTGAATTTGTTCTGGTTAGTAGAATCATTACCTTCAGGCTTTTTGCAGTAAACACTGTCTTTTCAGATAAAATGCAGTGTTTACATTACAGCCTAGGGATAACTTCACAGGCCTCTCCCCAGATGGTGGTTTGAGGTGCTTCCTGGAGTAGTGCTGCATTGCCATTCAGTGTCTCCACCCTCTGCATGCAGACATTGTACTTTCCTCAGAGATGTATTGATTCAATTAATCTCTATGAGGAGATATTGATTGGCCAGGGCTGTGTATGACTTGTGCTGGCTCTGCCTCCTTGACAGTCTCAGAAAATCAAATGGGGAAGCATTGTGGTTTGCCCAGACCACCACTTCTGATATCAGCAGGTCAGAAGCAGATCGGCGCAGAGCCAGCAGCTGCAGACTTGAATACAAGCAAGATTGTACTATATTTAGGGGAATAGGAGTCAGGGGGCTATATGGTGGTTTTAACACCATAGGGTCAGGAATACAGTGTTCCTTTAATGTGGTAAAACTGTAACTCAAAACAAAAATACATACCCTTGTTCAGTGGGTCTGCATGCACCCCTCACGAATCAAGTAGACACTCTTCCGAGTTAACCCCTATGGGCAGTTTATTAATGTTAAGTAGTTTATCCACCAAGAGCAGTTCCATTCATCACTTAGGAAAAGTGGAACGGTTTTGTAATGTGATAGCAGCCTTATGGCAGTTGCTATCAGTTTACATATAGCCCAGTTTACACATGGTCTGGTTTCAAGCCTTACTGTAAAATTTGCCACTTGTACAATATGTGGTTGCCAATTCAGAGGCACTCTAAATATAGGTCTTTAGACTCTGTCCCATGTTGGTTTGGTTCTGCCAAACCGTTTTGGTGCAGTTTAACATACACCTGGAGTTCTGTGCTACACTTATAGCCAACCCCGTTGCAACCAAAATGATATGCAGGAACTACACTTTTACATTATGAAGAGTGATCCTGTCCAACCTGCTACACAATATCTTGGAACTATTGAAAATGTAAGGAAGGCATATTTATTTACATTAAGCCCATAGCTGAAGTGAATTCTATTTAGAATCAGACCTGGAGCAGTAGCAACAAGAGGAGATAAAATGTCACTGCTCAAGCTTGAGCTAGCTGTATATAGTGAAAGAAATGCCTTTATTAGAAATAGAGCAATTTGGTCAGGAAACATTCTTGCGCTACAGTAATTAGATGGTAGTATGTGAATTAATCACAGACAAGGCAACACCTGTGCACAAGACCTTTTATCCCCTTAAAGACAGCGGGTGTTCTATGCCGTCCTTGAAAGGGTGGCTCTAAAAACCGGCGGGCGGCGTTGCTCCCGGTCTAGGGGGACTGCCTCACAGCCCAGACAGTCCCCTCTTGGCAAATTAGTCCCCTGCGGGCCATGTGATCGCTCTGAAAGAGCGGTCACATGGCTGCAATAGGTGTCTGTGTCTGCCTGCAGGGCTGTCAGGCAGTCTCCCTGCTACTGTTAAAAAAAATAATAATAATATATACATATATATATATATTATTTACCAATATATAATTTGTATATGTCTCATGTCACACCAAGTGTATTTTTATTAATATATACATAATATAAACACACTTTAAATAAAATTACACATACAATATATATAACTGTATATATTGTGTATATATTATAAAAAGTTAATAAAAATAATTTAAAAAAATTATATACATGTAATTTTATTCTAACTGTATTTTGAATATATATATAATATATTCATATCAAAATACACTTAGAATGACATTATATATATATATATACACATAAAAAATAAATATCCATAATTACATAAATAACTTCATAAATATACATGTAGACTTACATTTCATATATATATATATATATATATATATATATATATATATATATATTTAAATTCTACGTGCATATTTATGTAATCTGTTTACATAATAAGTAATTTTATTGATTACAATTTGAGGGACCTGCCTGACAACCCAGGCAGAATGTCCAGAAAATTTAATTTGCTAGCACTGTATTTAACCCTGTAACTTTAAAAGACACCCGAAAACCTGTACATGGGGGGGTACTGTTTTACTAAGGAGACTCCCCTGAATAGAAATAATAGTGTTTCAAAACAGTAAAACCTATGATAGTCCGTGAAAGCAATGATAGTCCGTGAAAGTGAATTTTTTTTGCATTTTTCACACACTTTTACTGATGATCTCATTGCTGTGAAATGTTTGTGTTTTGAAACACTAATATTTGTGTTCAGCGAAGTCTCCCGAGTAGAACAGTAACCCCTATGTACAGGTTTTATAGTGTTTTTGAAAGTAACATGGTCAAATATAAGGCTCACTTTTCCGTTTTTTCACATTGAAATTTGCCAGATTGGTTATGTTGCCTTTGAAAACATATGGTAGCACAGGAATGAGAATTACCCCCATGATGGCATACCATTTGCAATAGACAACCCAAGGTACTGCAAATAGGGTATGTTCAGTCTTTTTAAGTAACCACTTGGTCACAAACACTGGCCAAAGTTAACGTTCAAAATAGTTTTTTGCCTTTTTAACACACAAACAAATATAAATTCTAACTTTGGCCAGTGTTTGGGTACTAAGTGGCTACTAAAAAATGACTGGACATACCCAATATTGAATACCCTGGGTTGTCTACTTTTGCAAATGGCATGCCATCATGAGGGTAATTATCATTCATTGGCTACGATACAGTCTCAAAGGCAACATAACCAATCTGGCGAATTTTTATGTGTTTAAACTGAAAAATGAAACCGGTTATATTTGACCCTGTAACTTTTCAAAACACCATAAAACCTGTACATTAGGGGGTACTGTTTTACATGTGGAGCTTTGCTTTTACTGCAATAAAATGCACATATTTGTATTCAGCAAACAGTATTATGACATTCACAGTTAAAATGCCATGCAGAACTAAATTCTTTAAAAAAAGAATCTTAATTTCTCAAATTTTTCTAGATTTTATTCATAATGAATTATGTCTCCTAAATGAATAGTTCATGTGTAATGAAAGCCATGTTTCTCCTGAACAAAGTAACAAAATGATATATAATAAGTGTGGGTGCATTTAATATGAAAAGGGTGAATTACGCTTGAAGAGACATACAGCACAAATTCCAGGTTTTGTTTATGTTTTGTTTTGATCCCAACATGTACAACTGGCACAGGTCTGGAGCAAGAGTCAGTCACAGTTTATATACCAACTTTTAGGCAAACAATCTCGAAGACACACAGTTAAAAGTTTTTCGTTGTATTTATTGTTGACTATTCAGACGGACATTGTTGGTAAAAAAAAAAATACTTTGTTGCATGAATGTATAAACAGTTTTGCAGAGACCGTATGATTTTAATTTTCATTGTTAATTAGACTAACATTTACTAGGAGAGTGAATTTTGCCCATTAAAAAATTTCATTTTTTCTTTAGCAATTCAGTCATTTCTGGAACCACCTAAAAGAAAAAATATATATATATTTTTTAAAGTAAATCATAACAAAAACACAGTATTATCTGGTCATAACCTATTTTATAAAGTAGCATATAACAAACAGGTAATTATACATTTCTAGAAGTCCTCTTATGTTGCAATTATTGATACCACCTATTATTTATGGAATTAGTTAAGCACACAAGAACAAGTTTATGTGAGGTTTACTATATAATAATATCCAACATATATAAACGGCAACGAGAGGCTGGCTATGTGTGTATATATAGACACATTATAAATTTGGTCTAGAGACATTTCTGGGTGATAAAATAAGATACACCCCCTTTTAGTGCTAAATTTAACCTTTTTAAGTAAATACTACTATGTGGAAAAATGGCTCAACTTGTCACTCCAGATGTTTAGAAATGACAGATGTTAGACTGGTTCTGCCTCATATTAACCGTAGTGACCAAAGTTAGCCATCACTGCTCAAGGGGGTTTATTCACTAATCAGAGATCAGAAGAAAGCTGACAACCAAATAGAAAAAAAATATATAGGTCAGAGTGCCTAGGTTTTAGAATTCAGGGGTCAAACGCCAAGTCTTTCCTCACCCCCACAGTGTATGAATTCATAGCGTGGTTTGTGTGTGGACAACTGTACAATATTAACCAATATCTATACAGTGTAATAAAACAGAGTCTGTGTTCAGAGATTCTGTCCAAGCACTAGCATGGTGTTAACCCATGAATATCAATTGGGTATTCCTAAGGGGGGGGGGGGGGGGGGGAGAGATGAGGTGTCCCGCTGTTCTCGCTTAAAAATCCTCTCTGATGAAAACATTCCTTTAATTATTTACAATATCTACATTTCCATCAGGTGGAATTAATACGCTACTACAAAATTTATTGAGGAAGTTGTCTACATGTTGTATCCTGCAAGTGGCTCGGTCTCTGAATGTGCCAGCAGGCATCAGTTCAGGAACCGCATTAAGTGCTGGCACTACCACCTGATTTCCCTCAGTAGACTGACAAAAGACTTGTTGTGTGGGGCCAAGCAGCTCATCCTGAGCTTGCCATGCTTTGTACAAGAAAAACAAACAAAATGCAAACTACATGAAGATATTAAACATCACCATAAATGCAAAAATTCCAATTACTGTTTATAGGAGATCAATTATTTGGCTTCTTTGGCATAACACGTTCACTGGCGCATATTGGAAACAGATGTTCATTTGTTTGTATGGCAAAACATCTAGTACTAGGCATGCCACAGTCAAAGTAGTGAATGACTATTGTGGGAAAAACCATTAAAAATAAATAAATACGCTTTACCCCATGCATGCACACTGGAAACTAGTATGAGTGCCAGGCACTGCTGAGACAGTGTGATTGGCTAACAGTTTTAAATTCAATTACATGGTTACTTAGGCTGAAAAGAGTTCGGACTCTCTCACATCTGGTTTTGTTGTTGATCCAAAATCCAAAATATAGATCATATAGGTCATATTTTATTTATTTTCTAGGGAACCTTTGTCATTAAAACATTTATGTAGCTTTGCAGCTATTGTTAAATATAAAGGGATGCTCCAGACCCGTAAAGTGCCTTACATCTGAAGAATGTGTCCTTTTTTTTTATTTTTTATGAAGTGCAGATTTCAAAAGAAATTTGGACTTTTCATAAATGAACCTTGTTACACCCTCCTGGCTGCCAATCAGACAACCGGTTTGGTTAGTTCAGTGAAGTTAAATCGGCCAGAGCACCCGTCTTGAAAAGACTTCTCTTCAAGCTGCATTGGGAAGCCTGTGATTGGACAGCCATGGAAAGTTTGGATTGGGGAGGAAGGGGAGGGGATAATAAGCGATTTGCATATTTTGCAAGCTGTGTTTAAATATATCCCCACTGACAAAAATACATACACATAAATGTAAGAATGTTTTGTTTTTGTATTTGGACAGTGGAATGTTAATGGATAATAATGGATAATAAAAACTTTTTTTTTTTTTTTTTACTACGGTGGGAGCACTTTTAATCTCCGAGAATAAAATGAACAATGTGATACTTGCATAATATGACCCAAACAATCAGAGAATATATTATATTACCTTAAATAAATCTGCAACCAAACCGTAGTCAGACACCTGGAATATAGGAGCCTCTGGATCCTTGTTTATGGCAACAATAGTCTGAAAACATAGACCATGTGATAGTGAGTACTTGTGGATCAGAGAAGCAATGAAGGCAGGCTTAGAGAGCAGTAATTAAAGGGATTTTTTACACTAAAGATTAGGGAGGCAGGTACACAGTCAAAAATCACACACCTATGGCCTGCTCAATAAAATAAAAGCGGATACAAGCAATAAACAACTTTTACAAAGAAAATTGGATCATTTTTAAGTTTAAGAAGCTTTTTCAAGTAAAATGCAAACTCAAATCCTGGACTTCATCTATCATGGAGTAAGATAAAGGATCCAGAGCCACCTTTCCCAGGTGGGATTATGCTCCACATACATATGACAAGAGCTTCTCCAGCACAGAGGACCTGGGACGTAGTACCTAACTTAACTTTATTTGTAATTAATGCTGATTTACGGTTGGGACCAGTCATTCAAGATTGGGTTAACTGAGCAGGCATCCACAATGACTCACACAGTTATTTGCATTTTATTTTTAAGTGAATTTAAAGCGGCACGGTCACGCCGAACTTATCTTTCTCCTATTGATTCCTCTTCTCTTCCTCCCTCAGGATTGTTTTTTCTTTAAAACATAAGACAAAGTGGGGACTACGGGTGGGGGCAAATGTAAAAATAACCCCCTAGTCGTGTGTGTGTGTGGGGTAATTTTTTACATTTAGCCCCCACCTGTTGCCCATGGATGGGGGCTGGGGTCCTCCCCCTATTGCCACTTGGGGCCCCAACCCGCCACTCATGGGTTGGGGGGACTATATGTCCCCCCCATTGTAACTTAGGGCTCCCACCTACCGCTCATCGGTGGGGGCCAGAATAATAAGTTCTCCCCCTATTGTCATGTAGGGCCCCTACCCGCTGCACATGGGTGGGGGCTGGGGTGAAGGACAATAAGTCCTCCCCCCTATTGTCATTTAGGACCCCCACCTGCTGGGAGAGGAGATGCAGTAAGTCCCCCCCCCCCCCCCCCCGCCTATTGTAACTTAGGAAACTGACCTAACGGAGGTACGATCTTATATAGCAGTCCAGAGAACAATAACAGAAGGTAAGTGTAATCAACCTCTATTAACCCCTTAACACCGCAGCCAAATGTACAAGTTGTGAACGAAACAAAATGTAAACAAAACCTGGCATTTGCGCTATATGTCTGTCAAACCGTAATTCACCTCTTTCATATTAAATGCACCCCCCCCTTATTATATATCATTTTATTCAGGGGAAACAGGGCTTTCATTTAATATCAAATATTTAGCTATGAAACATAATTTAATATGAAAAACATGGGAGAAAAAATGATTTATTTTTATTTTTTTAGTTCTACGTGACATTTTAACTGTCAATGTCATAATACTGTTTGCTTTTACTGCAATAAAATACACATATTTGGTAGTATCTCGCAGTCAGTCCGTCCGGGCCTGGGCTTTTGCCTTTTGGCAGAGTTTTGATAGCGAGGGACAATTCATCTTGGGAGAAGGGCTTGTCTAGTGTGAGGGCTGTGTCAATAGGGATGGTGTGTGGGAGATTTGAGGCGACATAGTCCCTCAGGTCATTGGGCTGCTGGGCCGGAAGGACCAGATTGTAGAGGTCTTTGTAAAAGGTGCTAAATGTTGTGGCTATGTCTTCAGTCGTATTGCATTGTTTCCCTGTTTTGTCGGTAATTCTATCAATAAACGATCTCTGGCGTTTAGCTTTCAGTGCACGGGCCAGTAATTTCCCGCTTTTGTTTCCTTGTGTGTAAAAGGAACCTCTAGTCAGCTGGACTGCCCTGTGGGCCTTAAGGGATAGTAGTGAACACAGTTCCATACGTAGGGCCGTGAGCTTTTGGAAACGCTCGGCCGTAGGATCTCGTTTGTGTAGGGATTCAGCAGATTGTATATTTGCTGTAAGAGAGTTAAGCTTTTGTGTGCGTTCTTTTTTAATTCTAGATCCCCATTTGATTAGTGTGCCTCTCGTGGCCCCCTTCTGTGCCTCCCAAACCCATTGGTCAGATACGTCTGCTGTGTCATTATCTGTAAAGTAATTGCTTAGTGTCTGTCTTAGGTCGTCCATTACTCTAGGGTCGTCCAGCAGGGTGTCGTTCAGGTGCCAGTGTGTAGTGTGTTGGATGTCTTTCTGGAGGGTGATAGATAGAAATACCGGGGCATGGTCAGACCACGTGATGTTCCCAATGGATGCTTCCCTCAGCAATGGAAGGTGTCTATGGGTAAGGAGGAACATGTCAATCCTGGAGTAACTGTTTGCTACTTGGGAGTAATACGAGTAATCCCTCTCTTGTGGGTGTAGTAGACGCCAACAGTCCATTAATTGGTGGGTATGGAGGACATTAGAGAATAGTGCCCGTTGGTGGCGACGGGAGTCAGTGGTCTCTGATGAACTGTCAATTGAGTGGTCTAGTACCATGTTCCAGTCCCCCGCTGCAATGACAACCCCCTCAGCAAAACTTTCTAATTTGGTTAGGCAAGAGCGTATAAAGGGTACTTGGTCTGAGTTTGGAGCGTATACACTCGCCAAAGTTGTAAGCAAATACAAATCTACCCCTTGGGTCAGTTTTGACGCTGATCTCGGTAAAAGCAGCGCTGGATGTAATCAGAATCGCCACCCCTCTGGATTTTCGCTTTGTATAATTGCTATAGTAGGACATTTGAATACGTTTTGTTCTGAGTTTTGGCTTAAATTCTCCCTTGTAATGGGTCTCCTGCAGGAATACTAGGTCAGCTCCCTGCCTGTCTATTTCTTGTGCTAGCATCATTCTTTTCATCGGGGTATTCAGACCCCTAACATTCAGAGACATGAGCTTAGTGTAGGCCATGGTGTCTGTGCGTGTGGCCATTTGGATCAATGTGCAACCATAGGAGTGCGCTTTCTATTGTAGCGCAGATTATGATAGCGGAGGCAGAGGTGGAGTGGGCAGAGGGAACTGGGGTAAAACTTGGACTATATACAAAATGATATGAGAGTGTCATATCAGTAGAGAGTTTGGCGCTGCACGTGTGGGTGACGCTGTCGTGTCCACAGGCAGTGGTAGGTCGCCTCTCTGGGGGTGGTGACCAGGCGGTCTAACCGAGGGCTAGTGGGGATACTCCTAGGGTGGTTGGAAAGCTGATGACAATGCCCCCATTCTTCTAGGGAATAGGACAGTGGAGGGTCTGTGTGATAACATCAACCTCCCTAGGGGCCAGGTCTGCTAGAACATACATATAAGCGTGTTTCTAATATCTGGTGCCAGAGGGCCTGGTATCGGCATATTCTACATTCTATAACGTAATATTGGCAACAAGAAAATATAACATTCAAAACAGGTATACAGTTCAGTGCATGGTGAAGGCATTAAGTTGAGATTTAATGTAAAGGATATGGTAGTATAGCTCTGCCAGAGCTCAGGCCGCTCGATCTCTAGGTGAGGTAGGTACACTAGCACCGGAATTAATCCCCCACTTTCTTAAGACACTTAATGGCTTGACCCAGGGTGACCCGCTACCGCCCCCGATGCTGAATGCGTCGATCACAATTATCCCCAAACCCGGCAAAGACCCCACGCAATGTGGGAGCTACAGGCCCATTTCATTAATAAACCTAGATCTAAAATTAATGGCAAAGATGATCGCTAATCGGCTTAAACCCCTATTGCCAGACTTAATACATCCTGACCAGGCCGGCTTTGTCCCGGGCCGCGAAGCCAGGGACAACACCACAAAAATATTAAACGTCATCCACGGGGCGACAGTGAAGGACACACCAACACTGCTTATGGCGATAGACGCAGAAAAGGCCTTTGACAGGGTGGATTGGTCTTATCTGTTCATGGTCCTGGAGGTCCTGGGGACCGGTCCGAGACTGAGGAACTGGATACAAACCTTATACAGGGGACCGTCCGCCCATGTCAGGGTCAATGGCCATTTATCCACACCCTTTCAGATTAATAACGGTACGCGCCAGGGATGCCCTCTTTCACCCCTCTTATTTGTTCTCGCTATGGAACCCTTTTTAACGGCTATCAGAAACAACACTAACATACAAGGGTACAGGTACCCTGGAGGTGAGACGAAGGTTGCAGCATTTGCGGACGACGTCCTCTTCACGATCACCGACCCAATAAAAACCCTCCCGCAGATACAAACTGAGATAGGACTCTTCGGGGCCCTCTCTAATTTTAAAATAAATGCCGACAAATGCGAAATCCTAGGGATTTCTGTACGACCGGCCCTACAGACGCTCATACAACGCACTCACGCCTTCCCATGGACACGAACCGGGCTGACTTACCTGGGAATCAAACTAACCGCACCGTCCAAAGGCCTATACAAACTCAACTACATTCCCCTCCTAAACAACATCAAGCAAGACCTCCATAAATGGGACCTCCCCCACTTCTCACTCATGGGTCGGATCAACATCTTGAAGATGATGGTCCTCCCGAAAATACTTTACCTATTCCAGGCTCTGCCAATTCCACTCCCTAGAGACTTTTTTAGACAAATGCGAACACTGTTTCTCCACTATACCTGGGGCAACAAACCGGCTAGAATAGCCTACTCCACACTAACATCCACCATAGAGAGCGGTGGCCTGGGTCTACCCCACATATACAAATATTATGTTGCGGTATTGTTCACCCGTATAAAGGAATGGACAAACACTAGTAGGAAAAAATCATGGTACGACCTAGAACAGAGCTTTGTACAGCTCCCCCTCCATACACTACCGTGGCAAACATGTTCACTTAAAAGACTATCACCAACTCATCACCCACTCACACACAATATCCTAACACTGTGGAGGCGTTACAAAAACACATGGGGTCTATCCCCAGGACTCTCAAGATTTTTCCCCCTGGCAGATAACCCAGATTTCCAGCGAGGACAGGGCAGCCCCATCCTATCAAGACTCACGGGATCGCCAAATCCAGGCATCACAGAGGTACTGGAAGCTGGTAACCCACCTACATTAAAGGCTCTTGCCAGGCGAAACAAGCAGGACACGCTCCTCGACATAATGGGCAGAACACAACTTAAAAACTTCTTAAATAGGTCGGTCATCCCCTTCTGGCGCCCAAGGGAGGACACCCCCTTTGAAACCCTATGTAACCCAGAAGTCACCCAGGAGGAGGAAGATCTGCCGCGGGGGGGCTCCCTGGGAGTCCCCCCAACCGCGATCGCCGGCGTGGGACCACCGGCGACCGGGTAAGTAAAAAAAAAACGGCAGGCGTATATTTACGTCCTGCGGCGTTTAGAGCCGCTTTTAAAAGGACGTAAATATACGCCCGCCGGACTTAAAGGGTTAACGGGATACTGTAGTGCCAGGAATACAAAGCTGTATTCCTCCCCTCCCTGGTACATAAAGGGTTAGAACTATTTATTTACTTATCTTATTCCAGCACCGATGTCCCTGCTCCATCTAATGCGCATGAGCGGCAAATTGATTCAATGTTTTCCTATGGGGAAAAATCTGATTCTGGAGGACCTCATGCAGAGTGTGAGGACGTCCAGCATCAGATAACGGACCGAAAGTTTGTTTCGAATCAGGAAACCATCTAATGGCTGTATGTTAGACAGCCACAGAGGGCAGACTTAGAGCTGTAATGTAAACCGTGCAAAAGGGACCTGAAGTGGTCTGGGTGCCTACTGTGTCCATTTAAGCTTAGTGTACAAGCAGTTTTGCAGAGTGAATGAGGACATATTTTTCATTGCAAGGATAGAAGTCTCATACAGTTTTAAGAATTATTTGCCGATAGGGGCTATATTGAGAATCACTGCAAGAATAACCCAAATCCTTCATGATGTCCTATGAAATGTATGGAGGAAGAAAGTATTCATCAATGAGCAATACACACAGAACCCTAAACATTATTTATTAGTCAACTTTGAGCAGGCAGGATTAAAAATAGTCTAGCACTCTCTCATTACTTATTCATTATCAACATAATATTAAAGGGGAAATTCATAAATATTTATTGTAGAATGAGCCTCTAATGACATACAGACACGCAGAGACAAACACTCACAGAACAAACTCACAAAGTAAATAAAAATAAACATTAAGTGAGCTTGTATCCCATTTGGTTACCTTCTCATGTACTAATGTGAGCTCATTCTTTGCAGTATAGTGGGGGAGCCTAAGAACTAAGCATCTTTGTGTCAAAATAGAAGGAAAGTCGAGGCACTCCAAGATACAAATCAGGCAATTTTATTGAACCCACTCCATCTGGTACAATGTGGGGCCTTTAAGTTAGTAGAGGCTGGAATAGGACAACCAGCACATCATCCTCTTTTTGCAGACGTGATTGGCACGCGGATAATAAACTGAGCCAGAAAGAGCTCCTTTCTCAGATTCCCTTGCAGGGCACATCAGGACATAATCCCCTGATCTCCCTGCCAGTTGTAAAGTGCCTATTGCTGCAGGGCATTAGTGCAATGCATGAGCTCCCTGGCAGTGTTTGACACATGGTCACTAACAACTGGCAGCTGGTCAGCCCACAGTAAGGCGTACCGGGCTATCGTACTGAGCAGTGACAATGTGGTGGGTAGCCTTCTCTCTGGCACCCTGTGCATTTAAACAGGTCACACATACCTTGGATCTACCATGTACAGATTAACTATGAAATTGGAGAGAAATCTGTATAATAATCCCACAACAGATATGTTTGTTATCAAATGAAGAAACACAAAACAATGTTATTTTAGGTTCTACAGTTTGCAATATATTATCAGGGCAAGTCCCATTCCCATGCTTCTGTGCCGGTATTGTTAAATAGTTCAATATATTATAAAATTACCTTGCTATCCTTCATCCCAGCCAGATGCTGAATGGCCCCAGAGATCCCAACGGCAATATAGAGCTCCTGAAAGGAATACAGAATGTTAACATTGTAATACCAGCTGTGCACGACATGGCAAGAAAGGTAAGAGATCAGATCACATCCTGAAACCCAGAGGTACTGACACTTCACCGACATACATAACCCGCAAGGCACATTGCGTTACAGTGTTATTCACCGGTTTTGGGAGTTTGTTCCTCAAGAAGTAGACACAAGGAGAATGCAAAAACAGAATAGTAACCAGACATTCATAGAAGGAGGCCTCATTGTGATTACTAATCAAAGGTATACTCCAGTCCAGGTTAGCTTGCTGAAGCACTTAAAAGGGACGCTCAGGACCCCCTGAAGCGCTTTAGCTTGATTAAATGCTATATGTGTAAAGAGTGTGTCCTCTTTTTCATTTTACAAGAGGTGCACATGACAATAGACATTGGCACGTTTCTAAATTAACCTCCCCATGGATACCGCGGTACAAAACACACCACTCAAAATACCATTTACTATACTGAAGATCAACCGTTATTGCAATACCCTACCACGCAACCAGGATCTCCACAGAAAACCTTCCAAGTGCAAGTCTTTATGCTTACAGGGCGATAGACTGCATAGAGGCATATTCCAGCTGTACAAACAGTTGATCACTTGCAAACAAACCTCACCTCCGAAGTTTATGGTGCAGTGGGAAGATGGACTTGAGACAGTATGTTCGGAGAAACAGTGGACTAAAATGTCCCTGTTCCTGCACTGTTCATCATTTCAGCTCCACCATTCGGGAAACTAATGTCCTGAATGTCGCAGTAGTACCAAACGCCACACCTAATCCATACATTTTTCCAGTAGGTACCAGACAAAGGCTGAAGATGTGTCTCTGGAGTGGAGATGATGCGCCACAAATGGTGGGTTTGCCCAACCACAAGGCCTTTCTGGAGAAAAATTTATGAGGTCACGACGTTTATAGTTGAGAAGAGATCACCATTTGCTCCAGAGAACATGTTGTTTAACCACTTTCCCCTCTCAATTTCCAAATACAAAAATGGGGGGGCGGGGCCGGGCCGCCAAGCAGCATGGCAGCAGAACACGGAGGCTCCGAGCTTAAGCCCTAAAAAACGGCATAAAACTTGCTAAAAACCTGCCCCAGGACCGGATTACATGCTGCAATACAATGGGGCACTACCCGAACACCCATATGATACCAGATTACGGCCAAAAATTCACGGGGAGCACCGAAACTGATGAACCCGGCCTACACACCTGCATAAGCCTGCTTGAGGGCAGCTGCAGACAGAGAACAGATGCCTGATTGCCTGACCGGAAGAAAAAGCACACCAGCTATGTGGACGCTGGTGGAGATTTACACGGGTGAGAGCAGCGGCCCCGCTCCGCCCCCCCCCCGGCCGGTGGGGGTAATCCCGGCCTCATGGAGGATGCAAGCCCTGGGACGGACGCAGCCGCCCGGGGTACACGCTGGCCTCCTGTACAGGCAATGACTGCCTAACCGCGGCCGCCTGCTATCTCGACCCGAAGTCAAGGGACGATTATTGCCTGTGCTACAGGATCAACACACACCCTGGACTTAACGGCCTACAACAGCCCTGTCTTACCCTCAGAAGCTGTCTCGTGGATGAAGGAGACGCACCAGGAAGGTCTGGCATGGGCGACTCGCGCTGGCCCCGGCAGGACCAGGTACCGGACGGATCAACCAGGCCGTGACCTCGACCGCGGGAGAGGTGGGTGCCCGGGCATCAAGGTCTGGGGTGCCCGGGAAGCCTAGTCCCTGGCGCCGCGAGCCCGGTGGGGCGGGATTGTGCCGACCCCCTCGACGGACCGGTGGTCGTGGGGGGCGGATGCCGGCTCCAAGTATGTGGCCGGCGTCGGGTGAGACACAGGGACACACTCCTCAAGGGAACCACGCAGAGCTGGGGAGGTGCAGGGAGCAGCCGGCCGGAGGGTTTTTGTGGTGGGGCCCAACGAACAGCCTCAGCTCCTGAGTGCCCACGGAACTGTGGGGGACCCGACCGGTGAGCGGTGATCGGACTGGGGGTGAGGGAAGGAGGCCTGGCACCCCGGGGACAGTGTGGGGGTAGCACCATGGGAGGCCTTCCCAGATGGACATGGGAATTCACACAGCGGCCCTGCGGATCACGGGCCTGCATTTGCAAGCTACGTTTATTTCTTACTTATTTTATTTTTAAGTTTCCACATTTTGCATATAATATGTTATGCTAGTTGGTATATGCGGTATAAAGGCGACCCTCTTGATAGGGCGATCCAATCGACTGATAACTCGCATGTGTATTATCAAAGTTGCAGTTATATCGTGTGTCTTTGTACATGCCTTGGCGGTGTAGGCTGACTTGGTGGCGGAGAGCCGGCGCCGCATTGGCAGAGTGGGTAGTTTAGTCCATAGTGCCCATAGGGGCCATAAGTTGATACTGTTCACTAATGTATATTTAATGACTGACTGCTGCATAATGGTTTGATCTTAACGCTTTTTTAAATTCACGATTGATGCAAACATTTTCTCACTCTGTCATTTAGTCACAGTTTAAGCTGCTTAGAAACCGGCAGTAAGTGCATATATATATGGCTTAGAATGGCAAAAATTACACTAACAGTTTAGTCACTCAGCCTTATAAGTCACTGCTACATTGACATACTTGAGTGACTCTCAGCATTAGCCCCAGAAAGCATACGTCATCTATGGTCACATATTGAAAGGGCCGGACAACTGCAATGTACAACGTACACCATTACGCCTCATCCTAATTATAGACATACCTATGCCCATTGCGGCGTATATCTGAACACTAACAGCTCTGATGATATTGCACTCAATCTGCGACATGGTTATTCGTTTAACTGGCCGCTGCCATAATGCTTATAGATAGGATCATACACTACATTGTGACGCCTGCCTTTTCTAATACTGTTTTCATATATGATTACCGTACTGCACGCTGTATTAAACTCTCAGAAATGCTTGTTCATTCTGATTTATATGCCTTTGCGCAGGCAATTACATACTACATATATCGCTTTAAATTGTGCCTGCTCATGTTCTTTTGCGCAACCAATAAAAATATTCAAAACAAATACAAAAATGTAAGTATGGAAGTAGTGATACTTAAAAAATAATAATATCATAAAAAAATAATAATCAGAAGCATTGTACTGGCAATAGCAGTGAGTGCTGTTCATGTGCCCTTTATCGCCAGTGAGAAGTGAGAAGCGGTGGATTAGACCAATCATCAGTAATGATGGCCTGGACTAGAGAGCATAGACTATCTCGGCAGGGGGGTGGGGTGCATGAGTTTACTTGTTTTAATGAATAGGTGGGGGTACCTAGAACTAAAGTAAAAACGTCAATGTTAAAAATAAACATGTCTGTTTTTAACGTCAGATTGCTCCTTTACAGGGACATTTCAAGTTTATAATTCCCCATTATCATACCAGGGTAAGACATTATTCAATGACTGGGATTTATTATCTTAAATATAACAACTCTTATCGGGAAGACCGTAGGTGCCCGACAAGAAAAGGTTTGAGGATACTATGTGAGGATGATGTGTTTTGGGGTAACAGCATGTTAAGCGCCCAGGCGCCTGGTCGCTAATTAAATTATCTTTCTTTTAGTAAATTATACCAGGGCACCAGGATTGTGCAATGCATTGTGTTTGAAATGACTCCCTGTTGTGGACACTGTATAGATAGCCGCTTGTCACCAATAAAGTGGGTCTGTTCTACCCTGCATCAAGCCTCAGCTGATGATTAGGGGGAGGAGCTATAATCACTTGTGGGGACTTTGGTGGTTGCGAGATTCCAATAACTAGGAGCTGTCCACCACACAAACATAATACTGAAAATCCTTGGAGTGGCAGTTCCCCTGGGCAAGCATTCACAATCTAGTAACCACCGTCACTGTGTAAGATGGATGACACCATCATACAACAATATTGACAAACACTCCATTGGGTGTCGAAACGTTGCAGTGTTCCACTTGCCTGAAGACAATGGAGTGCCTGGACATTTTTTCTAATACTGGTATTTATTATCTTCTGGGCTTATGCTGGTCCTTGGTTCAGCTAAGCACCATGTCTTAAGTGAATTGAGTGCAATTCTTTTTCCATTTTTGCAATTTAACTATCATACAACAAGACAGCAATCTGTCACGAAGGCAATACGTTCATCCAATTAGGGATCAACCGATTATTGGTTATTCTGTATTTTCAGCAATATCGACCAATAAAGATACCGATATTGCCGATAATGCAGACCAGGGCCGTTATCAAGGTCCTGGGAGGCCCAGCAACACTCTTACCTTTCCAGCAGCTCCCTTCAGCTCGCCTGTCTAACTCTCGCGAGTCCCGCGGCCATCAGAGCGTTAGACAGGGGACAGGGAAGGTAAGTAAGTGTTGCTGGGCCCCCCCCCCAATTGAATGCCATACGCCCCTCCATGGCCAGGTAAGAAGCAGGGGGGGGGACTAAAACAAAATATTAAAAAATATATATATATATTTTAAAAAAAATTTGTAAAAAAAAAATAAAAAATAGAAATGCCCCCCCACCCCATTTTACACACATTACATAACTTCACAAACACTCACTGCACAAACACACACACACACACTGCATTCACTGCAGACACATTGACGAACATGCTAGAACGCCGAGTGTGTTTGTATTTCCTCCTACCTTCTAAACCTGGCTACTAAATAAGGACTTCAAATTTTAAGCCCCAGAGTAATATCAATGTAACCAATAAGAACAAGTCTCTAAATTAAACTGACAGATCTAAGGGCCAATGGGGTAAAAGTTTGAAAACTGTCTTTATGCCACTTCACAAAAAAAAGCACGTGTATAGAGAAATAATCATACAACATGATAAAACATGACAGCCTCCTGAAGCACTATGTATGGCTTTCCCTTCATAACATTGGCTCATTTAGGCTGTCCCTTCACTCCTTTTAAAATCCCCCTCCCCCAGCTCCTGACTCACAATCTCATTAGTCAAATTTATTTCTGGGAGCCGTTTATGTTTCTACTTTTCCTTAACTTTACTGTCTTGGGGAATTACCATTCTTTTACATTAGGATATTTATTCTGAATAATGGTTCAACACACTTTTAAACCCCCACAGTCAGACACAGCTTATATCTTATTTATTATTTATTTATTAGTGGTATTTATGAAGCGGCAACTGATTCCGCAGCGCTGTACAATTAGTGGAGAACGTACAATATACACAGACAAATACAGGAGGTAGAGAGAGCCCTATCGATAAGCTGATAATTAGCCATTTAAGCTCTTTTATACAAAGTGCTTCGCTAGATAGCCCGTGAGCTTACAATCTAAAGGATACCGTGAGGATTTGAGACATCTTGTTGTTTCGATGTGTGCATTCTATACCGTGTACACGATACGTCAATCAAATGTCTGATTGTGGCATTAATAAAGAATAGGGGGGGAAGAAACTATTTCACATTTGCCAGTTTTTAAATATATGATAAAATATTTGATTTAAAAAGTTACATCATGAGTGCAATTTCAGACTGGATTTTGTAATATTCACAGCTAAGATAAACGTTCTGATCAGTGCTTTGTTTCCCCTCATCTGTCTCCAGTACAAAATTGTCTAGAGGACAAATACAATTGGGGAACTGAATTTCCTAATCACAGTAACAATCAGAATGGGATGTCTCACAAAGAGTAATGCTATTGAGAACACAAGCAGTTCCCTGAATACTGTAGCCAGCACTCTCTGAAAACATGCTCCATACGTATGATAAACCACCATTCATTCAAATTTAACCCCCAAATGCCAATTGTATAAAAAAAATACACAATTTCCTTAATAGTTAGGAATTATACAATTTTAAGAAAGTCATCTTAAAGCAATCTTGGTTTAAATAAAAATTGCGCGAAGCTGGTGTAGGATGAGATAAGAACCTAAACAGAAATGTTTTTAGGACCAACAGAGTGTGAAAAAAATCCTATGCATAAAACTTTAAGCAGATGGGAGGAGGGGAATGGGCCTGAGGTGGGGTGGGTGGGTGGGTGGGTGGGGGGAGATTTTACTTTCTTATTAAGCCCTTTAAAAAGCTCTGGGCTGACAGCCTCTTTCATACTGAATTATCCAGCTCAGCCCATAACTGCAGGAGAACAGCGTTCACAAATTGATTCGGAAGTCCTTTGGGGAACCAGAAAAACATTAAATTGCTGTAAAATATTCATATGTCAGTGCATTTAGCTGAAAGCAGTTGATGTTCTGCTCCCTGGGGGTTAAATATAAAAGCAATTTGGCCAGCACGGTTTGTATCCCCCTTTAATCTTGCTCATTAACCCTTCTGAAGGCAGAATGACGACCTACTACACGGCAAGCAGTGTCTAAAGACACATACAGCATAATCTGAACTAGGGACTAACTACACACAGACTTGATCAAAGAGCCATACATTTAGCACAGATTCATCTCGACTTTTTGCCTAATAGATCATCAGTGAAGCACAATATACACCTTAATAAATCCTAACAGGCTTCAGCCTAGTGCCCGCACATGAAAAAGCAGGGATTAGACAACTTTCACAGGGTACACTTGGCAAAAATAAATATATACATAAATAAAATAAATAAGAATACTTTGACTTAAACAACATTACTTTTTTGAAATTATTTAGTAGATGATAGGCGTCAGAGCGGAGAGGGCGCAGTGAGGAGCAGATCAATAATCTGTCATAGCGGACAAATTAGGTGGCCGACTGGTTACCTTAGGGTGCCAACGAAGTGGGCACTTCTTCAGTGGGCACTTCTTCAGTAATGCAGAGTAGGCATCAGCTTATCCCACACGGCACTCTGCCGAAATAAACCGGGGAGGAGAAGAGGAAGGCGGCAGAGGCGGCAAGCGCTGATTATGTGTTTCCAGTTCCTCACTGCTCCCTTGCGTGCCCTCTGAAGTTAAACAGACAGCCAAACTATGATGCCACTCCGGCACGCATCACTAAACAGCATGAGGGAGCAGTGAGGAATTGGAAGACTCTTGGTAGAAGATCCCCATTGGGCCCCTGGGGAGAAGATCCATTCCCCATTGGGCCCCTGGGGAGAAGATCCATTCCCCACTGGACCCCGGGGAGAAGATCCATTCCCCACTGGACCCCGGGGAGAAGATCCATTCCCCACTGGACCCCGGGGAGAAGATCCATTCCCCACTGGACCCCGGGGAGAAGATCCATTCCCCACTGGACCCCGGGGAGAAGATCCATTCCCCACTGGACCCCGGGGAGAAGATCCATTCCCCACTGGACCCCAGGGAGAAGATCCATTCCCCACTGGACCCCAGGGAGAAGATCCATTCCCCACTGGACCCCAAGGAGAAGATCCATTCCCCACTGGACCCCAGGGAGAAGATCCATTCCCCAATAGATCACAGGAAGAAGATCCATTCCCCACTGGACCCTAGGGAGAAGATCCATGTCCAAATTCTATGGTGACATGACATATCTCCTCCTCTTCATATAATGTTTGCTTGAATTATGTCAGCTGAATTTGATTTATGTGTATGAAGCATTTATTGTGTATAGAACACCATTTATTGGACTGCATTCACTATTCCTGCCCAAGTTGGGAAATTATCATGCTTGCCCAAGCAAAGTCGACAAGCTAGCAATATTATCTTTTGGCTGAATGAAAGGTAATTTTGTTATGGAATAAATTGCAATTTACTGTGGTTAAGGTGGGGCTGAAGCTTTGTGGCAAGGTATATAGGCAACAAGCTGAATTTGTAAAATGTATTTTATTTTAATTGTGTATACCCGTGTTTGCACAGTTGTCCCCTATTGCTTTCTATGGACTGTCTGACAGACCAAAACGGTCCTTAGCAGAGAGGCTTGTCTGTCGCAATGGCTGCCATTACAGTAATACCGTAATGTAGTGTCATTAACCATGAGAGAGAGGCTTTACCAATATTATCAACAAACAATTTCAGGTTTACGTTCACATTTACAAAAGAAAATTTCTGCGCACGTCAACTACGAAAAATTAGAGGGAACACTGTAGGAGAACATTTAATTGTCCAAAAAAACCAAACCTTGAAATATGGCCAAAAAAATTAATAAAACTTTATTCTGCTCTTGTATACCTGTAAAATGCTGCATTGATTTAGAACTGTACGTAGGAATAATAGCAATCTTTGGCTAACAGGACCATGATTTCTCAAGGGTCTCATTTTATTTTGGAATTATTGTCCAAGGACACAAACCTCAAGGAAGAGGAGTATATTTTAACATGGGCCTGGTCTGTGTTTACATTTCACCACAAGTCCTATTATTAATCATAGACAATAGCAGCTGCAAATGGATGTGAGTAGTTCCTATTAGGACTTGTGAGCACCATGTCAGAGCTGGTTTAAGGAAGATCTTAAAATTTAAATGGCAGTGAAACGTTACTCAAAATGGGCGCATAATGCCTAACCACTTTTTTTTTTTGTTCTCGAGGAATACTGAAATTTAAAGAAGATTTTCTTTTACATAATCTGACAGCTAGCCAACCATTAGCTATCTGCTTTGTGGCTTTAATTCTGCACCATTTAATATTATTTATTTAAACTGAATGCCTCACTGCCATGGGGCAGCCAGAGCTTACGATACCAAACTGCTTTACCCCTGAGTTGCCACACAAGCAGTATGGCTCTATGGGAGGGATATCCAATACGCTCACACAGCAGATGCAGAGTCCAACCAAATAATCTTGGAGTGATGGCACTGCCATAGACACAGAGGTGTGTTTATTACTTAGCTCTGTAAGCGTGTCAAAAGCAGATACTGATTTAAAGGTGTAATGGCAGCGGCGAAACGGCCATTAGAGTTAAGTAAACAGATATTTTTACCTTTAAGTACCATAAATCAAAAACTAAAGTAAAAAGAGTAACATACTTACAGGAGCAACAATTTTTCCTGTCTGCCCAACCTGCATGTCATTGGGGACAAAGCCAGCATCCACAGCAGCACGAGATGCACCCACTACAGAAAGACATGTATTAATGAGAGTCATGCCCAACGGAATGATGGACCATACCAACATATATTGCAGGGGAGGGAGAGAGGTAGAGCAAGGTTTTAGCTGCCTCGGAAGGAGGAGGAAAAGGATATATGAACATGGTTGAACGTGGGAGAAATAAAGGCATGTGCCCTGCTCACTCCACTTACTGACCTACATGTATGACTGCTTATACAATATATGAAACCACATAATTATTATTATAATGCATATAATTATATTGTATATTTATACCCCTAAATATTTATCTGGATGTCCATGTTGAAAAGTGCTACAATAAATTAACAGGACTAACACTTTTGGAAGCCTCTCACGCATGATTCCAAGTCGCTACTTACTCGGGAGTTCCTACCAGATGTATCAAAGAGGAATTTAGCTTATTCAAAATACGACTTTTTTTATCCATATTAACTTTTCAATACCCAAAACGAGTATAAACATTTTGACGTATTTTGCAGAATGAAATCTAGTTCATTTAAAAAAAATGTATTAAGTGGTAAATGCACAAAATATACATGCCAGTCAGATTTTATGTTTTCAGGAATATTTAGTGTTCCTCTCCCATCCCCTCCCCTCCTTGTCCCTTAGTGTTCCTCTTCCCTCCTGTCTCTTAGTGTTCCTCTCCCCTCCCCTCCCTATCCCCATAGTGTTCCTTTCCCCTCCTGTCCCTATCCCCTTAGTGCTTCCTCTCCCCTCCTGTCCCTTAGTATTCCTTTCCCCTCCCCATCCTTCTCCCCTCCCTGTCCATGAGTGTTCCTCTCCCCTGCCTTCCCCACCCTGTCCCTTAGTGTACATCTCCCCTCCCTGTCCATTAGTGTTCCTTTCTCCTCCCCTCCCTTCCCTGTCCCTTAGTGGTCCTTCTTCCTTCCTCACTCTCCCCCCCCCCCTTAGTTTTTTTTTTTTTTTTAATTCTTTATTTTTGCTGTGCGAGAGTGAACATAACATCCTGCATCGTCACAATAACGAGTGCAGGTACATGCAAAATTCACAATGGAACAGATTACATCAGAAATTACATCCTAAGAGTGCTTACTTTGTTTCATTTTGCTGTGTATGCACAATTTTGTTAAGGTTAAAGTACAAAAGGTAACTTCGCAAAATAGCCAGGGCACAGGTGGTACATGCAGGTGCGATGAGTATAAGTGTATGTTTGAAGTAGCATTGGTGAGACACTCTGATGTGTGCGGTTATGATATAATGACCTTAAACATCTGACATGGCTATAAAACAACACTCGTTTGATAAATCTAGTTCAATTTCTACTACTGTAGTTGTGGCGTCTTAAAAGCTTTTGCGGAAAACGCTGCTTTTATAAATGCTGAACTGTAGGAGATAAACTTTTTTTTTAAAAAAGGAAAACATGGAACCAATAACATTATTAGGGCTGTCCCATACCCTGAGGCGGCGTCGCTACAAAATCCAAAGGTTAATACAAACAATTGTTTGGACAAATCTGCTACGACATTAGTTAATAATCGCTAATCAGACAAGCTTTACCTCGTTGGTGCTGTGAGTAGCCTAGTGCAATTGGACCGTAGGGTAGCAATCAATCTGGGGCAAGTCCATCACTTTAGAAGCTAGTGGCTGGTGAGCGTACATACGTATTGCCTAAAATCGGGCACTTGATAGTAAAAATTCTGGCACAACGTTTAGGGAAATAATATCGCTGGAGGCTACCTGTTATTAGCCCTGTGTGGCTATTTGTAGCCCTATGGTTCGGGAGGCCGGGTTGAAGTCACGGTCCGATGAGGGTATGAGCCGGCTCGGCCATTATAACAAGGTTGTTAGTGGGTGAGTGTGGGGTCGTGCCAGGCGAGATGCAGTGCGGGGGTGCTCATGTGTGTGCCTGTGTGCTCAGTGATGAGTGGGGGGTGGGGGGGAGGATGAGACGACAGTTATGTATGCCAGATCTAATTAGGTAGGACGTCTGAAGAATGGAAAAGTGGAATGATGTATCAGCAAATGTAATATAGTCTACACGAACAAAGAGAGAACAGATGTTAGTGAGACCATAAGTGCTAACTATGAAACCTTGAAATTGTTAAATAGTCCTGTGGGTCACTTGAGTCTCTGTTCAAGTAGTGACCGCTGCGTAGGATTCAGGTGTTCGTCCCTGTGGGATAAAGGTGGCAATTCTTGCTGGATCCCAGGTATGGGGCGGAGAGGTTGCAGCGGTGGGCCCTTGGTGCATCAATGAGTCCCTGGACAGGCCCATGTCTTGTAATAGAGTTGTCGCGCTCTGGAGGTCCTGGATGAGGTACGTTTCATTGTCTCGTTGGACCTTTAGGATGCGAGATTGGTGCCAGCGGTAGCAGGTTCCATGTTGTTGGAGTAAGGAGGTGAGTGGTCGCAGCGTTCGTCTCCATGCTAGCGTGCCGCTTGACAAGTCGGCATAGAATGAGATCGCCATGTTTTCAATATGAAGGGGTGATTTGTCTTGTAACGCCGTGAGGACCGTTGCTTTTTCCTTGCCGTTGTGGAAGGTAATGATCAAGTCCCTGGGGGCTGTGGTGGGTGCTTTGTTGGGTTTAGGGATTCGAAAGAATCTTTCCAGTGTGATAGCTTTTCCCTGCCTCTGTGGCAGTATAGCCGCCAGCATGCGTCGCAGGAAATGTGGTAGGTCCGTGTCGGGGATGCTTTCCGAGACCCCTCTAAGTTTAAGATTGTTTCTTCGCCGTGAGTCCTCTAGGGCCGCAAAACGGCGTTCATGTAGCAGATTCTGTTGCTGCAGGGTTTGTACGGCTTGATGAAGCTGGGTGATGTGTTGGGTATTCGTTTGGGATGCTCCCTCTAGGGATCCAATGCGGCCTGCCAGTCCCTGCAGATCGCTGCGTACTGCTGTGATGTCTGCCGAGAGATTCCTTTGCAGGTCTGCCAGCAATTCTTTTAGGACCGATATGGTCACAGGTGAGGTATCCGACCCTGATTTGGTGCATCTCGGCTTTTGTAAGGGAGCCGGTCCTGGGACGAGTGGATAGTCCTCTTCAGCGTCGCCGGACAACTCGTCCGAGAAGTCCGAGCAACCGCCGGATAGTGCGGCCATTTTGGGCCCGTTGGCGCCATGCGCCTGTCTCCACATGTCCCCAATGGTAAGTCCCGGTGCGGGTTTGTCTGCTGGAAATCGTTTGGTCTTTCGCCCCATGGTATTCAGGCTGACCTGGTGGGTATTTGTGGGCGAGTTTCTGTCAGATTTACCCCGGGTTTCAGTCGCTTTTACTATTGTCTCCCCCCCTTAGTTTTAATCTCCCTACCTGTCCTTTAGTGTACCCCCTCCCCTTAGTGGTACTCTCCCCTCCCTGGTACCTCTCTTGTAGCGTGGCCGGGCGGAGGGGACCGCGGTACATGAGCTTCAGTTTCCTGTACCCGGCCGGACTGACAGGAAGTGCTCTCTCAGTGAGCACTTCCTGTCAGTCCGGCCGTGTACAGGAAACTGGGTCACCGCCGCCTCTGACATTAATCGTCAATATCGGTATCAATAGTGGCCGATACCGATATTTGCCAAAATCTGGAATATTGGAACCGATAATCAATCTGTAGTTCATTTCCCCAATATTTTATGAAGTATAAGCAAATAAGAGAAAAATAAAAATTGTATACATTTACAATCTATAATTTGCAATCCATACATGAAATTGCTGCTAGGATAGGTTTACATGCTAGCAATGCATCCCTTTCTTCAATCAAAAAGTGCCCCGTAGTGAAAGTGTCAAGAAATAATTCCATACCTATATCAACTTATAAACTCACACAAATGTATTCTAGAAAGACATGCATGTACACATATTACAACACACAAACACACACATTTTATAGAGGTCCTTACCTGCTGCGTGCAGCTGATCTGCCAGGTCATATAACAATTTGAAGTTATCACCACTCTTCAGTCCACGGCCTAGAAGTAAATGCAGACAGGGCCATAAATAAACTCCAATGACCAAGTCAGTGACAGCAATGTTTACAACAATAAAAAGGTAGAATGTATTAGTAACAAAGACCACGGTCTATCCTAGGTATCGCCACGTAGTGATAAATGCTACAACAATCTGATGCTGTAAAGCTAAACAGTCATGATTAGAACAACATGAAAAAACACAGTTACCAGAGTTCCAATATTGATTTAAATCCATTACACAACATTAGGTTAGCTCTAGGAAGGGAGTAGAAGTACTGAAACTGGTAATACGTTTTAGTATATAGTTCTATGTTCTGGAATAGCTCCATGTGTACTCTGCTAGGATAACATGCTGTGTCTGACAGCTAGATGCACATATCTACACATAGTTTTGTATATTCATACTTAAGTTGTGCATTTCTACAGCCCATCTTACCTCCTGAAACCACAATCTTGGCACTGGTCAGCTCTGGACGGTCACTTTTAGTAAGACTTTGCTGCAGCCACTCTGAGAGCCCAACCGGTGCCGTGGCTGAAACTGAAACATATGAGAAATATATCAGTAATTACCAAACACACTACAACAAGAAATGCATCAGCCCTAACTGTGCACCTTATGTTTTAGAATAAACGTATATATGTTCTCTACCATGCAAACAATGCCGCTGATCTAAATCAGGAGTGATGGCATGCTCCATGGTGATAGCTATGAACCTATTCTGCAAGGTTGGGAGATACAGAGACTGCATTGTCTCTGGATTAAAGTAGACAGAGCACCAAAAAAAAAAACCACTAATTTATTTGCTCAATTCAAATTTATAAGTATGATTCTTTTCATTATTGTGTTCATTATTTGCTCAGGAGAACTGTGTGTCTATCCAAGGCATTCGTGAAAACTTTCTACCTGTTCGCTCCAACCAGTTCTACAGTAGGGCGATTACATACATTCATGATACTTTATTATTAATACTAATAGCTGGATGGCCCGTAATTTACACATATCAGAAAATCCCTCCAGAAGAGGTTATTGTGGTCTTTTACGATTTGATGTGGAAATAAAACTTTATATGGGGAGAATTTTAAATCGACTTCATATTATGGTAAGAAGACCTCTGTCTGATTACTGACTGGATGGAAAGATTAAGTGGGTTCACAGCTTTTATCCGTACACCAAGCTATTAGAAGGAGATTGTGTTAAAGAAAACAAAACAGAAAAAAAGGATCAGAGCCATGGGACATAGATACAATTCAACAATAAGTACATAGCAATCAATGTGCCATCCTACCGAAATTATCACCCACAGAATTTACAAACAACAACTTAGAGGTCTTTTTTTCATTTCTCCTTCCTTAACATCCATATTAAAGTAAATAATTAAACCCACACTTTATACCTGTATAACTATCTACACTGGACAGTATCCATTACCAGATGTTACTAATCCATTTAAACTGGTTCTCACCTGTTTCTGTGCTTGCACTTCCCCCCGATGATGGAGCCACCTCGAACGATGTCCCTCTTACAGTGAATACCTTCACAGACTCATCACATTTCACAGTGCACAAGGCATTTCCTACAGAATAAAATATATCAATAAAAATTATGATCAGGAGTCAAAAGGTAAGAAAAATTAAAAGAGGGAAAAAAAAAAAAAAATTGGTTGATGACTTTCACTCAGTCTCGACTCCTCTCCGAAAACATACTTCGTCAGGAAAGCATATCACGTAAAATGTTAGCAGGTTTTCATTCCCCCCACATGACTTTTTTCCTGCAACTGTCAAAAATAACCTAAGTTCTCAGTGATTACTTTTCTGGCAACCTATTTCATTACCCCTACTTATACCCTTTGTGTCACTATACCCCACTCCCTCTAGCATGTAAGCTCATTGAGCAGGGCCCTTAACCCTTCTGTTCATGTGTTCCATTTGCATTTCAAAGCAAACAGTATGACATAGGACTAGACTGTAAAACTTTTGATAAGTAAACAGGATGGTGCTATTCATGCCAGAAGATGAGCAAGTATGGTTAGTAATGAAAGGTCATGTTAAACTGGCATGTGTGGTAGTCCAACAAAAGTAATAATAGCATGCTTCAACTTTTAGCTAGCTTATGATAGACATACATGTTAGCATGGAATTACGAGTGAGTAGGGAGATGTTCAGGCCATTTGCTCAGACATCGCAGACTAGGAGCCTCTAGGTAAGTATGATTATCAATGTTAAAACCAGCTTGAGTTCTGAGCGGGGACCCACCGAAGGGCAGGCTATTTCAGCTGCTGTCCGTTCTCAGAATACTCTTGCGACCCGTTTTTTTCTCTCCATAAGTTTAAAGGGTAATCCAGACGTGGACCCCTTGCTCACGGTGCCTAGAGAGATATCAGCTATGCCTCACTGATGATGCCTAACAAGGCTGAAACGATCGTCTGGGGTTGCGGTGTCTCTCGTGCAGAAAGAACTTGCTGGCATTTCGGATCTGGACTGCCCGTATGGGTGGGACCAGTCTGATATGCTTCAGATATGTTCTCTCTGTAATGGCACAAGATGAGCTAAAACCAGCTTGAGTTCTGAGCGGGGACCCACCGAAGGGCAGGCTATTTCAGCTGCTGTCCGTTCTCAGAATACACTTGCGACCCGTTTTTTTCTCTGATTATCAATGTTAGGCTATAATAATTGTAGCTTCTGGGTAAGGCCACGTATTATAAAACGTAAAAACATCTAGGTCAAATAATACCAACAAGCTGTGATACCACTGGGTAGAAACTATAAGATAATGTGAAAAACAAAAAGAAGGAGCATGAATCTCTGCTCATAAGACATGAGCTCTGATCACACAGGTGCTTTGCCAGGCGGGAGTCACCCGACACCAAAGGTAGGCCAGAGTGTTAAGCCATTCTCTGTGTCAGGTAGATTTCTTCTCTCAATCTCTGCGCCATGCCCAAGATTTAGTTGTGCTTTATATAAGGGTGTAGGACTAAGTCCACAAAGCCATGACTCCGCTTTTCCTCTAGCCCAGGCATCGGTGGGGGCCTTTGCCCTTTGTCCAGGGACCAATAACTATACATATCAATAACTATACATATACACACACACACCTCAAGCAGTATTATCTGCATCACATCTCTTAAACTAACTCAGCGCAGTCCATCTCTCCATGGTTTTACATATACACCTACACATATGGCGCAGAGGTGAACAGAAAAGTATCTCTGGGAAAAGAAACACCATCCATACCTTCCAATGGCTCTCAGACAAACATATCTCCTCTCAACACCCTCATCTAACTCTCTCTTTAAGTGAATTAGATACAGAAGGGCCTCTCCACACCTGGAACCATGATATAGCAGATACTTGATACATTTCTCACATCCCACAGCAATGGGCAACTCATCTTCTAACAGAAAGACTAACCCACACATTACTCCTAAAAAGAACACCATAACGTGTATGCTGTAACCAACACCTTCATCTTGTGGGTGACTACTTTCTCACCCTGACACTCTGCAAAGTCAAATTGTGTAAGTGAGTGAGTGAGCCCTGAAGTCCGAAGAATCAGTCTATTCCCTTGTACAGCATGGGGCCAGGTCAAATGAGAACTTTAGACACATTCGTAGTTCTAGCTGCGGTAGCTGTGATGGTATGGCAAACTAGCACAGTACATTTGCTAAGACCTGTGGAAATCCAAGCTTCTTGTTAAGAGAGCTGGCAATCTGTATAACAATCCTAAAAACGGTTATGAAAAATAAGCAATTGCGGATCGAATTTCTAAAATTAGAGAAATCACCATGGAAACCAACTCAATGGTTCTGCCTGATTTCCCTGTCATTGGGGTTTCTACCAGCAGAGAATTTATACTTCCCTTGCTTGCCACATGTTAATCACAAAATTCCTATTGCAGTAAAATATAAGAAGGTGTGTTTTACTTTATATTTTCCTGCTAAATCAAAATAAAACCCAGTGAATGAGAGTCAGTTATGTCAAAATGCAACTAAATATGGCATTTTCTTGAGGTAGAGGCATAAAGGTGGATCTTCTGGTGAAGATAAAACAGCCCATAGGCAAACACTTAAAATCAACAAAAATTATTAAAGTGGGGTTTTACAACAAATATATAAACCTCGCATGGCCCAACATAAGTACCTAGAGGTCTATCCGTTTAGAAATATATTTAATAAAATTATACAAAAAAAGAAAAATTGAAAAAAATATATATTTTTATTTATTTCCAGTACACAAATCCATGGTCATTTTTGTAATAAAAAAAAATGAATTTTATTGAACTGTTACAGCTTGGTTGTGCCAGTAATCTTCCTGCCGTAACAAGCCCAAGTGCTCTACTCGGGCTATTGCTGGAGGAGTAGGAATGTATGTAATGGCGACCCTGAGGGATTTCTCAACCTGAGGACACAGATTTGTATGTTGTAATGACGAGCTCCCAGAACAGCAGGATGGATTAATATTTAACGGGACATGCAGGCAAGAAACCACTTGATATTGCTCTGTGCTAAAGTAGACAGGAAAACTATTTATCTAACCAAGGGTGGGAAAACATAGAGAAATGAATTCATAGATACAAAAAACGATACACTATAAAAAGTGGCTAAAATCTATCCAAATCATTGTGAGTGCTTCTAGAAATGCTGGTAATATATCTACACAATGAAAAAAAAAAAAAAAACATTTAAAGAAGATTCGAGGAATTTAATGTGCTGGAACCTATCAGGGTTATTTACGAAAAGGAGAATTTAAAGTGAATGTCAAAATGGCCAAACTGGAAAAATACATAAAAATAAATAAAAATTAAAGTCAGCTATTCTTTTAATCTGGCTACTCTGTCAGTCAGTGTTTTGACGGCCATTGGGATGCGTAGAGTAGGTCAGCATGGGCAGACACAAATTTACAGAGTAACCAGTAGCTTTGCACTGCACATCAGATGGGGTTTTAGCAGTCGATATGGTTTAAAATGACTTTTTATTCGCAAAATGAAATATTAAAACACCTGATTGAGCTAGACTCGGAACCGCTCAACCACTGCCTGAAAACCGTGAGAAAGCCTTTTGCACAGGTAGTGGGAGATCGGATCTAGGGATACCAGATCCACAATGTGTTCATGACTGCGTCACTTTTAATGCGAAAATTACAGTTCTGCAGAATGTATAAGCTGCAGCAAGGGGAGAAAAATAAACTAAATAACTAAAAAAAAATAATAATAATATATTAATTCATCAATCAAGGGAGAACCCATAAAGATTAGCCATGACTGTTAATTATAACGCACTGTTTTTGATTCATTTCCTCCTGCGGCAGAATAAATACTGTATACTGCAGAGCTGTACATCGGCATAAAGAAGTAATATCAATCATAAAAACCATGATGGATTTGGCAACTCTAGATTCTCAATACTGCAGATTATGCCGAATGAATGTCACCAGTGGTACTTTCTCATCTCACTGCAAATTCTGGATGGAAATTCACAAATGTCACGGCATTTTAATATGTTGAGGACTCCGAGAGACTGGTAAATCTTGAGGACTATCTTTTCCCATTTCCTATTGATCTTTAATTTAAAAACATGTGTTTTTAATGCCCACTTGAAGATACATCATAAAAAATAAATAAAAAAATAAAATAAAAAAAACACAGATCAATAGATTGACTATTTACTGCTAATAAAATAATAATAATTTTAAGCAAAAGTGTGTGTCCTGCAGCCACCTCACTGTATCTCCACCAAAGAAATCAATCCAAAAGCAAAGGAGTGGCATAGAGAAACACTTGTACCCGAGTGCAAAAAAAAGAAGAAAAAAAAGCCCCTCATTGGTTTGGGAGACTCACTACAATTATATGGGTGGGAGGGTATTTTTTTTATTTTTAATTATTGTTTTATATATAAATAATTATTTTTTCTTTTTATCTTGGGGTTTACGTATTCCTCTGAACCTCTCATTGGGCTAAATTCAAAATGCAGGCAATTGCTTAGAGCATCTCACTGATAAGTCTGTACTGGGGAAGAAAGGGAGCGTTTGCAGTAGCTGCAGATATTACATTTGCAGCTATTCCAAGCTGAGATTTCTATACTTCCAATGAAAACATGCAGAGAAAATTACATGTAAACTTATTTAAACTGTAAATATTTTATCTGATATTATTTCATGGAGTGTTCCTTTAAACATGGACGCTTACAATGTTTGCAACCCATCATTCTTCCACACCTATGTAAGCAGCTGTGGGAAGGCACAGTAACTGGGCATGCTCATTACTTGAACGATCTTCTCTGTAATTCAAATACAAAAAATATATACACACACACATTCAATTTAATACATAGATCTAAAACATACAGGCACTAATAAAACAATATAAAAAAAGCAGACAAAGGCTCTCTTGGCACTGGTATTCTGTTGTAATACAAGCGTCCGGGGCCCCTCACCCACAGGGACAACAGCCTCTATTAGGGGCCCCTGGGACCAGGCCCATATTCTGTGGGCAGGAGGCTAGCCTTTACGCTTCTCAAGAAGGCTGTGGCATGGGAGGTTCCGTCACAACGACCTAACAGTAACAGGTATGATGTAGCTACATGCACAATATACAAAACCATTTTCCAAATATAGTCAAAACATTTGATAAATACAACAAATATGTCTCACCTGCATATATTGTCCTGACAAATGTGTCTGGAGATTTAATTTCAATGATGTCTGAGACAGGAGCTACATCAAGTTTCGCTGCTACTCTGGGTAGAAGACTCTAGAAAAAGAGCGAGGTACAGATAATCATAACAGGCTACTGCTACAGAGAGGTCTAGAATTTGGTGGTTCTAGAATTGCTCACCTCAAACCTCACTGAAGAAGGGAAGGTGGCACTTGCAGATCAGACATTAACAAACAAATGTGTCTCACCTTGCCAAAAGCCGATGCTCCAGCACAGATGTGTGTGAAATTGAACTGCTTCTGTGCTTCCAAAATCAATGGTGTCAGCTCCTCTGGAAAAACAATAAAGATACTATAATCACCGGCACAGCTTCAAAATTCAGTCACAAAGAAAGAGACTCAAGCAACAAAAGTGACCAGGTACTGCTTTATTAAATGAGTTTACAAGGCAGTTGTGATTATTAATAAGTGTTGCTTTCAGGAAGCAAAATACAATTGTAGATTATGCTAGCTTTAGTGTACCTATAATCTTAATTTTATTAATGACAGGAGGCGAGTATTTGCTTAAGTCTCTCTTTACTAGAACTCCACAGCAGCACAGAAAAAACAACCAATCAGAAAAAAGTTAGGTACTATAAAACTCCCATCCCCATGCATCATTTCCTCTTTCAAGCTGCGACAAAACAGAATAAAAGGCAGAGAACATCATGGGGAAGAAACTAAGTCCTAGATACGATGAATATAACGATGTCCACCATCCAAGAGTAACTGTCAAACTAGATAGTGTTGATGGACTGTAAACTGAAACGAGAAAAAAACAGAATCGAACAGGTTGATTATCCAATGAAATGTACTCAGAATAAACATGTAGGTACCCAATGTAGCAACCAAAATTAACCTTAATATGTAGATATCCCAACCCTACTTATGAAAAGAAACACAGACATAAGGAACAAGCGACAGGTATCAGAGACAACAAACAGAGTTGCATACGTACCTGATAATCTAAACTATAACATTAAACAAGGGAGGGACAAGAATGGGTGGGAAATACTCGCCTCCTGTCATTAATAAAATTAAGATTATAGGTACACTAAAGCTAGCATAATCTACAATTTTATAACATGACAGGAGGCTTCGTATTTGCTGTTTCAAAGCTCAATTCACCAATCCAACACTGTTTGTGTCGCTGGTATCTATTCCAGGAAATACCAGCGTAATCCTAATTGGACATTCCAAGTACGATAACTGACAGTAGACGGATCAAACAAAATGCCAGCCGACGAAGGATCTCAATTACGGAAAAAAGTACCATCCACTGGTAAATCCATTGTATGTGGTTGCGATTTGTTTCCTAGCAGCCGGTCCATGAGCTGGCAAGCTGACCTATCAGCCACATTCCTGTAGCTGTAATATCGAAGGTCAAGTTCGGACTTGGGGACGCGAGAAGAAACTGTCACCATGTCTCAACTCATGATCCGTAAGGCGGCTCCTCCGATTGTGTCAGGGACATTTGGCGATGTGGCCTTGCAGGTAGATCTCCAATCTCAAGGAATGCGCCCAAGTCCACTACCAAAATCGCACTAGAAACCGAGGAGGATCTTTCGTTCCTTCCTGTCCTACCCGGTGAGATGTCTCATCCGAGGATAAATTCATAATGCAGGCAAGAGTGTGGCCAAACTAGCCGTATTCTAAGTGATTTTAAGATTCCAAATGGGCTGTGTAAACCTCGGACGCAGTAGAGAAAGACTCCAAAGGACGTCCATTCAGGGTTCCGAACTGAACTTGTGCGGAAGGACGGTGGTCGACTATACTGGGAATAGTGAATCCTGGAAACCTTCAAAGGAAGGGGAAAAGCCAACCGGAACGCAGATTTCCATCCAGCAATGCCCTCATCAAAGAGTGAAAGATGTCTGTAGGAGTCGGGGCACACCAGGTACCTCTGTAAAGTCTCGTAGATCTCCTCGACGGTAGTTGAAAAAGGAGGTTAGCGCGAATCCAAAAACAGACGGCTCCCGTGAGGGATGAATAGAGTATAGACGAAGGGTCCTCCATCTCCGAACCATGTTCACCAGGTATGCGCTCCGAAGAGACGGGGCAGTCATGCCATCTTATCCCAAGATCGTAAAGAACGGAGAAGTCAAGACAACCGGGGATTCCTGATTTACCATGTGACCCATACGTACGGTTTTACCTTCAGACTGGGCAATAGGCCTTCCTTAATGTTGTTACCCAAGCAAGGCAGTGCCTGTTTGCTCCATGAAGGTCTCCGTATCTCCTGACATCTTGACATGGGAGAAACTGTCTGCTCAGTTTGCTCGTAAAGGTCTGGATATCCAAAACAGAAAGCAAACTCTGTATTATACGGTGCAGAATATGCCAAAAAACCTGCACTCTCAAAAAAACGGAGGACCATCCGTTAGCGTACCATCTCCAGGAGTGTGTGTAAATAAATGGGAGACTCCCCCCGTCATACCTCTGAGTATTCCTTGTGTGTTTTACAGCGGCCCGGATCCAGTAGATCCATCACAGGAGATCCACATAGAGGGATCTAGTCTAAACATCTAATACTTGCATGACCAGGCAGTCCTCTAGAACGAAGTCAGTAGCGTGGATGTCAGCTCTAATTGAATTCCGGAGGGACGCCCCTCTATGTAGTCATCAATGTCTTGCACAGGCAAAAGCCTGTGTGATGAACAAATTGGAGGTACTGTAGAGCTTCGAGTGTATGAAAGAGCCGCGTTCTCTACTACTTTGATCGCATATCGCGCGAGCGTCCGGCTGCTAGCCTGAGCGGGCCGCACCCGTTAGTAACCAACAGCAGAGTCTACATCCGAGACCGGTTCTCTCTATGAGAATGGGTCCACCCGACTTGTCCTCTGTATCCAGCCCAGTATCTGGATGAGGACGAGTGAGGGGCTGCGCCCTCTAATAACAAAACAGTATCCGGTTCCGTACGAGAGGATTCGTCCTCTGTTCCTGAAAATAAATATACTCGGATCGAGGTGATGGAGGGCCGCACCCTCCCGTGGTGCAAACTAGAGTCCCTAGAGATTCAGGGTGACCAAAACTGTAGGGCGCACCAAATTATAAATGTCAGCATAAGGCTGAGGGCAATCTGGGAAACAAGGAATGGAAAACTATCAACCGACTATCAGGATCCCGTGCGCGCGCGCGGGGTCCTGGTAGGCTGCTGGTAGTCCGAGGAAAGCTGGAGACGTTCTCCGCAATCCACGAGTGCCCGGGAGGTCGGAGGAGGCCCAGTCAGGCCTCACGACGACCCGAGCGAATAGGAAAAGGAAGTCACGAAAAAACAAAAAAAGCAACAATAAACCTAGACAAGAGAAAATACACCCATTCCATCTCGGATAGAATGTAAACAGCAGGCCGGAAGGTAAGAAAAGTAAATCCCACTGGACAGGGCCAGGAGCTAACCTAACGCAGGAAAAAACTACCGAACCTATAAGGACTCCGGGAGGCATATACAGAGTAGATGGTAAAGACAAGGAAAAAACACCGCTTTCTCCTGAAGGAGTCTGAATACCGGTCCCTGCCGGTGCGAAGTTCTCCTTGGAGATGTGCCGTCGTCGGTTTTGAGTAAACCGTGGATGTGTCCGGGGTCTTCATAAGAAACTTTGCCCTTCAGGCATGAGGTTTAGGGCCTTCACCCTTGCCACCATATTCAGATGGCCGTATACTGGTGCCCTCTTGAACACTATGGCAATGGTGTTTGCCTGGACACCTGCCTATCTCCATGACACTGGTGTGCACTGGGTTTTCCTCAGTGATATTACCCCAGGCATCCGGCCAAAAGGGGTTCGGTACCAATAGCGTAGGCCTGTCATTAGGGCATAGGCTCCGCAGGTCAAACGAAGGACACAGAAAGGTTAGCCAAGCAAATAGTCACAGACATAGCCGGCCATTTAAATAGGCACCGACATGGCAGGCTATTCAATGGGGCACAGACATAGCAGGTCGTTTTAATGGGCACAGGCATAGCAGGCCGTTCTCATGGGCACAGGCATAGCAGGCCGTTCTTATGGGCACAGGCATAGCAGGCCGTTCTTATGGGCACAGGCATAGCAGGCCGTTCTTATGGGCACAGGCATGGCAGGCCATTCTTATGGGCACAGGCACAGCCGGCCAATCTTATGGGCACAGACACAGCAGGCCAATCTTATGGGCACAGACACAGCAGGCCAGTCTTATGGGCACAGACACAGCAGGCCAGTCTTATGGGCACAGACACAGCAGGCCAATCTTATGGGCACAGACACAGCAGGCCAATCTTATGGGCACAGACACAGCAGGCCGTTCTTATGGGCACAGACACAGCAGGCCGTTCTTATGGGCACAGACATAGCAGGCCGTTCTTATGGGCACAGACATAGCAGGCCGTTCTTATGGGCACAGACATAGCAGGCCGTTCTTATGGGCACAGACATAGCAGGCCGTTCTTATGGGCACAGACATAGCAGGCCGTTCTTATGGGCACAGACATAGCAGGCCGTTCTTATGGGCACAGACATAGCAGGCCAATCAATGGGGCACAGACATAGCAGGCCAATCAATGGGGCACAGACATAGCAGGCCAATCAATGGGGCACAGACATAGCAGGCCCATCAAAGGGTACATACAGAGCAGGCCAATCCCGGTTGCGCCTAAATGAGTAATAAGGGACCCCTGCATTTGGCACAGTCCCTTAAATACATGTCAATCTTCAGGGTGTCCTGTGACACAGGATTCCCAGGTGCCAACCCTATTAGAAAGCGTAATACCGTGTCAATAACGTATAATTGGGACTAGTAGTCCCGAAATGTCCAGCAGGCATATGTGGTATTCCAGCGGAAATGGTTATAGGCTGAAAATGAGCCAGAGATATAGTGGCCAGTAAATAATGATATATAGAGCAATTCATTTGAACTGTGAATAAGTCATGCACATTAATATGCTGAGGTTTCTTCATCAAAATCCTGTATCTTCAGCCTGCCACCTGAAGGTTATCGTACCCGTGGTATATATTCAGGAGTGAGGTAAAACAATTGCCAACTCAGTGTACCCTCTTATTGAGCTTGGAAGGCACCACCTTCCAACTCTACTAGCCACAGAACCTGATAGGATAGAAATAGTGTCAGCATGGACTGGTCTTGAATACCATTTTGAGCCAAAGCCAGGTCTCATTAGCTTTTTATAATTGCCATGGACAGTGGGTATCCTCCCAAATAGCCTCATCTCTGACTCCAGAGATGTATCAGGGGCGTATATACCGATGCACCAGGATATGCATCTAAGCCCACATGATCAATTGTGCACTATAGAGGTCATCACATGTGTATGGTTTTATTACAAATCCAAGGATAGGGGAACCCAAAGCATGTTGACCCCTGATCCCCCTGTCAAGCTGACTCTGCATGAGCTGTGTAATGGATGAAAAACGGATTACACAGGATAGTGCAGAGGCATAAAATGTATTATAAAAATAACTTGAAACTAACTCATACACCAACCAAAATTACCTATAGAGAACTGGCTTAATATATTAAGCCACTGTGCATGGAAAGGAGACTGCGGTCCGATCACCGCGTGTGGAGGAGGGGCCGCGAGCAGGCGCTACCCTCCTCTAGCCGGTCCGATGCATGCCGCTCTATGAGGAAGTCGGCCGCAGAGATGCGGCCACGTGTGTGAGAGGACCCGGCCGCAGGGTACTCGCGTCTGAACGCGAGAAACCCCGGTCGCCGGCAGGCTCACACAGGAGCTCGGGTTGTCCGAGGAGGCAGCCAAACGGCTAGTCTCCTGACACCCGAACGTGCGCCTGTAGCCCGTGGGGGGCTAATAGAAGAGCGCTAGGTAGTGGTATAGGGGGAAGGGGAGGAAGCAAACAGAAAGGAATCCCAAGGGACCCCCCCGAAAACCACCACATGTCAAGAAAAAACATCCCCAAAGACACAGGGGGAACGAGCAAAAAAACAAAAATGGGTAATAATCCTGAAGCAAAAATAATAAATATATAACGGAAAAAGAATATAAATAATATGTAAATAAAGATATGAAAAGTATAAAGGTTATAACTAAGATCATAGCATAAAATATAAATAATCAATATAATATGATATCAAAATCAGGATTATGACTAAATACAATAAACATAAAATATATACCTAATAAATATATATAATCCCAAACCTAATAAAGATAACTAAATACAAAAATAGATAATATATAAATAAGTTAAAACATCATGACTAAATATAAAAATATAAAAATATATATCCTAAATAAATCATAATAAATCCCAAAGCCACCCTAGAAGCAGGAGGCAGAGGTACTCTGACCTGTACTGTCTGCAGAGCAGCAAAGAAAGAGGAAATGATGCATGGGGATGGGAGTTTTATAGTACCTAACTTTTTTCTGATTGGTTGTTTTTTCTGTGCTGCTGTGGAGTTCTAGTAAAGAGAGACTTAAGCAAATACGAAGCCTCCTGTCATGTTATAAAATTATTCCACAACTTGCTTTGAGACTGCCACAGAAAACACTTTGTAAATTAATCTATTGGCTTTTAGAGAGGTTGGATGTTTAAGCCCTTCTACATATCCATTTTATGCTTTGTTTTCATTTTGAGTTATACTCTGAATGCAATCTAAAACAAAATAACATTGTGTAAACCAGGAGTTCACATGTCTGTAATGTTAAACTAAGATTATATATATATATATATATATATATATATATATATATATATATATATATATATATATATATATATATATATATATATATATACACACATACATACACACACATACATACACACACATACATACACACATACACATACACAGGACACTATAGGTACCCACATCACTTCATCTGTAAAACATTATAGTTACTGAGAAACTCAAATGATTATACTGCAGGGTTAACTACACCTCTTGTGGCTGTGTTCCAGACAGCCACTAGAGGCTCTTCCTGGACTGTCCGACATTGGATGTCCTAAACTTTTGCATGAGGACAGCTAACATCTTCTATGTTTCCCAAAGGAAAGCATTGATTGAATGCGTCCACGGTGCTGGCCAGCACCAAGACAGCCTCAGCATTGAAAAGAGGTTTAACCCCTTAAGGACCAAACTTCCGGAATAAAAGGGAATCATGACATGTCACACATGTCATGTGTCCTTAAGGGGTTAAAGAAAAAAAATTGCTGAGGGCTGTGAATCCAGTGCTTCTCAAGAGGAAGATTACCAATATTTAAATGAACACCATGACTTTAAATGGGGAAAAAAAGGGATTTGTGTACCTTGGGATCAATATAGTGAAAGATCCGTAGAACATAATGAAGGCTAATGTAATCCCTCTGATTAGAGAATGGACTCATTCTCTAAAACAGTGGAATTCTATGCAGTTATCTTGGTGGGGTAGGGTCAATTTTATTAGGGCATATGTTTTTCCTAAGTTTATTTATTTATTGAGGATGATTCCGTTACATATGCATCCCCAACGGCTCAAACTCATAAATAAGATATTTAGAGATTATTTAGAGATTATATTTGGCTTGATAAGAAACCCAGAATAGGGCAGGATCTCCTATATTTGAAGCATAAACAAGGGGGTATTGGTTTCCCAAATATCTTCTTAGATCATCAAGCGGCTCAGTTGATGCATACCCTTCCCTTAATTAAACAGGATAGAATCTCACAAAATTGGTTTAAAATAGAAGGGGAAGATATTACTGACCCATATAATAATGTTGGACTAATTTGGCCTATAATAAATAATAGTGGAAATAAAAATATACGGTGTTTAACCGATAATTTGATAACTAGACCTCTTGTAAAGTTTTGGACTTATTTTAAAAACCAACTATAATTAAGAAATAAAATATTACCAGCTTTGTCCTTTAAAAGCCTGGAGACGTGGTTGGAAAATTTAGATACGACAGAATGGATTGGGCATGGGATTAAAAAATTAGCAGATATATTAGAGGATAGGAGGATTATCCCCTTTGCCGAGATACGGAGAGTCTTTGGTATTTCATATTCACAGACTTTTAACTTTATTAGGATTAAAAGTTTTTTGCAAAGTTCCCTAGGAAGTATAACGAAGTCATCCTCAATATCTAAATTAAATGAACTAATAGACTCCGAGAAAGATACAAAAATATTAACCAGATGTGTTGAGATTATGAAAAGTATAAAAGGACTTGTTCAGCCCCTAGCTAAAATCAAATGGGAAAGAGATTTATCAATAAAAATCGATATAAAGGAATGGAACAGGGCTCTCCAAACAGTATCCTCTACGGTACATTGCTTGAATATCAGGGAAGCTCATTTTAAGCTTCTAAATAGATGGTACATGACACCAAACAAGATACAGACATTTTTGAAGGAAGGGATCTCTAGATGTTGGAGATGTGGGAATGAGGGGGCGAATGAATTACACATTTGGTGGGATTGCGCTCCAATTAGGGAAGCGTGGGATCAATTTTTGGGTCAAATAAATAACCTTTTGGATATCACGCATATCTGGACCCCAGATATTTTGCTCTTACATTTAAATCTTCCGCAATTAACTAAAGATAAGAAATGTTTGCTGATTCACGCTTTGATGGCTTTTAAGATGTCCATAGCAAAAAACTGGAAAAAGACATCAATCGGTTCATGGCCGCATTTTAAGGCAATCATTATAACCCAATGGAAAATGGAAAGGGGTATAGCCTCCAACTAAAGTATTAATATTCGCCAATATGAGATCTGGGATAAATGGATAAAGGTCCTTGAAAACCCAACAGTGGAAAGAATACTGTGACATTAAATAGGAATTTCCAGAAAAGGAGGAATCTAATATGAACTAAGAGCGGTATAAATTACAATATGAATGATAAAGAAAGAAATGTCACCTTTATTGTTTGTTTGTCTGTTTATTTGTATGAGAGTAGTGATGGAAGTGAGGGACATTTAGCTTCCGGCACTTTCACCTCTACTGATGATTGTATGCTTGAAGTATATTACTTGGAGAGCAGTAATATTGTTCAATATTGGTGCTGATATACATGTTGTGCAATATAATATATATACTTCTTTGTAATTATGTATGTATACAATATATTGTTTTTTTGTATGTTTTTTATGTATGTACAATATATTATAAAAAACACTAATAAATCAATTATTGAAAAAAAAAAAGAAGAAGAATAACGAATGCAATATAAAATAGTGATAGTGAGGAGATCAAGGCTAGTAGAAAACACTGAGGTGATAAGGAGGAGGAGGATGCAAATGTGTAAACCGGTGCAGTGTAAAACCCAATATAAGATACAATATTTACCTGGTAGCAATCCTTTGTACACATCATGCTGAGCTACAAATAGTTTGTTCACTCCCTCCACCTTTGCCAGTTCCTCAGCTACCTGTGAATACAAAAAGGGACATTTAAAGTAGGCCATCCTGCAATATTTACGGAACAGAGAGAAACTAAAAATACCAAAAATAGGCTACGTGTAAAGATCACCGAAAACAGTTAAAGGGACACTATGGTCACCAGAACAACTACAGCTAAATGTAGTTGTTCTGGTAAATATAGTCAGTCCCTGCAGCTTTTTGCAGTAAACACTGTATTTTCAAAGAAAATGCAGTGTAAACATTATAGCCTAGGGACATCTCAAGTGGCCACTCCTCAGATGGCTACTAGAAATACTTCCTGGGCCGCAGCACTGACATTCAGTGTCTCCACCCTCTGCATGGAGACCCTGAACTTTCCTCATAGATATGCATTGATTCAATAAATCTCTATGAGGAGATGCTGATTGGCCAGGGGGACGTTTGGATCTGCTCCCAGCCGCTTCCTTGGCTGAGATAATCAGAATTGACGATTGGAATCAACCAATCCAATGCTGTCTACAAAATTAATTTTAAATGCAAATACATACATATATATATATATATACACATATATATATATCCTTTTCATAGACTGTTCTCTAAAATGATACAGGTATATCATAACGTGAGGACGTCCAGCATCGTTTAACCCCTTAAGGACCAAACTTCTGGAATAAAAGGGAATCATGACATGTCACACATGTCATGTGTCCTTAAGGGGTTAAAACACTTTCGTGTTTTAAGAACACAGAAGACCCTCTAGTGGCTGTCTGATAGCCGCTAGAACAGGACTTAACCCTGCAAAGTAATTATTGCAGTTTAAGAAAACTGCAATAATTATACTTGCAGAATTAAGGATGATGGGATTTGGCACCCAGACCACTCCAATGGGCAGAAGTGGTCTGGGTGAATGGCGTGTCCCTTTAAGCCCAAAATGCATAGACTCTGGGAAAATAGCATGTTTGGAGCCTTTCGCTGCTACAATTTGTACTTTTATTATTTTAGATGAATAGAGAAATCTAATTTAAAACAGAGTTGCAATGGAGTGTGTCCTGTGATGGCATATTCTTTAGCTCCTTTTTAATAATGTTCCCTCATTAGCCAATCAGCACAGAGTGGATGGGATGCTGGGAACTCTCATTTAACATTAAAAATGGATTAATGCTGAATGGAAGCATGGCACCAGGGGACACTATAACTATGTATGTGTGCTGATGAGTCTCCATAGTTGTTTAATAGAGAATCTACAGTTGCAAAGTGTGCACGTACATTATATTTGGCTAATAAGGTTGACTAGGTGACTAGTTATGTAAAAGTGACTAATCACAGAATAACAAGGCCGATCCTGCCAGCATGGCAGACCTTTAAGCTAACCTGTTATTACACAATTTTACAGTAACAAAAGACATGTCAATTTACATTGAACGGAAAGTCACTTACCTTGGTACAGTTGGTCCCGGCAACCAAACAGGACACATCACCCCCTAGTTTCTTGGCAGCAGTGATTGCACTTAGAGTTATTGGTGTCACCTGATTGGTGTCATGTTCTGCAATAACCAAGGTACTGAGAAGCCTTCGCAGGACAGATGTCTAAGGAGAGAGGAAAAAAAAAAAAAAAAAAGGCTGGTTATACTGATGTGTAGCATGCAAACAAAACATAACTTTAAAGCAGCAGTGTCACTCCCATCCCCCTCTTCGAAAAATTAATATTTCATAAAGATAGAATCTTTATGAAATGCTCATTATGACCGTGTTGAATTTCACTGAAATTCCAAACCAGTAAAGAGAGATACTGAGACATGACTCCACCTGACTTTCATTGACACAAGACGGAGCTATAGAGTCAATCCCTGCAGCCATCACTGATTAATTGGCTGTGTCTATGGAGGCCACATGATCCACCACAAGACCTCAATGTTGTATTCTCATGCATGCGCGGGAGTACATCACTGACGTCCACGCTGAAGGTGTCCACGATGGCGGTGCCCGCAAGGGACAGGTTTAGGTAAGTAAACTCACCTTTACCTACCACACTCACACACCTCCCCCGTTTTACCGTGCCGCTTTATAAGGACACTATAGGCACCCAGACCACTTAATCTCATTGGGTGCAGTGTCCCTGTCCCACTGTGTCCTGCATTGTAAAACATACAAATACAGAAATCCAAACATAAACCAGGAGGCACACCAAATTCACTATCAATTTAAATACAGTTTTATTTACAAGACAATATAACAACCCAACACATCAAGAACAAACAGAAAGTGATAAGGCAAGAATATAAACACTCTATGTATAGAATATAAACACTATATGTAGAATATAAACACTATATGTAGAATATAAACACTATATGTAGAATATAAACACTATATATAAAATATAAACACTATGTATAGAATCTAAACACTATGTATAGAATCTAAACACTATGTATAGAATATAAACACTATGTATAGAATATAAACACTATATGTAGAATATAAAGACTATGTATAGAATATAAACACTATATGTATAGTGTGCCTGTCTGTGTCTTTATACATAAAGCTGCTGGGAATTGAATAAAGTTTGCTTGTTATCTCTCTGCATAATGCACATTTTACTCCTGTATTAGTAAATAGCCGCCATATATCCGGTGTCTCACCCCCTGCTGCCTGCCGGTGCTCAGAGCTCGGTACATGTCA
The DNA here is from genome assembly GCF_036172605.1 of Pelobates fuscus. Classification (NCBI taxonomy): domain Eukaryota; kingdom Metazoa; phylum Chordata; class Amphibia; order Anura; family Pelobatidae; genus Pelobates; species Pelobates fuscus. The sequence continues at coordinate 372,917,934 of NC_086319.1, read as the reverse complement.
ACCTCACTGTCCAACACAGAGGTGACCGGAGGGGTAGCGAGTCAGCTTGCTGCGCAGGGAAATGACGTAGTTCTATTTCTAGAGCTCTATACAAAAGAGACATAGTGCCTCTTTAGCGCTTGTCTCCACCGCAGCAACTCTATGGTTGTAGAGGCTCCACTCTATCTGCAAGCTAAGGGTCTCCTGCTATAAGAACTGCTGCATGTTGCTTGCATTATTTTATTTTATTTTGTTTGGTTAATCTGAAAGCTTAAAAGCACTGACTATTTTTTGCTAATAAATATTTTTAAGATCTGTTTTTACTCATCACTTCTGTTTGCAGAGATTATATTCATTTTTAACATGAATTTGCAATACATTTATGTGGTTCATCAGAAATTCTAAAAAAAAAAAAGAGAATTAGTCATTTATGAAAACGACACAAATAATGTTCATATATATAAAATATATGTTTTCTTTCCTTTTTGCGTTAGTTTTGTGTGAATTCACAATTTTCCTTATATTACTTGACATTTTCTTTCTGCCTTTTCTGTAATTTGACAAAATAATCCATCTCTCTCACTTTTTAGTTTTCTGTATTTTTGATCCTTTTTTTCCTAATGATGTGACCATTGATTACATTCACATATTAAGAGGGAAAAAAAAGTAATATTATTGTGGTGGAATCTCGGTAAAAATAAATTTAGTAGGCCGAGATTACCACGTGGCATGTGTACGTGCATATGCTGACGTATCGATCAGTTGGTTGCACGAGGCAAGATACGATCAGTAGTGTACGGAGCATGTGCAAGAATACAGGATGTAGTATTCCCCTCCTCCATTGTGCTGGACAAGCCATGCGGTCAAGCAGGAAGTTAATTCTTATTTGTATTGATTGGTCAAGAGAATGTGCGGGTGGAGCTTAATATGGGAGGAGTTATGTGCCTATATAAGAAGCCTGCACTATTGTCCGGGGCTCAGAACTTGTTGTATTTTGGTGACGCTAGTCCCTCTGAGTCCCGATCGGTGATCCAATAAAGAATGTCTTCCTTCCTGAAGAAACCTGTGTCCATCTCTCTGTGCTTCGCTTCCGTCAGTTTCTCCGGTATCATTTGGTGCGTTGGCCGGGAAGCTCATCGTTCAACGGTAGCTGAGAGGCAGAGGAGTGAGACGGTCTATCTTTGCCCACGTTCTCTACGGCTGCACCCCTGAACTTCTGCGTGGACCTCCCTTCGTCTCGGCGCCACTGGTCTGTTGTCCAGGAGATCATCGGCCTCTACGTGAGAAGTGCTGGGGTGTCCCCGTCGATGAGTGTGAACTCAGGTTCAGGAACGAGGAGGTAAGACAACTGCTGTTTTAGACGGCAGACCCACTAGGGGTATACCGATTGTGCGGTAGGCCCATAAGGGGTTATTTGTGTATGGAATCTGCCCCCTCTGTCGGAGGGAAGGAGCGAAGGCGCACCGCTCAATCGAACGCTCTTTAGTCAGACCGTTTGATTTGGTTAGTCAGGCGGGGTCCTGTGTAAATAGCCCTAGCCGGACACCGGTGTCTTGTCTAGACTAGCGTTCTAGGGTGTATATTACGTTCGCTAGGTCGGAGGGACCGGGAGACTAAGCGGCGCCTGTGTAAATTCGGTTCGCTAGCTCTCAACCTATCTTGGCTAAGTGGGAAGGCGTGTAAATTTGGAACCCACTAGATTTTTGATAGTAATCGACTAAGAGGCGCCTGTGTAAATTCGGTCCTCTAGCTCGCTATATGTGGTGATTGGGCAGTGTGGCTAACCAAAACGGGTGTATATAGTTTTAGGTAGTCCATCAAGGTACTGGCCAATAGTTTAGTTGGGAATTGTAAATGTGATAAAGATTGTTTAGTAAAGTGTATATCTTGTTAGATAGCGCGAGCTCAGCCGTCTAGCGAGAGTGTTAATAGTGTGTTGCTGTATTATAGTGCACGGTACCATAACCCTGTATATTTACTGACACTGTATATAAGTACTAATCATTGTCGTCCATTGCATGTTTAACACCATAACCACTAATAATTGTATTGTGACCTTAACTTGTGCTTTGACCTATGCTAACCGTACTGTAACCGCTATTTGTAAAAGACGATGTTACTGGGGTGTGTTATAGACGGGTAATTCGTATATAGAGAATTATAGCGTGGGTGACTGTATAGTTTCGCCAAAGGGCATAATATTGATTATCTAGTGACTGGTGTAACAGCTGTGTGTGTACGGGAATTCCCTGACTGTTTATTGTGTTATTGTATACGTTTCACTTGGTAACTGTACCACGTGGTGTTGTTGCCAGAGGAAACGGGTGTGACTGTTGAATAGTACGCGTGCATAGTATTCGTTGTCAACGACGTTCCATTGATAAGTATGGGCGCGTCGCAGTCAACGATTCCGGATCCCTTAGGTTGTATGGTGAAGAATTTTAAAAAGGGATTCAAAACTTGTGATTTTGGGGTTAAAATGTCTCCTGTACGTTTGGTCACTTTGTGTACTAGGGAGTGGCCTACTTTGGTTGCGACATGGCCGCCACGTGGCAGTTTGGATCCAACTCTGGTACAGCGCTTACACGTGGCTGTATCGGGTAGGCCTGAACTTTACGGCCAGTTTCCTTATATTGATTGTTGGAGACAGGCCGTAAATGACTCGCCAAAATGGCTTCAGACATGCCACGAGGAGCAATGTCGCCTCATGGTAGCTAGGACTTGTTTGTCCACTAGGACTGGTGTTAGGCCCATTTTGGACACGCCCCCTGAGTCCGAGATCCCTTTGCCGCCCCCTTACTTTCCGTTAAGAGGAAGTGACGCAAATGCAGGAAGTCCTGCAACCCTTCCCTCATTACCCTCATCCACTTCCGCTTCCTCCTCCAGTACAGAATCCACCCCCTCTCGTACTAAATCTCCCCTTCCGGAATCAGAGCCAACCCCCATTAGATCCGAATATCCTGATTTGGCGCCACTTCAGACTTCCGGTCAAGCTTCTTCTAGCTCGACTCGAAGTGTTTTATTTACAACCTTTTCCCAAAACCAAGCTCCCACATCCCCATACCCTATTTCTCCCCGACTGGAACCCATAACTGACGCCTCTCCACGTAGCCCCATACAAACCCGACAACTGACCGGTACCCAACAATTAAAACACTATCAGATGCCTCTTCGTCTGAATCCTGGGCCAGCCTATATCGATGCCGCAGGCCAAATGGCACATGCTGACCCAGTCTTCGTATATGTCCCGTTCACGACAACCGATCTCTTAAATTGGAAGACCCACAATTCCTCGTATACTGAGAAACCACAAGCTATGACTGATCTGTTCACCTCAATAGTACAGACACATAACCCGACATGGGCTGATTGCCAGCAGTTATTAATGACTTTGTTCAACAATGAGGAAAGGACAAGAATTAATCAAGCGGCCATTAAAGCGCTAGAGGATAAAGCCCGTACTTTAAACCAAGCCAATCCATCAGCATGGGCCGCAACACATTATCCCAACACCGATCCCGATTGGAATGTAAATGGTGCTGATATGGTTCAACTCTGAGCCTATAGAGACGCTATAATTGCTGGCATGAAAGCTGGAGGAAAGAAAGCCATTAATATGTCGAAGACAGTTGAGGTGATTCAGAAAAGTGATGAAGCGCCCAGTGTCTTTTATGACCGATTATTGGAGGCATACCGCTTGTATACCCCCTTTAATCCGGAAGACGCAGATAATTCCCGAATGGTGAACTCCGCCTTTGTCAGCCAAGCTTACGGAGATATTAAGCGCAAGCTACAGAAGTTAGAAGGGTTTGCAGGTATGTCCATCACCCAACTAATGGAGGTAGCGAATAAGGTGTATATGAACAGGGAAACAGAAAGTAAGAAAGAGGAAGAGCGCAAGATGCGTAGAAAGGCAGACATGCTAGCGGTAGCGATCGCAGGCGTAGATAGACGGGGCCCAGATAGAGGCGATAGTAGATGGAGTAGGGAGCCTTTGAGTAGGAATCAGTGCGCGTATTGCAAGGAAGAAGGGCATTGGAGGAACGAATGTCCACAAAGAGAGCAGTACGAGAGAGACCAACCCAGGGCAGGTTACGGAAACTTTAGAGGCAGAGCGAGAGGTAGAGGAGGCCCTGGAGGGAGTAATGGTAATAGAGGGAGCAATGGGAACAGAGGAAGTGCTAGGGAAGATAGGTATATCCCAGCAGCGCAAAGGTCCCGCGATAGAGAAGGCAGGGACTTTGTAGGATTGGCTGACACGGTCATGGAGGACTATTGATACCGACCGGGCTCCATCCCCCTTGGTCGAGCGGAGCCTATGGTCGATGTATCAATAGGGGGAAAAAGGAGTGCGTTCATGATCGACACTGGTGCTGAACATTCAGTGGTGACTAATCTAGTTGCTCCTCCATCTGGAAGGACTATTACTGTAATAGGAGCAACTGGAAGAAGTGCTGAAAAACCGGTTCTTAAAAGTCGACTCTGTACATTGGGAGGCCACGTAGTAAAACATCAATTCCTTTATATGCCTGAATGTCCAGTCCAATTGCTGGGACGTGATATGCTATCAAAATTACAAGCGCAGATTACGTTCCTACCAAATGGAACAACATCCTTAAAGTTTAATGGACCTTCAGGTATTATGACATTATCCGTACCAAAGGAAGAAGAGTGGCGACTTTATACAGCGTTGACTAGCCAAAACCCTAGGAGTGATGAGTCATTATTCAACATACCAGGAGTTTGGGCAGAGAACAACCCACCAGGACTGGCCCGCAATATTCCACCTATTAAAATTGAATTAAAACTTGGGGTTTATCCAGTAAGCCTAAGACAATACCACATCCCGCAGAAGGCTAAGAAGAACATCCAATCTTATCTGGATAAGTTCATACGGTATGGTATCCTAAAATTCTGTACTTCCCCCTGGAACACCCCATTGCTGCCTGTTCAAAAGCCCGGTACAGATGAGTATCGACCTGTGCAGGACTTGAGAGCAGTCAATGATGCGGTTGTTAGTATACATCCAGTTGTACCCAATCCATATAACCTGCTTGCTTTAATTCCGGGCGGGGCTACTTACTTTACAGTCTTAGACCTCAAAGATGCCTTCTTTTGCCTCCGTATTGCCGCAGAAAGTCAATGTATTTTCGCTTTCCAATGGGAGAACGCTATAACGGGCTCAAAACGCCAAATGACCCTATTTGGTTCAGCTCTAAGTCAAGATCTACTGGATTTCGAGTCCATCCCAGGAGAGTGTGTATTGTTACAGTATGTAGATGACTTGTTGATAGCAGCAGTTACAAAAGAAATCTGTCAGCAAGCAACGCACGATCTACTACACATTCTCTGGAAGGCAGGATACAAGGTGTCTAGAAAGAAGGCTCAGTTGTGTTTGCCAACTGTCAAATATCTGGGATTCCATATCTCTGAAGGTCAAAGAATTATGGGGCCAGAGAGAAAAGAAGCTGTGTGCCAAATACCGATACCCAAGAATAGAAGACAAGTGCGAGAATTCTTGGGGGCAGCAGGCTTCTGTAGGATATGGATTCCCAGCTACGCGGTACTGGCAAAACCTCTGTATGCAGCTATCAAAGGTACAGAGCACGACCCCTTCTTATGGACCCAAGAACAGCAAACGGCATTTGAAGATGTGAAGAAGGCTTTGATGAGTGCCCCAGCATTAGGTCTACCTGATCACACACGACCATTCTACCTGTATGTACATGAGCAAAGAAGAATGGCTGTGGGAGTATTGACACAGTACTTGGGATCATGGCAAAGACCTGTTGCCTACATGTCTAAGCAATTGGATGCAGTGGCCAGCGGACTTCCACCTTGTCTAAGAGCCGTAGCTGCAGCCGCCCTGCTAGTAGCTGAAGCCGATAAACTCACTCTGGGTCAAGAACTTTATGTACGAGTCCCACATGCAGTACAGACGTTGTTGGATTACAAAGGAAATCATTGGTTTAGTAACAGCCGTATGACCAAGTATCAAGCAATGTTGTGTGAAAACCCAAGAGTGCATTTAGAGACTGTAAACACCTTAAATCCAGCTACCCTTTTGCCACAACCTACTGAAAGTCAACATGATTGTTTGGAAGTAATGGATGAAGTATTCTCAAGTAGACCAGATCTTCGTGATTTCCCCATCCAGAACCCTGATGTTCAATATTATACCGACGGCAGTAGTTATGTGAAAGAAGGGATCCGCTATGCAGGATATGCAGTAACAACAATAGACAAGGTGATAGAAGCTCGGCCACTGGCGAAAGGGACATCAGCACAAAAGGCAGAATTGATAGCACTGACACGAGCGTTACAATTGGCTGAAGGTTTAAGAGTGAACATCTACACGGACTCCAAATATGCGTTTTTAACCACTCATGCCCACGGAGCTTTGTATAAAGAAAGAGGACTACTGAATTCAGAAGGCAAAGAAATCAAGTACGCAGCTGAAATCCTACAACTATTGGAAGCAGTGTGGGAGCCGAAAGAAGTCGGTATCATACATTGTCGAGCGCATCTGAGAGGAGATGGTGATGTAACCAAGGGAAATCGGATGGCAGATAGTGCAGCTAAGCGTGCTGCTGAATCAGGAAGACAGGAATATGTGGGGCATATAGCTGCTCTTATACCAACTCCACTGTCCCAATGGACTCCAGTTTATACAGCTCAAGAAGAGGAGTGGTTAAAGACTGAACCAGGAAAGTATTTGGAGAACAAGTGGTATCAGCTAGAAGATGGAAGAATAGTCATACCAGCATCACTAGCGGTAGAAATTGTCCAAAATTATCACAACGGGACACATTCTGGGAGAGACAGCACAGAAGAATCTCTCAGAAAACATTTCTACATACCAAGATTGTCCAACTTGACTCAGGCCATTGTACGAAGATGTGTAACGTGTGCTAAAAATAATGCAAGACAAGGACCAGTAAAGCCACCAGGAGTCCAGTTTATGGGGGGACTCCCCATGTCCGATTTACAAATTGACTTTACAGTGATGCCTAAATCGGGTGGACATCGTTACCTGCTGGTAATTGTGTGCACCTATTCAGGCTGGGTAGAAGCATGTCCTACTCGTACAGAGAAAGCAGGAGAAGTTGTGAGATTCCTGCTACGAGAAATAATACCCCGATATGGACTACCCTGTTCTATAGGATCGGACAATGGTCCAGCTTTTGTTCATCAGTGCCTACAACAACTGACTCATATGCTTGGTATAAAGTGGAGGCTTCATACGGCATATAGACCCCAGAGTTCTGGTAAGGTAGAGAGAATGAATAGAACTATTAAGAATCAGTTGGCTAAAATGTGTCAGGAAACCCAACTTAAGTGGAACGTTCTCTTACCCATAGCTTTATTGCGAATCCGCAGTACCCCTACCAGAAGGATGGGCCTCTCTCCTTTTGAAATCATGTATGGGCGACCACCTCCCGTACTTGGTAACTTAAGGGGGGACTTGAGTCAGTTGGGAGAAGGAATTACCCGGCAGCAGGTTGTAGAGTTGGGTAAGACTATGGAGGAGGTACAGAAATGGGTACAAGATAGATTACCTGTGAATATTTATCCCCCAGTTCATAGTTACCATCCAGGAGACCAAGTGTGGATTAAAGAGTGGAATAATGTACCGTTAGGGCCCAAGTGGAGAGGTCCTTATGTTGTTCTTTTGTCTACCCCTACAGCGATAAAAGTAGCCGAAGTGACTCCGTGGATACATCACTCCAGGGTTAAACCAGCAGCAGTCGATTCTTGGCAAGTTACAGCAGATCCAGAGAATCCCTGCAAGATCCGGTTAAAACGCACGACTCAGTCGGAGTAACGAGGAACTATTGTGGATTACAAATTTTATTATTTTTGGGATTTGGTGCGTGAGTGAGAAGGCCATAATAAAGCGTGTCCGCCCACCGACATATAGTATATAAGCCAGGGAAAGTCTCGAAGGGACTCCTGTGAAGACGAGCAGAACTCCATTCCCTGCAGCCCTTACATCCTGGAAGCTGAGGTGCCTTCGCACGGACGAAGACTGAGGATGACGACGAAAGATGTGTTGATGATAATGTTTATTTAGGTGTATTTTTATATTCAGGAAGGTAGAGGTACCGACACTCCTAGCTGTGAGGTATGCATTAAGACTACAAGAACAGGTAACCATATTTCCCAAACCCTAATTTGGCATTCACAATACGAGTGTAAAGGAGATGTATCGAGATGTAGATATCTAAATATAGACTATAGTGTGTGCCATTTAGGAATAGGAGAACCTAAGTGCTTCAGTCCAGAGTATCAACCCCGTACAATTTGGTTGACTCTCAGGAATGGAGATCCTCAGGGGACCCTAATTAATAAGACGGTGTTAGAATCCGTACATTCTTCGGGTGTTCTGCTATTTGATGCGTGTAAGGCGATATCAAGTGGTAGAAAGCCGTGGAATGTATGTGGGGATCTTAGATGGGAGAGGACGTATGGGTCTAATGATAAATATATTTGTCCCAGTAGTAAAAATAAATATGTGAGTCCTAGATGCCCAAATAAAGACTATAACTTTTGCCCATATTGGTCTTGTGTGGGGTGGGCAACTTGGGGACAGACAGTAGACAAAGACATGATAGTGACTAAGTTGCCTACCAGCCCATATTGTAAGTCTATGGAATGCAATCCAGTCCATATACTTATAAATAACCCCGATAAGTTCTTAGACAAGTATGGCAATTTATTTGGGTTTCAAATATACGGGACGGGTTTAGATCCTGGGACAGTATTGTTTATAGGGATAGAGACTGATACGGTATCCTCCCAAACTCATCAAGTATACCATTCCTTTTATGAAGAGATGAGTATAGATAATAAGATCCCCCATAATGCTAAAAACCTGTTCATTGATTTAGCTGAAAGTATTGCCGGTAGTCTTAATGTTACCAACTGCTATGTGTGTGGAGGTACTAACATGGGAGACCAATGGCCTTGGGAAGCAAAGGAGGTAATGTCCGGTTCTGAGGCAGTTGACCAATTAATATCTACACAAGCCGATTATCATATGAGTGTTAGAGGTAAATCTGAGTGGAGATTAAAGACCTCCATCATAGGTTATGTTTGCATAGCAAGGAAAGGAATAATGTATAATACTTCTGTAGGAGAATTAACTTGTCTAGGGCAAAAAGCTTATGATGATGATACAAAGAATACAACTTGGTGGTCGGCTTCAAATGTCTCAGAACCATCTAACCCGTTTGCTAGATACGCCAATTTAAAGGATGTGTGGTTTGATTTATCCATCACATCTACCTGGAGAGCCCCAGCAAATTTGTACTGGATCTGTGGTAAGAAAGCCTATTCGGAGTTGCCACAGGACTGGGAAGGGGCATGTGTGTTGGGTATGCTCAAACCATCCTTCTTCTTGTTACCTATTGAAACAGGTGAGACTTTAGGTGTTAAAGTGTATGATGTGAATCATAGGAAGAAAAGGGGACCCATAGAGATAGGCGCCTGGGAAGATGATGAATGGCCTCCCCAGCGTATCATAGATTATTATGGGCCAGCCACGTGGGCAGAAGATGGTACCTTTGGTTATAGAACCCCTATTTATATGCTCAACCGTATTATAAGATTACAGGCGGTGGTTGAGATTATTACTAACGAGACATCACAAGCGCTCAATCTTCTAGCGAAGCATAATACCAGGATGAGGACAGCAGTCTACCAAAATAGATTAGCCTTGGATTACCTTTTAGCAGTAGAGGGAGGTGTATGTGGGAAGTTTAACCTGAGCAATTGCTGTCTTCAAATAGATGACGAAGGGCAAGCAATAGCTGAGCTTACTAGCCATATGGTTAAACTAGCGCATGTGCCTACTCAGGTATGGAAAGGGTATAATCCAAGTAGTTGGTTTGGTAGCTGGTATGAGTGGTTTGGAGGGCTTAAGGCAGTGGTAGGTGGAGTCCTACTGATTTTAATGTTGTGTCTACTCCTGCCGTGTCTTATACCCTTAGTAGTTAGGTCTGTGCAAAGCCTGATAGAAAATATAGCAGAGAGGAAGGCTGCTGCACAGATAATGGCAATTTATAAATATGAGGCTCTAGATCAGGGAGAACCAATGCAGGAAGATGAGTGTTGAAGATTCACATCATAAGTTAAGTCTGGTCTGGTTCAGGGTAACTTGCGGTGTATGCAAACTAAGGTTAAGTGATGCCTCAAGTAATTGTGAAATATCAAGAGGCATCAAAGGGGGGAATGTGGTGGAATCTCGGTAAAAATAAATTTAGTAGGCCGAGATTACCACGTGGCATGTGTACGTGCATATGCTGACGTATCGATCAGTTGGTTGCACGAGGCAAGATACGATCAGTAGTGTACGGAGCATGTGCAAGAATACAGGATGTAGTATTCCCCTCCTCCATTGTGCTGGACAAGCCATGCGGTCAAGCAGGAAGTTAATTCTTATTTGTATTGATTGGTCAAGAGAATGTGCGGGTGGAGCTTAATATGGGAGGAGTTATGTGCCTATATAAGGAGCCTGCACTATTGTCCGGGGCTCAGAACTTGTTGTATTTTGGTGACGCTAGTCCCTCTGAGTCCCGATCGGTGATCCAATAAAGAATCTCTTCCTTCCTGAAGAAACCTGTGTCCATCTCTCTGTGCTTCGCTTCCGTCAGTTTCTCCGGTATCATTATAGGTTTGATTGTTTTTTTTTTAATCATTATTCCTTAAAGAAAATGAAAGACCTGTCTCAGAAAAACGCGACTCTAACTGATGGGTGTACTCTTGCACCTCTTTTGTGAACAGCATCATCAGTGTCACAAGGTAAAACAAATAAAAGTGCAGGACAAAACGCAAACATGAAAAATGTGATGTAGACCAAGATAAATATGGGTACAATCAGAAAATGTGTCAAAACTTTGCAGAGAAAGTAGATACCCTGCACTGTCATCAAACCATAACCCAATCATTAAAGGGACACTATAGTCACCAGAACAACTACAGCTTATTGAATTTGTTCTGGTGAGTAGAATCATTACCTTCAGGCTTTTTGCTGTAAACACTGTCTTTTCAGAGAAAATGCAGTGTTTACATTACAGCCTAGTGATAACTTCACTGCCCACTCAGACAGTCTCAGCCAATCCTATGAGAAAGCACTGTGATTGGCTCAGACCACCACTTTTGATGATGTCATCAGACAGAGGCAAACAGGGCCAGGGCCAGGGCCAGAACCAGCAGCTGCAGGCTTGAATATAAGTAAAGAGGTGGTCAGGGGGGCTAGATGGTGATTTTAACACTATATGGTCAGGAACAGAGCCAGACTGGCCCACTGGGATACCGGGAAATTTCCCCATGGGCTGCGGTATCTAGGACCTGGCAGACAGCCCAAATCATGAGGCTACTCTAATTTAAATCATTTTCCCCTCGGACTGTGCCAGCCTGTGTCAGTTCAAGGGGAGTAAAGAGGTAGAAGGTAGGGGCTGGTGCGGCCGCAATTATGCTGCTGGCGGCCGGAGGGAGACCTGTTAGTCTCCCTTCAAAATGTATCTAAATTTTGGCAGCATGCCCCACCTCTGAATGCAAGCCCCGCCTCCTTAACGGAAGCCCCACCTCCAGCGCACAAGCTCCGCCCACGCACACACATTGCTGACCTCTCTGGGAGAAAGAGATCAGAAAATGTCAACTTCACCCACCAGTGCCAGGTAAGCGTCAGCCATGGCTGTGTGTGTGTGTGTGTGTGTGTCTGCTAGTGAGTGAGCTTGATCATATGCTTGTGCCAATTATCCTTTTTAATTCTTTATTTTTTATTGTGCAATGAGATAATGACATACAAGCTCGTGGTGCCCCAATAGCAGTCCTTGAGCGTATTTTCATGTGTTACAGTAGGTGCAATGGGTTAATCGGTGCAATGGGTTAATCGGCACAATGTTTTATAATATAATAACTGTAGCATAACCATCATATTTATTAAGCAAAATAATTGGTATGGATAGTCTTTTAGTGGTTCTCGCTAACCTTGCAGCAGATTATATCACGGTAACACAGTAAGACTAATAGAAGTCACGTTTGCGCTAAGCTATACTTTACAGCCACTGTGCTTGCTAAGACATTGCTAAGTTACAAACTATATCATGCTTATTTGTAAATATTAGGCTACGAGCTTTACGTTGGGAAATGACATCTAGTATACAGTTCTAGCAGATTAGAGCAGTAGGAGAAACTGGCTAAGTTAGAACTGATGAAACAAACTTTATATCTTGTTACCCCTCCTGACCGTCCGTTTTCACAAGGTGAGTGTGTCTGCTGTGTAAATGCGGACAGTTGGGGGTAGAGAAGGGCGCCTGTGGCGTCGGTCAGCCAATGCCCTGCAGGATCTTAGAGTCCTCCTGGTGTGGCGGTCTCCGCCCTCCCTTGGAGCCCCTGAGCAGGGTGTCGCTGTGCTGGGAGCCAGCTCCAATGGTGTCTTGAGGGGTATGCGGCTGCCCGATCTCTGTGTCTGTGTCGCTGGTGGCAGGGAGTCGGGCCATGCCGTGCCAGACACTGAGAAGCTGGTTTGGTGAAAGCTTTTTAGGTGCTGCTTTTGTGGAGGTCTCGCTGTAGTGTGGTTGCGGGTGGGTGCTTGCGCCGGAGGAGCGTGGCATATTTTCCCGCCTTGGGGACTGCAGGAATCTGCGCTGCCGGACGGCCGCTTTTGAGGCTCGCGGTGTGCATCTGTAATGGCTGTGCCGCACAGCTGGACGGATCCACGAGGCCACCAGGATTTCTGCTTGGACGTAGGTCATGCCTCGACTGTGCAGTGCATCCGTGAAACATTTGCAGAGCCTTTCGAAGGTCCCCTTTAGTGACGACTTGCTTTGGGCGCTCCGCTCTGGAGGTCTGTGTTGGGCAGCCATCTTGGCTGTGTTGTGGAGGCCTGTCACCCCTGTTTGCCATGTGGCTGGTTTGTCTGCTTTCTGTGCTGGTCGCTTCGTCCAGTGGGGACCGGGATATCCCCCACCGGTCCAGGGGGAGGAGGGGGAAGGTTAGAGGTAAGTTGCTTGAGGGCCTCTGCGTCGAGGAGAGCAGCCGTCTCTCCCCCGCTCCAGCCCCAGTAGGCCGCGCTTGGGTCTCCGCGCTCCTGGCCCCGACTGGCTCCGGGGTAGTGTCTATCGGGTCGGCGGGGCACCCCCGATGTGGGTGGTGCACCCATGGAGGGCCTTGGGTCATATTTCCCCCGCTTTTGCCCTGTTTTTTGCCCGCTTGGCAGGAGCTCGTGCTAGACACGTCTGCTCGGCTTGGTGTCCAAGCTCTGCCGATGCCAATTATCCTTTTTAGATACACATATATATATTATTTTTATTCGAACCTGGCCTTTTATTATTATTATTGTATTCACTTTTTTATTGGTTTTAATTCCTGCATCTAAAGAAATCCTAGGTGGGGATCAATCCACCTATGCTGATATCACAGAGCAGTCGGTCTGCTCTCCATTTGTAAGTACGTTTTAATTTAATCTATATTTACACTGTTATACAGTGAGCACTATTGGCTGTCTCCTTTCTTTTTCTGAGGATTGGACACCAGAGACGGAGAGATACTCACTACATATCCCATAAGCGGGGATTATACCACTGTACGCGCTTTACCCTAGAGCTGGATTAAAAGCTCTTGTAAATGTGAGTTCTCTACCATCATAATTTTTTACACCCAAATTTGAGCTATACTTATTGCACTATTGTTTGTACCTTTCTTTTTTCCATATAAGTGGACACGTCATCATATCTGAAGATCCCAAGATCAGACGTAAGGGTATACAAATTGGACTCTTTTTATTTGGACTTTGCCTACCTTTATTATTACTATTTTTTTTATTTTATTTTGTGGCGCAGCCCTTTTTTATTATTGTTCTATACCTGAGCTTGTGTGTGTGTCTGATAGTGAGTCAACTTGTGTGTGTGTGTGTGTGTGTGTGTGACTGCTAGTGAGTGAGTTGTGTGTGTGTGTGTCTGCTAGTGAGTGAGTTTTGTGTGTGTGGCTGCCAGGGCCGTTTGAAGGAATTTAGGGGCCCCAAGCAAAATGGATATGGAGGCCTCCCCAACTTCCCCCCCCTCCCCACATGCACGCAAAGCCTACAGGATAGCAATACTCAGTGTGCACTTCCTGTCAGTCTGGCTGGGAACAGGAAACTGAATCTCCTGTACCGCGCGGTACCCGGCCGGACTGACAGCCAGGAGGAAGAGGAGCTCGGCCACACTACAGGGAAGGGGAGGTGACGAGAGAGGAGTGCTGCAGCCGCCTGAGGCTCTCTATAGAGCACTAAGGCGGCTGCAGCCTTATAGGAAGCACCGGCTCTGCTTGGGGCCCCGGGCCAGCTCGAGGACCCAAGCAATTGCTTGGTTTGCCTGCCCGGTAGCGACGGGCCTGGTGGCTGCTAGTGAGTAAGTTGTTTGTGTGCCTGATAGTAAGTGAACTTGTGTTTGTGTGTGTGTGGGGTGGCTGCCAGTCAGTGAGTTGTGTGTGTGTGTGTGGCTGCTAGTGAGGTGTGTGTGCCTGATAGTGAGTGAACTTGTGTGTGTGTGTTTGTGGGTGGCTGCTAGTCAGTGAGTTGTGGATGTGTGTGTGGCTGCTAGTGAGAGAGGTGTGTGTGTGTGCCTGATAGTGAGTGAACTTGTATGTGTGTGGCTGCTTGTGAGTGAGCTTGTGTTTCTGTGCCTGCTAGTGAGTGAGCTTGTGTGAGTGTGTGTGGCTGCTAGTGAGTGAGCTTGTATGTGTGTGTGTGTGTGTGTGCCTGTTAGTAAGGGAACCTGTGTGTGTTGTGTATCTGCTCCTGAGTGATCTTGTGTGTGTGTGTGTGTGTGTGTGTGTGAATGGCTGCTAGTGAGGGAGCTTGTCTGTAGTGAGCATGTGTGTGTCATTGTGCTTGTCTGGTGGAAGCATGTGTGACAGTGAGCTTGTCTGTAGTGAGCATGTATGTGTTAGTTTGTCTGTAGTAAGCATGTGTGGCAGTGAGCCTATTTGTGTGCATCAGTAAGCTTGTGTTTTTATGTCAATGAGCGTATGTATATCAATGAGATTGCCCATCTGTGAGTCTGTGCATCAATGAATTTAGCAAAACCCTGCCCCCATTTAAAAAAAAAACCTGCCCCCCCCCCCCCTTTTTAAAAAAACCATGCCCCCTTCTACAAAATACCTGCCCTCCTTTTACAAAAATGACTCTGGAGCTGCTGCACTTTTAGAGGCCCTCAGTCACAGTGTATCCTTCCGTGACTGTGGGAAACACCATGAAGGCAGAGGCGGAGCACGTCAACATTACGTTAGTTTGTTGCGTTGCTCGCCCCTACGCTCCTTCTCCACGCTCCAGTCCTTCTCCAAAGGGCAGGTCCTGCAGAATTACTAACAGGAACAACGTTCCTGCTGTGGAAAAAGTGCAGGAATGCCGTTCCCACACGTTCCTGCAGGACTCGAGCCCTGCAGTTGATACACTGAAGGGACTGGGGGGGGGGGGGGGCAAATGACACATGGAAGGTACTGGCGGAAAATTGAGACCCATGAAAGGGGAGAATTAGACGCATGGGAGGGGAATGAGACACATGTAGGTGGCTCGGGGGAATTGAGACATATGGAAGGGTCTTAATTCCCCTCAGCCCCATCATGAGACACATGAATGGGGAGAATTAGACACATGGGGGGACTTGAGACACATGGAGGGGTTGTGGGGAATTGAGACACATAGAGGGGCTGTGGGGAATAGAGACACATCGAGAGGCGGGGTTGAATTGAGACACATGGAAGGGGGGAATGAGACACATGGGGGGATAATGAGACAAATGGAGGGGCTAGGGCTTTTTTGAGACACATGGAGGGGATGGGGGAATTAGACACATGGGGAAGTTGGGGGGAAGAATGAGTGACACGGAAGGGGGGCTGGGGGAGAATGAGACACATGGCGGGTGTGGGGGCATGCGACACAGGGAGGGGCTGAGTGGGGATGAGACATATGGAGAGTCTGGGGGTGATGAGATACATGGAAGAGCTGGGGACAGAATGCGACACATGGAGGGGCCTAGTGGGGAATTGAGACACATAGGCGTTCTGGTGTGGGATGAGACACATGGAAGAGCTAGGGAGGGGGGGAATGAGACACTTGAAGGGGATGGTGAGAATAGGACACATGGGGGGCTCCAGTGTAATTGCTCCGGGGCCCCGTGGTTTCTAGTTAGGAATCTGCAAATGGGTTTACTTGATGACGATAATGCACTGGAAGCAACATAATATTTGCTTCTATTGAGCATTGTATACAGACATGGATTAAAGCCATACATATAATTTGTCTTATGTGGGTTAAGAGAAAGATGGACATACATAGTATTGTAACATTTATTGCATAAATGCTGCATGTATGTAGAGCGGAATGATGGTTTTCTTTACATCATAATCCAGTAGAATAAGAGCTATTTCATGTTTTAATTAGGATTACCCAATTAGGGCAACAAAACGACAGGAGTCTTACGTATGTGCATCTACCTGGCTAAAAATGTTTGTTGGATTCACTGTTATTAGTGCAGTTTTCAGTTTCCCAGGATCAGATCAGATTGACTTTAACGTGTTCCTGTTTTGAGATCTCACGTTGGGGGAAGTGGATCACCCTCGCACCAAGAAATGCACTGTGCGTATATGCATGGGAATTGTCAGTGTACGCTGCACCTTTGGTGACACTAACCTGCACTGATTCAAAGCTATGCATTGCCTTTTGTAGTTGCCTTTTGATACACACAAAATCTGAATAACATGTACGCACCCATTGCCACCTGTTCCACAGCCAGCCTCTGAGCCACAGCGACCTCAGGCCTGTATAGAGCCATTGCTCCCTTAGATTGACATCTTATTAGTCTGACAACTGGGACAATTAGCCTTTTGACTACTTCTTTATTTCTGGTTATCTCTGATGGTTCCTGCAGAGATCATAGACCTATAACTGATTATCGCTGCATTGTCCTTTTGCCCGTTTCTGGTCATGCCTAAATGTTTTTTCACCCTTCTGTCTGAGTTGCAGTGTTTACCAAGAAAAATCTGTACGTCCCACAGACGCTCAAATCCAAGGATGTCACCACATGGGTAACTGGTCTAAGATCTCCATTTATGTTCTGTGCAGTGCATTCCTATGTAGTTTGATGAATCTTGCAATATCATTTGTCTAACGATCCTTTACAAAGGTTCCAAAAACAAATATGAATATCAATTTAAAGGAACACTATATTGTTAGAAATGCAATACGGTATAACTAACACTATGGTGTCCCTCTGTCTTTGCGCTCCCCCCTCCCCCATCATGAAAAGGTTAAAAACCCTTCTCTCACTTACCTAATCACTGCGCCAAAGTACTTTGGCACTGGCTCTGTCTTATCCTCCCACATGCAAGTACAAAAAGAAAAGTCCTGCACCCACTCCCATCACTCCTGGGCGCCTGCAATGACCACAGTACACATATAGTAAAAACCAAAGAAAAAAAGTTACCTGCGCTCTCTCCTTAATCCCTATGTATACTTAAACAAATGGAGGTCATTTAGTTACTCCATGGGCCATTGGAGGGAATGCCCGCCTGCCAACGTCAAGGCAGACCCCCCTAGACGGGTCCTACTCTGACCCTTCAGCCTGCTTCCTTGAGCTTCTGGCAAAAATATCTCTAATGAGACAGAGAGGGGTATTTTTTATATACACCCCTATATAACCTATTAACCCTTAATAGGGAACACATGGGATCGGCGGCAGCATTGTAACCTAGCTCCCACATGCAAGGCCCGCTCATTAGGGCTTTCCCATAGGAAAGCACTAAATCAATGCTTACCGAGGATGTCCAATGTTGTTTCACAGAGTTAAAATCCATATGAATTGGAGGACGGGGCCTGATCATCATTTATTTATTTATTTACAAAATATTTTACCAGGAAAGATACATTGAGATTTCTCTTGTTTTCAAGTATGTCCTGGGTCCACAAATCATTGCATTGTTACATTAGGGTACAATAAAATATAAAAACAATATTAATACACAATAAATACAAAATGTAACGGGGGCAGGGCCGGACCGCCAAGCTGGATAGTCGCAAGTCGGAGCAACTCCCGTAACTCGCTGAAACATACTCTCTAAAATTATGTCTTACCACCTAAACTCTGACCGACAGAGCAAATACCCAAAGCTGAGTGACTGTTGGACCCAGGGAGAGGCAGGCTCTGCAAACTTCAGTCCCCTGGGGGGAGAAATACGTTGCCCCGACTGGGGCCTTATCCGGAGGTGAGTGGGGCAGACGGCCGCTGCCCCACTGTCCTGCACCACAGAGCCCGGCCAAAGGTGTGAACCGGCGCGGACCCGGCTCCGTTCCCCCTCCTCTGGGCCGGGGGGGTGATCCCGGTCCTCACCCTGTGGCCCTGGCCGTGACACTGCAAAGGGGGTCGGAGAGCCCGACCGCTGCACCTAAAATGCTGTACGCCATGTGCGCGGATGGCAAAGCGAAAACCAGCTCCCATCTCACACTCACAGCTCCTGAGCCGGCTCTTGCCTCTCGATCATGCCGCACAGAGAGGTGGCGAATCCCATGCCAAACCTCGCAGCCCCTCAAGACAGCGCTGAGCCACACAGGCAACTCAAGTGAGCGGGAGACAACGGCTGCACTAAGCGGACGTAATGCAGAACATACTCGCCTGAGGTGACAGCACAAACCGCTAAGCAAGATGCCTCTGCTGGAAGACCAACCCGGCACTCACATTCAACCCAGCCTGCACCAGGACGGACCAGTCGGCGGCAGAGGTCCGCAGGAAACAACCAGCTCCCGACCATAGCAGACACCCAGCTGACCGAAGGTGGCAAGCCCAATAAAACAAAGCGGCAACACTCGGAAATCCAGCGAGGTTTACAACATACAACACAGACAAAATATGCTCTGATACCTGCTCGGAAGGACGCTTGCCCCCTGCTAACCAGACACAGCAGAGCAGGAATCGGGAAAAAACAGGACCACCCGCCATGATGCCGACTTCTCCCTACCAAGGCGGCCTGGGAAACCCAGACCACCCAGGGTGATAATTGCGCTGAACTTTTTGGTTTCACTAGAATGTCTTAACCAGTCCTAGCTTGCAGGGTATTCTCTATCTTGTTATCATTACTAAACACTCATCAGAGAATCGTATATGGCACTCACAACAAAGCTTACTCTTCTCACACCCACATGTGCATGCGGGATACACGATATGAGTCACTAGCATGACAAACTCTTGAGAGGGGCTAATTCGCTAAGTTCACAAAATCTGCGCACCCTTAGAAGCACCTGTCTTTACCTAACAAGTACCAATGTATACTTGCAGCATATGTGATGTAGCTAGAATGAAGAATGGACGTTCACAGATTAAACTTGTTTACATAACTATGCTTATTTTAAAGATCTTAAAAAAATGTGCATTGTCTACCTAGCTACAATTACTACATGTGCTTATTACCTCACAGCACATGTATTGTCTCACTATGAATAAGCTTGTTTTCCTTAAAAAAAATTTTTCAAAAAAAGTGCAACCCATCTTGAACTTATATGTTAACACATTGTTATTACCATTGTAACTCTTGTTGTAAGTCATAGCAAAAGTTTGTACTTAACACTGCACGCCTAAAATAAAGAATTAAAAAAAAAATACAAAATGTAACATAGAACATGTAGGAAATATCTAATCAACCATGACAGGTCTTTAGGCCTGGGGAAGATTTAAAAGTGTGCGCCTGGGTTAAGGGCAACCACTAACATGCAACCACACCTTAGTCCCCCATTTTTAAATAGCATGGCACTCTTAGCTCATACAAGGGCACATAGACAAAATCTACCTCCCGTGGTACATACACCGCATCATCCAAAAGCAACAGTGACGCAACACCAGAGGAGACACGACACTTACATAGGGTGACACACCATCGCTTGCCATACCCATAACCAACAGAAGAGAAGCACGTGCTACAACCTGTTATAACAATGTAATGTAACCTGTTTAAAAAATTATAAAATGTGTGCATATCTATGTGACAGAGAAATTAACCAATTTCCTATCTTACCAAGTACAATGCAAAACTCTTGTCGCTGATATTGAAATGTAACCTAGCACATCTAAAATAAAGAATTTAAAAAAAAAAAAGTGTGCGGGAGGTTGTTCCACAATTGCGGTGCTCTGTAGGAGAAGGAGGATCGGGCTGCTTTCTTTTTGTATTGAGGTAGACTAAGTAAAGTGTTGGTACTGGATCGGAGGTTTTAGGAAGTGGGAACAGCTGGGGATAGCATTTTGTTCAGGTAGGGTGGGAGCTTCCCAGGAAAACTCTTAAACACAAGGCTGGAAAGATGAAGGGTGCGTCTGGATTCCAGCGACAGACAGTTCAGTTCTTTTAGCATGTCACAATGGTGGGTCCTGTAATTACATTGTACCACAAATCGGCAGAACGAGTTATACAATGTGTTGAGTTTATTAATGTGGGATTGCGGTGCAGATGCATATACTACATCCCCATAATCAATGATTGGCATCAGCATTTGCTGTACAATCTTTTCCTTTACTGTAGGGTGGATAGAGATGTCGGACATGAGCTCCCATACAATCCTGCCAACTAAAGTCTATTTTAGCCTTTCTAAGTGGGTCCTGCGACGGCATCAGCTGCCCACTTGGCCCTTACCACAGAGGATACGCAATGGGGAGATAACAGCATTGATTGAGATCTACTTACAGCTTATTGGATCATGTGGCAAGGCACCCTGAAGCTGGCACTATAAGCACTCCCCATTACCCCCCCACCCACCGCCTTTGAACCGGCGAGGGTGAATCTGGTCCATTCAGGGAAGACTACCCCTATATTGCAAATACCTGTGATGAATTAAAGAGAACAAGCAGAAGCACAAGCTATGATGGTGGACACAGCATGTGCAGCTGGTCCTGACCGTGGCACGCTAAATGTCCTGACAAATCTGGACCAAATCTATGCTGATTTCTGGAGCACAGGCTACACTCACCTATCCTGCTACAGCTGGATAATCTCTCCTTCGGGGACCACTATCGCGCCCTGATTGGAAAGCTCTTCCTCAGGCTGCCCACAAGGCCCCAATATGGCGGAGAAGGGAATATGCAGTTCCACGGAAACAGGCTGAAGCTGGGATAATGAGCTTAGACCCATGGGGAATCCAGACCCCATCACTTGCTCGCACCGGGCTCAGAGGCCTCAGAAGGCGGGGTCTGCCTGAGCCCACGACAACACGACTACCGGAACAGATGCAAGCTGAGGCTGGGTGTCCCAGGGTGCTGGAGGCGGTGAAGACCCCATCATGGCAACGAAACAAGAAACGGCCTCACATAAGTGCAAGCCGGCAAGGAAGCTTGCAACTAAGCAGACCCATAGAGGAACACATCAGAAGTCGGAGGTACCCTGAGGAACTCCTAATACGACTAAAGATATGACTAACCGATTTTCCTCTGGGCTCCAAGACGTGCTTTATGCCTTCTTAAAGCAGGACTGTACCCTACCCTTGGAGGGCATAGGCTGAGACTAGGTTTTTAGGACTGAGCTGTGTAATTATTATGCCCTAATTATTACATCTGTACTGGCTAATTTTTACAATTTTATTCTCTTTGGTTGTATGATCCTCAGTCTTGCCAATTCCTCATTTACCATCCTATTTAGCCAACTGGTGGGGCCCCTAAGGGAATTATTCTGTTGTCTTTACTATGATTTTTCTAACGAGTTACACTTCTAACCTCTGTGTCTAAAAAGCATTAACCGTCCACAAGCTTTATTAATGTCTAACGTTGAGACATGTATGACTAGTCTGACTATAGGTCTTATTTTTTTATTTGAAAATGTGTGCAATTAATCTCTATGACATGCCTATGTATAATCCTGTAAGACATTATGACACTTGCTAAGGCTATGGTGGCACTGGAACTTGTATGTGCTGTTGGGGCATGGCAAGCTAATTTGTATTTTTTGCATGCACAACAAAAATAAAGATTTGTAAAAAAAAACCATACGAATCGAGTAGCGCTTATAGTGGCTGTC
This sequence comes from Pelobates fuscus, assembly GCF_036172605.1. Classification (NCBI taxonomy): domain Eukaryota; kingdom Metazoa; phylum Chordata; class Amphibia; order Anura; family Pelobatidae; genus Pelobates; species Pelobates fuscus. The sequence goes on along the minus strand of NC_086319.1, from coordinate 372,895,923 downwards.
TTAAAACTTCTCTAAAACTGCAATGTTTTACATTGCAGGATTAAGGGGACTGGGACACTGCAATCAGACATCTACAATGAGGTGAAGTGGTCTGGGTGCCTATAGTGTCCCTTTAAGATGATGCCTTTAGTGGCTATAGAGGAACAATGATGATAGAAATTAGATTTCAGTTTGAAATAAGGAGTTGTACCAGGCAGTATGATTTATTTCATTGAATGGTGGGTTATTTTCCCGGCGTGTGCTGGGGCAGTTATATTATCCTTTCATAAGTCTATGGGGTGAGCACTGCATACAGACGAGGTCAGGGATTAAAGCCATTATGAAATGAAGACAGATGGATGTTCATTATTATCTATAAGAATAGATTTCCAACCATCTGCATGGCAACATGTATCCAATAGTCTTAGTGAATGTCCACAAATTAAAGGGTAAACTTACTTTACCCCCTAAACTTCTATGAAATACATATTTATTGATGACAACGAAAAGTTAGACTAATAGGCACACAAAGTGTAATATGATTTATTATTTTTTTTAAATGATGGACAAAGCGATTTAAATCAGTCCAACTGATTTGGTAAGGGAGGAGTTTTATTATAATACACACAATACAGAAATGCTGCTAAAATGTTTAGAGCAAATAATTGAACATTGGTACCTCGGTTTACGAATTTAATGCGTTCTTTGGGACTTTTTTTAATGCAAAAAATGTGTACATCGAAACGTGGTTTCCCATAGGAATGCATTGAAAACCAATTCATCCGTTCCGGAGGTCAGGAAAAAAGTCGAAATGAGCTGGCATGGAAACCAACCCACAATGCAGAACACACAGCAAAAGGCATGCAAACAACGAAGCTCAGCTCCCTACCTTTCCACAGCTTCATAAATGCACTCAAAAAGTCTCAAAACAGCTGCAAAAAGTTTCCAGAATTGCTCCAAAACTCGATGCAAACACCACTCCAACCCCTCCACACTAGACACCACGTGCTACCCACAGACTCCAGCATGCACGGGTGCAGTGCTATAAACCTCCCAGGCGCAATGCATCCTCGGGAAACTTGATTCGTATTGCAAAAAAAATTAGTAAACCGAGGCATATTTTCAATGGATTTTCATTTGTAAACCGAAAATTATGTTAACCGAAGCGTTTGCAAACCGAGGTACCACTGTATTAGAAACAGGAGTTGTTACAAGGAGTTGTTATATAAATTAATATAAGACATTATTTGTAAAGGCTTTTTGGAGTCATACGATTCATTTTATGGAATAATAGGAGGAGTTATAGAGAGGTTATATGGAGTAATAGGAGGAGTTATAGAGAGGTTATATGGAGTAATAGGAGGAGTTATAGGGAGAGGTTATATGGAGTAATAGGGGGAGTTATAGGGAGAGGTTATATGGAGTAATAGGAGGAGTTATAGAGAGGTTATATGGAGTTATAGGAGGACTTATAGGGAGAGGATATATGGAGTAATAGGAGGAGTTATAGAGAGAGGTTATATGGAGTAATAGGAGGAGTTATAGGGAGAGGATATATGGAGTAATAGGAGGAGTTATAGAGAGAGTTTATGGAGTAATAGGAGGAGTTATAGTGAGAGGTTATATGGAGTAATAGGAGGAGTTATAGGGAGAGGTTATATGGAGTAATAGAAGGAGTTATAGGGAGAGGTTATATGGAGTAAAAGGAGTTATAGGGAGAGGTTATATGGAGTAATAGGAGGAGTTATAGTAAGAGGTTATATAGAGTAATAGGAGGAGTTATAGAGAGAGGTTATATGGAGTAATAGGAGGAATTATATGGAGAGGATATATGGAGTAATAGGAGGAGTTATAGAGAGAGGTTATATGGAGTAATAGGAGTTATAAAGAGAGGTTATATGGAGTAATAGGAGGAGTTATAGAGAGATGTTATATGGAGTAATAGGAGGGGTTACAGGGAGAGGTTATATGGAGTAATAGGAGGAGTTATAGTGAGAGGTTATATGGAGTAATAGGATAAGTTATAGGGAGAGGTTATTTGGAGTAATAGGAGGAGTTATAGGGAGAGGTTATTTGAAGTAATAGGAAGAGTTATAGGGAGAGGTTATATGGAGTAATAGGATAAGTTATAGGGAGAGGTTATATGGAGTAATAGGAGTTATAGGGGGGAGGCTATATGGAGCAATAGGAGGAGTTATAGAGAGGTTATATGGAGTAATGGGAGGAGTTATAGGGAGAGTTTATATGGAGTAATAGGAGGAGTTATAGGGAGAGGATATATGGAGTAATAGGAGGAGTTATAGAGAGAGGTTATATGGAGTAATAGGAGGAGTTATAGAGAGCGGTTATATGGAGTAATAGGAGGAGTTATAGGGAGAGGATATATGGAGTAATAGGAGGAGTTATAGGGAGAGGTTATATGGAGTAATAGGAGGAGTTATAGGGAGAGGTTATATGGAGTAATAGAAGGAGTTATAGGGAGAGGTTATATGGAGCAATAGGATGAGTTATAGGCAGGGCCGGTGCAAGGATTTTTGGCTACACAGGCGAAGATGCATTTTGCTGCCCCCCAAACAAAAAAATGCATCTTCACCTTTGAGTCTCGTAGCCCCTTTTTGAGTTTCTTACCCTCTTTAGTGCTTCATATCCCCTCTCTTTAATGTCTTGCCCTTTTGTTTCTTACACCCCCTTTAGTGTGTCTCTTATAACCCCTCTTGTTTATTTCTTACTTCCCCACCAGCCACATTCTATGTCTATTTCTTCCCCCAGCCCCTTTTTGTCTCTTTCTCCCATACAAACATAGATAAATGGGCAAAAATACATATATGCACAAAGACACAAAAATAGAAACACACAATCATACAGGCATACAGACCGTTATTTAGGCACTCAGTGACAAAGACATACAGACACACAATCAAACAAACACATGCATACAGACAGTCAAACAATCTACACTTACAGGTAAACTCATATAAATGCAGACATAGTCATACAGAGACATACAGACACAGTCATACAGAGACATACAGACACAGACATACAGTCATAGAGAGACATAAAGACACAAGCAGTCACACATGCAGTCACATGTACATATTTACATCTCAGGCCAGCGTTTATGTATTTGAATGTAAGCATGTTTTTGTATACAGTATGGAGTATGTTTATGTGAATGTAGGGGTGTGTTGTGTTGACGTTTGAATGCAGGGGTGTCTTTGTATGTAGTGTTGGTGTTTTACTGCTGAGATGTATGCACATTTACACAAACATTGCCACAAACACTGCGATACACATACACACATACATATATATATATATATATATACTGGTACATATACATATACACAGATTGACAACATACACACACACACACACACACACACTGACACACACAGACACAGTGACAGACATGCACACTGACATACAGATACAAACACCTACACACAGAGACATACAGATGCACATACTGACAGACATACAGATACACACACATTCACACACTGACAGACATACAGACACACACACAGTCACACACTGACAGACATACAGATACACACACAGATACACACACACATACATATGCTAATCATATATACTTTTATAGCCACCCTCCTGTTTCCTACCTTTTGGGTGCAGGAGGGTGGCTTCCCTGGAATCCAGTGTGAAGATGTGGCTGAGGTAGTTGGGAGTTATGGGCTGATCTCCTCTCCCAGCCCCTCCTCTCTGCTCTCCCACGCAGCTCCAACCATGCAGATCCGGAGGGGGCGGTATTTCCGGCTCCTGCAAGGAGCCAGCCGGGCTGTGTGCTACGCGGGGAGCAGGGATATGACGTGTTCATATCCCCGCCCCCTCCACACAGTCCGCGGCATGATGCAGGAAGAAAGGCTAGTCTGTGGGGATGCTGCCGCCGCCGCTCGGTCACGCTACAAGAAGTGACCGGCAGGAGAGGAGTGCTGTGTGCTTCTCTCCTGCCGGTCACCCGGACATTTGCGCCCCTGGGCCGGAGCGCCCTAAGGCGGCCGCCTGTGCCGCCTTATGGTAGCGCCGGCCCTGGTTATAGGGAGAGGTTATATGGAGTAACAGGAGGAGTTATGTAGAGAGGTTATATGGAGTGATAGGAGGGGTTATAGGGAGAGGTTATATGGAGTAATAGGAGGAGTTAAAGGGAGAGGTTATATTGAGTAATAGGAGGAGTTATAGAGAGAGGTTATATGGAGTAATAAGAGCAGCTATAGAGAGAGGTTATATGGAGTAATAGGAGGAGTTACAGAGAGAGGTTATATGGAGTAATAGGAGGAGTTATAGGGAGAGGTAATATGGAGTAATAGGAGGAGTTATAGGGAGAGGTTATATGGAGTAATAGGAGGAGTTATAGGGAGAGGTTATATGGAGTAATAGGAGGAGTTATAGGGAGAGGTTATATGGAGTAATAGGAGGAGTTATAGAGAGAGGTTATATGGAGTAATAGGAGGAGTTATAGGGAGAGGTTATATGGAGTAATAGGAGGAGTTATAGAGAGAGGTTATATGGAGTAATAGGAGGAGTTATAGAGAGAGGTTATATGGAGTAATAGGAGGAGTTATAGAGAGAGGTTATATGGAGTAATAGGAAGAGTTATAGAGAGGTTATATGGAGTAATAGGAGAAGTTATAGGGAGAGGTTATATGGAGTAATAGGAGGAGTTATAGGGAGAGGTTATATGGAGTAATAGGAGGAGTTATAGGGAGAGGTTATATGGAGTAATAGGAGGAGTTATAGGGAGAGGTTATATGGAGTAATAGGAGGAGTTATAGAGAGAGGTTATATGGAGTAATAGGAGGAGTTATAGGGAGAGGTTATATGGAGTAATAGGAGGAGTTATAGGGAGAGGTTATATGGAGTAATAGGAGGAGTTATAGGGAGAGGTTATATGGAGTAATAGGAGGAGTTATAGAGAGAGGTTATATGGAGTAATAGGAGGAGTTATAGAGAGAGGTTATATATAGTAATAGGAGGAGTTATAGGGAGAGGTTATATGGAGTAATAGGAAGAGTTATAGAGAGAGGTTATATATAGTAATAGGAGGAGTTATAGAGAGAGGATATATGGAGTAATAGGAGAAGTTACTATCAAAGAATATAAAGTAGAATATGGTTTTATATAAATAAACACATACAGCCTTGCACAACCCATTGAAAAATTATATTAGAATGATAAATAAGAGGATGGTATATAATTTAATATGTTAATTGAACTCTAATTTCCAGAGAAGTGACAGCTCCTAGTTTTTCTCACACCAGTATTGCAGAGTTTTCTGGTGTAACGAATGCAGAAGAGGTTAGTAAAAAAAAAAAAAAATCGTTATCCCACGGTGCCTTGGGCCACACATGCGCACTCGCCATTTTCTCTAGGTGCTCCTTAGAAACACATGTGCCATGCATATGGTGCAGTAACGCAAATTTCTGTAAGCACGTCACCTAACATTAAAGAGGCTAGAAATATTTTTCTAAAGAAAATAGCGCAACCAACAGCTAATTTTTACCTACCTATTAGGGTGTGCTAAACATAAGGTAGTAATAGTTCCTCTTTAATCTTAATGAGTGTAGAGTTTCAAGCACCAAACTGAATTAAAGGAAATAGTAATTGTGTGTCTTAACATGGAGGTTTGTGAAGACCACAGAACGTCGGACAGCACTCTAATTTAAAAGTAGCCCAATTCATATTTATTCTAGAAAGGAGTTCTGCTCTTATCTGTTTGATACATCTGTTCTTTATAAGTTCATTAGTGAACAGATTGTTTATAACTTTATTGGATTTTGACAGCTTAGAACAGGAGTCCCCAAGATCAAGTAGATGTAATTTACTAATTGTACGGTAATTATGATAAGATCTGTTAAGATTATTTATCTAGGATGTCTGTGGATTTGGGATTGATTCTTTTATATTGGATTTTTTTTCTGTGTCTTTTACCTGACTCATCAATCCCCACACCACGCAGTTCTAGAACCCACTGATGATCTGATTAATACGTACCCATGTAGTTTTAGTACTTGGCGTGTGCAGTAGATGACAGCATTATCTTAAGTTACATGTCAATGGACTCAGTCCTCTTGATAATAGCAGTCTGTATGCTCTTAGGGATTATCAAATAGCTAATTATGGGCAGATTGTCATTAATGTGATTATGGATTGAATATTAACCTAATTTAAGATTGATCTAGACATTTTAGTCTGGTTCTTTTGGTTAATTGGATTATAGATCCTACAGCCAGCTTGCAAAAAACTTGAGCGGCTCATAGTTTGATCTCCCCTCTCAATCTGAAGATTCATCTTCTAGTAACAAAACAGATGACGTTGAAAGGAAAATTAAATAATAGACCCCGATAAAACATCATAGTGCATTTATGATATGTAGTGTAAACTTTAAAATATTTTAATAAAACCATCCCATGGACTCCCAATTTTTTTATATGCAATTAAAAGTTTCATGTATTTTCTTAGATAAATATATCATATCGCACATTTTAGACTTTTTAAAAAATCACAAAATAAATATATATATTTAGATAAAATACCCCTATATAGTATATATGTGTTCAGGGCCGTCTTTAGCGCGGGGCAAACGGGGCAGCTGCCCCGGGCCCAGTTGCTCCTGGGGGGCCCCAGAGCAGCTGCTCCGTGGGCCCCGTGATTTGCGCAGCCACCCTTGGGCCAGGCTTTGTGCATGGACCATCCCGCATGCTAAAGAGGGCCCCTGGGTGGCCCATGCACAAAGGGCCACCCGGTGGGCATGTGCCAGCAGGGGCCCAGTCGGGCGCTGATACGCTTAAACAGCGCGACCGGGCCCCTTCCTGTTCGGCAGCCGGATGGGAGGAAGTGAGTGCCGCGCGTCACTTCCTCCCACCGGAGATTAGAGCCGCACAGGAGGAGAAAGGCAGGGAGGGGGGGAGTTTCAGAGTGGAACTCCCAACTGCCTCAGCCTGCCACTGGACTCCAGGGAAACCACCCTCCAGAAAAGGTAAGGGTGGTTGGAGGGTGGCTAAATGTATGTTAGTATGTTTGTGTGTGTGTGTGTATGTCTGTGTGTGTGTGTCAGTATGTCTGTGTGTGTCAGTATGTCTGTCTGTGTTTCAGTGTGTCTGTGTGTGTGTCAATACTTCTGTCAGTGTGTGTGTGTGTGTCAGCATGTCTGTGTGTGTCACTATTTATGTGTGTGTCAGTATGTCTGTCTGTGTGTGTGTGTCAGTACGTCTGTCTGTGTTTCAGTGTGTCTGTGTGTGTGTCAGTATTTCTGTCAGTGTATGTGTCTGTGTATGTGTCAGTGTATGTGTCTGTGTGTGTGTGTCAGTACATCTGTCAGTGTATGTGGCTGTGTGTGTGTATGTCTGTGTGTCAGTATGTCTGTGTGTATGTCAGTATGCCTGTGTGTGTGTCAGTGTGTCTGTGTGTATGTCAGTATGCCTGTGTGTATGTCAGTATGCCTGTGTGTGTCAGCATGTCTGTGTGTGTGTGTGTGTCTGTATGTGTGTCAGTATATCTGTCAGTGTATGTGTCTGTGTGTGTATGTATGTGTGTCTGTGTGTTTCAGTATGTCTGAATGTGTGTCAATATGTCGGCCAGTATATATTTGTGTCAGTATGTATCTGTGAATGTTTTAATATGTCTGTCCGTGTGTGTATGTGTCAATCAGGGCCGGCGCGTCCATAAGGCGGCACAGGCGGCCGCCTTAGGGCGCACGGGCTCTGGGGGCGCAAGATTTCAGTGACCGGCAGGAGGGAAGCTCTCCCTCCTGCCGGGCCACCATCTCGGCCCCCGGTGCGGCGTGCGGCTGTGCCGAGATCAGATGCGGCGAGGGAGCTCTAACCTCTCTGCTCTGCTCCCTCGCGCGCTGCCTGTCTGCTGATACCGCGAGAGCCGGAATATGACGTCATATTCCGGCTCCCGCGGTATCAGCAGACAGGCAGCGCGCGAGGGAGCAGAGCAGAGAGGTTAGAGCTCCCTCGCCGCATCTGATCTCGGCACAGCCGCACGCCGCCCAGCAGCCCCACTGGACCCCAGGGAAGGATTCCTCATCCACACCAGCTCTCCAGGTAGGGAGGCTGGGTGGAAAATATGTATTTGTAAAATAATTAGTCAGTGTCTGTGTGTGTGTGTGTGTGTGTGTCTGTGTGTCTGTGTGAGTGTGTGTGTCTGTGTGTGAGTGTATGTGTCTGTGTGTATGTGTCTGTGTGTGAGTGTCTGTGTCTGTGTGTGAGTGTCTGTGTCTGTGTGTGAGTGTCTGTGTCTGTGTGTGAGTGTCTGTGTCTGTGTGTGAGTGTATGTGTCTGTGTGTGAGTGTGTGTGTGTGTGTGCGAGTGACGGCGTGTGTGTGTGTGTGTGTGTGCGAGTGACGGCGTGTGTGTGTGTGTGCGAGTGACGGCGTGTGTGTGTGTGTGTGCGAGTGACGGCGCGTGTGTGTGTGTGTGTGCGAGTGACGGCGTGTGTGTGTGTGCGTGTGTGTGCGAGTGACGGCGTGTGTGTGTGTGTGCGAGTGACGGCGTGTGTGTGTGTGTGTGTGCGAGTGACGGCGTGTGTGTGTGTGTGTGTGCGAGTGACGGCGTGTGTGTGTGTGTGTGCGAGTGACGGCGTGTGTGTGTGTGCGAGTGACGGCGTGTGTCTGTCAAATCAGTGAGAGTATGTTTGTCATTGAGTCTGTGTGTGACTATCAGTGTGTCTGTCAATGAGTCTGTGTCTGTCAGTGTGTACAGAGTGTAGCGGAGCGGAGCGCGGTACAGGAGCTTCTGTTTCCTGTACCTGGCCAGACTGACAGGAGGTGCTCACAGAGAGAGCACTCCCTGTCAGTTCGGCCGGGTACAGAAAACTGAAGCTCCTGTACCGCGCTCCGCTCCGCTACACTCTGTACACACTGACACACCAGGAAGAAGAGTGTGACCACTAAAGGGGTGTGGGGTGCACCAAGGGACAGGGAGGGAGTGGGAGAGAAACACCAAGAGACAGGGAAAAGAGGGGGGAGGGGAGAAGAACACTAAGGGACAGGGAAGGGACCAGGGAGGGGCTGGTTAAGAGGCACATAGGTGAAGATGTTTTTTTTTGGGGGGGGGGGGGGGGGGGGCGGAAAAATGCATCTTCGCCTATGTACCTAAAAATCCAAGCACCGGCCCTGGTGTCAATATGTCAGTGTGATTGGGGGTTGGGCGTAATTGGGGGGTTGGTGGATTGAGAGGGTCGCAGGGCCGAGGGGGCCCAACAAAATTCTTTGCCCAGGGTCCTATTCATATTATAGACGGCCCTGTATGTGTTAAAATATTATACATGTTTTTTTAACAGCAGTAGAATTCAATCCAAAATAAATTACAGCAGCCTCAGTCACTGAGAGGTTACAGAGCTTGGGGGCCTGTCTGGAAGGTTTGTTTTTTTGCACTGTGAATTTATTATTTTTTTTTCTTCTTAAAAGCATAGTAAAAAAAAAAATCATATAAAATATTCACATGTGGAAAACATTGTGGAAGTGACATTCATTATTGATACATCCATTAAGAATCTTGCTCTATCCAATAAACGCACAAAACGTAAATAAGAAATCACTGTTATCCATAGCCAATTTATTCCGATAAAGAAAAAAAAAATAAAGAACTTTATTCTGTTGTTTTATTTTGTTTTGTTACTTCTTCACTGATATATTTTTTTACTCATTATTAATATAAAATATATTTACTGCTAAAAAAAATGTAAAAATTTCAATAAATCAGCGTTACAATATATTTGAACAGAAGCAAATTTAGTGAAATATTATACCAAATATAATAAGTCAAAGTCGAAGGATCCATATGCGAATATATTAATATTACAGAACTAATGTACCTGTGGCTCTTACTTTTCTTTTTTATGTTGATTAGATCCTGCCTTGATATATAAAAATAAGCATACAGCTTGATTTGCTAATGTTTTATTTAATAGTAATAGCTCGGTTGTACATAGGGATTGTTGTTTTACCACTACATTATTCGCACATAGGACTCATTCCGAGCTCGACACCTTGGAAAGGAGAGCTACCAAAATGGAAAGGTCTGGTCTAGCGACATCACAGTCAGCCCAGTTCAGGAACAACCTTAACATTTCACATTTGCTCCTCTGCAATATAGCTTTAGTGAGAAATTACTGTATTATTAGTAAAAATTACTGTATTATTAGTAAAAATTACTGTAGAATTAGTAAAAAAAAAAAAAAAAAGCAGGTCATAGGAAAAAGGGAGACCTGCAGCTTAGATGCACTGTTCTAATGAAAATTTCATTTGAATTTTGTACAGCACTGCGGAATCTGTTGGCACTTTATAAATAATAATAATCTGAGACCTGTTTAGTTTAAAACTAATAAGGAGAATAGGAAAAGATAAGGGACTTAGTGTAGGCACAGCCAGATTACTTATAAGGCGACCAAGGCAGGTACTTGGACCCCAGCTCATATAGGGCCTCTTTGAGCCTGGAGCTTTGCTTCTGAGTGGGCTTCCCTCAAACTGGAAGTAGGATCAAAAGAGCTCTAATTATGATCCCTCGCGGTTCAGGAGCTTTTGTAAGAGAGTCAGAGCATAGACGTCAGGATTCCCAGCCTCCACTCTGACTTCATCACAGTGCTGGACCGGAAGACCTGTGTCTGCACTGCGGGCACACAGAACCATGAGAAAAGATACCAGACCACCAGGGAATGTAAGCAGGGGGGGGGGGGAGGGGGGGCGGCAAATGTAATATTAAAAAAATTATAAAACATTATTGTGTGGGTAGACTGTGTTTCACACAGCATCGCTACATAACGTCACTCTACCCACACATACATTGTCACCACCCTACAACAGCCACTCATCCCCCAACCTTGTCACACTCACCACCCCCCACCCTGTCTAAGTCACTTCTCCTCACTCGATCACATTCACCCCATATCACTCGCCACACTGCACCTGGGGCCGGATTTCCCAGAAGGCAACTGAGGTCATGGCCTCGGGGCGGCCCAAGGGAGTTGAGCAGCACTGCAGGGTCATGTATCGTTGGTGATACAACTGAAGTATTCGATCAAGAAGGAGAATAGCTCTTTCCCCTTCTCACTCGGTACCCACTAGTAGTCATATTCATCCAATCACACACACCAAACTAGTCATATTCATCCAATCACACACATCAAACTAGTCAAACTCATCCAATCACACACACACACCAAACTAGTCATATTCATCCAATCACACACACCAAACTAGTCATATGCATCCAATCACACACATCAAACTAGTCATATTCATCCAATCACACACACCAAACTAGTCATATTCATCCAATCACACACATCAAACTAGTCATATTCATCCAATCACACACACCAAACTAGTCATATTCATCCAATCACACACATCAAACTAGTCATACTCATCCAATTACACACATCAAACTAGTCATATTCATCCAATCACACACACCAAACTAGTCATTTTCATCCAATCACACACATCAAACTAGTCATATGCATCCAATCACACACACCAAACTAGTCATATTCATCCAATCATACACACCAAACTATTCATATTCATCCAATCACACACACCAAACTAGTCATATTCATCCAATCACACACATCAAATTAGTCATATTCATCCAATCACATACACCAAACTAGTCATATTCATCCAATGACACACATCAAACTAGTAATATTCATCCAATCACACACACCAAACTAGTCATATTCATCCAATCACACACACCAAACTAGTCATATGCATCCAATCACACACACCAAACTAGTCATATGCATCCAATCACACACACCAAACTAGTCATACTCATCCAATTACACACATCAAACTAGTCATATTCATCCAATCACACACACCAAACTGGTCATATGCATCCAATCACACACACCAAACTAGTCATATGCATCCAATCACACACATCAAACTAGTAAGGGGGCGGGGCCGGACGCCGAGCTGGACGGTCGCAAGACAGACCAGCTCCAGCAAAACATGAGCTTTTCAGCGATTAATCTGCAGTTTTGGCCACATATTCCGACCGGCAGTGGCGGCCCTCGATGGGCATAGTGCCCGGGACCCAGGGAGAGGCTAGCTCGCTGAGTTTTAGTCCCCTGGGAGGGTAATCTTCGAGGCTGAAATTGAGGCCTACTCCAGCGGTGAGCGGAGCGGACGGCCGCTGCCCCGCTATCCCGCCGAATGGTACCCAGCCGGGGGCCTGGGCCCTCGAGGAACCGGCCCTGTTCCCCCCCCCCCCTGGACCGGGGGGGTGATCCCGGTCCTCACCCTGAAACCCTGGCACCCTGACCGCCACGAATGGGACGGAGGCCTTGCAGTACTGCCAGATCTTAAAATGGCGGGGAACACACTTAACCTCAAGATCTCGGCAGGAGAGAACTACCCCACGACCGCCGCATCCAACGCGGCTCCATAGCGCTGCAGGATCAAACACCCATAGACTCCAGCCGTGTACCTGCAAAAAGGCACCATACTGGGACACTTACCTCGTGGATCCCTCCTCAGGCTCTCAGCTCCGGTAAGGAGAGGGATCAGCAACCAGTGGCGGGAAAAAGGGCACAACGCACCAAGCCTGCAGCCACCAGTCCAGCAGAGCATATCAGCCCTCACTCTGCACCACATCACCACTTGGACACTCCGGGGTCCAAGCCCAGAAAATCCGATGTCGCAAAGCACCCCATGCAGCACCGGCTAGCCAGCCCACAGCAGCCGCAACGCGAGCTGAACACCAGACAACAGGGAGACCAAATTGACTCCACAGAAGGCAGGACTTTCCAGACACAAAGGGACCTTCTAAGCATGATCTGAATAGTCCTTACCCTCCCTAGTGTAAATATAACGAAATGCTACCTGCCTTACTGTATTTTAAGTATTTTCTGTATTCATGTATAGCTATCAGCGGCTAGGGCTTGACAGTATATCTCTCGAGCGTTACCTACTGCATCCATGTGTGGCTAAGGGGAGTAAGGGGTGAAAATAAATCGTTCATACCTAAGCATGTACTTACCTAAAATAAGCTTATTACCTGCACGTAACCGTATAAATCTAACGCAAAGCTATCTTCCTGTATATTTTCTTGATATCTCATAGAATCGCAATCTATACAATACCTACTCAGCATGATTTAAGCGTGATCACATATATATAAAAAATAGTGCACAGTACTACTACACCCCAATGCTCTCTATACTATGTAATCTTTGTTTTGCAATATACACGTGGATTGCCTTTGGGGTACCAGGTGCTTGTATGTTACCGTCATATGCACTACAAAAATAAAGAATTAAAAAAAATAAATAAAAAAAAAAAAAAAAAAACTAGTAATATTCATCCAATCACACACATCAAACTAGTAATATTCATCCAATCACACACATCAAACTAGTCATACTCATCCAATCACACACACCAAACTAGTCATACTCATCCAATTACACACATCAAACTAGTCATATTCATCCAATCACACACACACCAAACTAGTTATACTCATCTAATCACACACACATCAAACTAGTCATATTCATTCAATCACACACACCAAACTAGTCAAACTCATCCAATCACACACACCAAACTAGTCAAACTCATCCAATCACACACACCAAACTAGTCATATTCATCCAATCACACACACCAAACTAGTCATATTCATCCAATCACACACATCAAACTAGTCATATTCATCCAATCACACACACCAAACTAGTCATATTCATCCAATCACACACACCAAACTAGTCATATTCATCCAATCACACACACCAAACTAGTCATATTCATCCAATCACACACATCAAACTACTCATATATTCATCCAATCACACACACCAAACTACTCATACTCATCCAATTACACACATCAAACTAGTAATATTCATCCAATCACACACATCAAACTAGTAATATTCATCCAATCACACACACACCAAACTAGTCATACTCATCCAATTACACACACCAAACTAGTAATATTCATCCAATCACACACATCAAACTAGTAATATTCATCCAATCACACACACACCAAACTAGTCATACTCATCCAATTACACACACCAAACTATTCATACTCATCCAATCGCACACACCAAACTAGTAATATTCATCCAATCACACACATCAAACTAGTAATATTCATCCAATCACAAACACACCAAACTAGTCATACTCATCCAATCGCACACACCAAACTAGTAATATTCATCCAATCACACACATCAAACTAGTAATATTCATCCAATCACACACACACCAAACTAGTCATACTCATCCAATCACACACACCAAACTATTCATACTCATCCAATCGCACACACCAAACTAGTAATATTCATCCAATCACACACATCAAACTAGTCATATTCATCCAATCACACACACCAAACTATTCATACTCATCCAATCGCACACACCAAACTAGTCATATTCATCCAATCACACACACCAAACTAGTCATATTCATCCAATCCCACACACCAAACTAGTCATATGCATCCAATCACACACACCAAACTAGTGATATGCATCCAATCACACACACCAAACTAGTCATATTCATCCAATCACACACACCAAACTATTCATACTCATCCAATCGCACACACCAAACTAGTCATATTCATCCAATCACACACACCAAACTAGTCATATTCATCCAATCACACACACCAAACTAGTCATATTCATCCAATCCCACACACCAAACTAGTCATATTAATTCAATCACACACACCAAACTAGTCATATTCATCCAATCACACACATCAAACTACTCATATATTCATCCAATCACACACACCAAACTAGTCATATTCATCCAATCACACACACCAAACTATTCATACTCATCCAATCACACACACCAAACTATTCATACTCATCCAATCGCACACACCAAACTATTCATACTCATCCAATCGCACACACCAAACTAGTCATATTCATCCAATCACACACACCAAACTAGTCATATTCATCCAATCACACACACCAAACTAGTCATATTCATCCAATCACACACACCAAACTAGTCATATTCATCCAATCCCACACACCAAACTAGTCATATGCATCCAATCACACACACCAAACTAGTCATATGCATCCAATCACACACACCAAACTAGTCATATTCATCCAATCACACACACCAAACTATTCATACTCATCCAATCGCACACACCAAACTAGTCATATTCATCCAATCACACACACCAAACTAGTCATATTCATCCAATCCCACACACCAAACTAGTCATATGCATCCAATCACACACATCAAACTAGTCATATTCATCCAATCACACACACCAAACTAGTCATATTCATCCAATCACACACACCAAACTAGTCATATTCATCCAATCACACACACCAAACTATTCATACTCATCCAATCGCACACACCAAACTAGTCATATTCATCCAATCACACACACCAAACTAGTCATATTCATCCAATCACACACACCAAACTATTCATACTCATCCAATCACACACACCAAACTAGTCATATTCATCCAATCACACACACACCAAACTAGTCATATTCATCCAATCACACACACACCAAACTAGTCATATTCATCCAATCACACACACCAAACTAGTCATATTCATCCAATCACACACACCAAACTATTCATACTCATCCAATCGCACACACCAAACTATTCATATTCATCCAATCACACACACCAAACTAGTCATATTCATCCAATCACACACACCAAACTAGTCATATTCATCCAATCACACACACCAAACTAGTCATATTCATCCAATCACACACATCAAACTATTCATAGTCATATTCATATATATATATATATATATATATAAAAAAATTCACACATTTTTTATTTATTTATTAATTTTCTAATGGCCTATTGCATGGGAATGGGCCTGGGGCTCCTAACCCCTAAGTTAACCCAGCTCTGTCTGCATTGTCTGCCTTAGACTTCTGAGAGTGTCAGAACGCTCTTTTTAAATTAAATAGATAAATAAATCTTTATTTACACGTGACTGGACAAAATAACAACACAGAACCCTCTTTATCCTTTATTATTCTTATTATAAATGGCAGTATTAATAATAATAATAATGGCTCCTACTTCTCTCTCTCTGCATGCTCTGTCGCTAGAATGTAGGATATACTATGTGACAAACACACACCTTCCGCCAATACATTGAGCATTACCCAATTGCAGTTCCCTTTCACATAAATTGACTTCAAACTCTTCACAATAATAAAAAAAAAAATCTCCAATATTTAAACACTATTAAACGCAATATTTCCAATATTTAAACACTAACATTGTTACTCTGGTTCATTCCTTCCAGCAGCAAACCAAATCCAAAAGACACTGTGATAAATGCAGACTTCTTGGGACACCTTGTATCCCCCAATAACCAGCGTTTCTTACCTCGCCTGTCTCCCTTCTATTCCTTCTATCCCTTTACTCTAATTTTCCCCTAAATTCTGCATCTAATTGTTTCTTTGTTTGTTTGTTTTCTTAGTTTTTATTGTATATGACTGATTTTTCTGAACTATGCAGCAAATGTTTTTTGTTTTTTTTTGTTTTTTGAGTTTTTTTGTGTTTGCAAACATTTGCTTGATCTGGCATTCACCTCAGCTACACGTTGATCCATTCAATAAAAAAACAGTTTAAAAAAAAAAAAAAAAAACACCATTGACCACGTTATTCATAAATGTAGACAGCAGTATTATCTACATAACTTTGATGTATTTACTTGCTTGTCACTTGTCCAGCAGAGGGCTCCCCTCCTCCAAGCTACGATTCTAGGAACCGTTACAGGAAAATGATAGTGAAATACCTGGGCTATTTTGGAATGTTTATACTATTCATTACGTATAAGGAGAGGTTATATGGAGTTATATAGAGAGGTTATATAAGTAATAGGAGGAGTTATAGGGAGAGGTTATATGGAGTAATAGGAGGAGTTATAGAGAGAGGTTATATGGAGTAATAGGAGGAGTTATAGGGAGAGGATATATGGAGTAATATGAGGAGTTATAGGGAGAGGATATATGGAGTAATAGGAGGAGTTATAGAGAGAGGTTATATGGAGTAATAGGAGGAGTTATAGGGAGAGGTTATATGGAATAATAGGAGGAGTTATAGGGAGAGGTTATATGGAATAATAGGAGGAGTTATAGAGAGAGGTTATATGGAGTAATAGGAGGAGTTATAGGGAGAGGTTATATGGAATAATAGGAGGAGTTATAGAGAGAGGTTATATAAGTAATATGAGGAGTTATAGGGAGAGGTTATATGGAGTAATAGGAGGAGTTATAGAGAGGGGTTATATAAGTAATATAAGGAGTTATAGGGAGAGGTTATATGGAGTAATAGGAGGAGTTATAGAGAGAGGTTATATGGAGTAATAGGAGGAGTTATAGGGAGAGGTTATATGGAGTAATAGGAGGAGTTATAGGGAGAGGTTATATGGAGTAATAGGAGGAGTTATAGGGAGAGGTTATATGGAGTAATAGGAGGAGTTATAGGGAGAGGTTATATGGAGTAATAGGAGGAGTTAAAGGGAGAGGTTATATGGAGTAATAGGAGGAGTTATAGGGAGAGGTTATATGGAGTAATAGGAGGAGTTATAGGGAGAGGTTATATAAGTAATAGGAGGAGTTATAGGGAGAGGTTATATGGAGTAATAGGAGGAGTTATAGGGAGAGGTTATATGGAGTAATAGGAGGAGTTATAGGGAGAGGTTATATAAGTAATAGGAGGAGTTATAGGGAGAGGTTATATAAGTAATAGGAGGAGTTATAGGGAGAGTTATAGAGAGAGGTTATATAAGTAATAGGAGGAGTTATAGGGAGAGGTTATATGGAGTAATAGGAGGAGTTATAGGGAGAGGTTATATGGAGTAATAGGAGGAGTTATAGGGAGAGGTTATATAAGTAATAGGAGGAGTTATAGGGAGAGGTTATATAAGTAATAGGAGGAGTTATAGGGAGAGGTTATATAAGTAATAGGAGGAGTTATAGGGAGAGGTTATATGGAGTAATAGGAGGAGTTATAGGGAGAGGTTATATGGAGTAATATGAGGAGTTAAAGGGAGAGGTTATATGGAGTAATAGGAGGAGTTATATGGAGAGGTTATATAGAGTAATAGGAGGAGTTATAGGGAGAGGTTATATGGAGTAATAGGAGGAGTTATAGGGAGAGGTTATATGGAGTAATAGGAGGAGTTATATGGAGAGGTTATATAGAGTAATAGGAGGAGTTATAGGGAGAGGTTATATGGAGTAATAGGAGGAGTTGTAGGGAGAGGTTATATAAGTAATAGGAGGAGTTATAGGGAGAGGTTATATAAGTAATAGGAGGAGTTATAGGGAGAGGTTATAGGGAGTAATAGGAGGAGTTATAGGGAGAGGTTATATGGAGTAATAGGAGGAGTTATAGGGAGAGGTTATATAAGTAATAGGAGGAGTTATAGGGAGAGGTTATATGGAGTAATAGGAGGAGTTATAGGGAGAGGTTATATGGAGTAATAGGAGGAGTTATAGAGAGAGGTTATATAAGTAATAGGAGGAGTTATAGGGAGAGGTTATATGGAGTAATAGGAGGAGTTATAGGGAGAGGTTATATGGAGTAATAGGAGGAGTTATAGAGAGAGGGTATATGGGTTATATGGAGTAATAGGAGGAGTTATAAGGAGAGGTTATATGGAGTAATAGGAGGAGTTATAGGGAGAGGTTATATGGAGTAATAGGAGGAGTTATAGGGAGAGGTTATATGGAGTAATAGGAGGAGTTATAGAGAGAGGTTATATGGAGTAATAGGAGGAGTTATAGGGAGAGGTTATATGGAGTAATAGGAGGAGTTATAGGGAGAGGTTATATGGAGTAATAGGAGGAGTTATAGGGAGAGATTATATGGAGTAATAGGAGGAGTTATAGAGAGAGGTTATATGGAGTAATAGGAGGAGTTATAGGGAGAGGTTATATGGAGTAATAGGAGGAGTTATAGGGAGAGGTTATATGGAGTAATAGGAGGAGTTATAGGGAGAGGTTATATGGAGTAATAGGAGGAGTTATAGAGAAAGGTTATATGGAGTAATAGGAGGAGTTATGGAGAGAGGTTATATGGAGTAACAGGAGGAGTTATAGTGAGAGGTTATATGCAGTAATAGGAGGAGTTATAGGGAGAGGTTATATGGAGTAATAGGAGGAGTTATAGGGAGAGGTTATATGGAATAATAAGAGGAGTTATAGAGAGGGGTTATATAAGTAATATGAGGAGTTATAGGGAGAGGTTATATGGAATAATAGGAGGAGTTATAGAGAGAGGTTATATGGGGTTATAGGAGGAGTTATAGTGAGAGGTTATATGGAGTAATAGGAGGAGTTATAGGGAGAGGTTATATGGAGTAATAGGAGGAGTTATAGAGAGAGGTTATATGGAGTAATAGGAGGAGTTATAGAGAGAGGTTATATGGAGTAAAAGGAGGAGTTATAGAGAGAGGTTATATGGAGTAATAGGAGTTATAGGGAGAGGTTATACGGAGTAATAGGAGGAGTTATAGGGACAGGTTATATGAAGTAATAGGAGGAGTTATAGAGAGAGGTTATATGTAGTAATAGGAGGAGTTATAGAGAGAGGTTATATGGAGTAAAAGGAGGAGTTATAGAGAGAGGTTATATGGAGTAATAGGAGTTATAGGGAGAGGTTATACGGAGTAATAGGAGGAGTTATAGGGACAGGTTATATGGAGTAATAGGAGGAGTTATAGAGAGAGGTTATATGGAGTAATAGGAGGAGTTATAGAGAGAGGTTATATGGAGTAATAGGAGGAGTTATAGGGAGAGGTTATACGGAGTAATAGGAGGAGTTATAGGGAGAGGTTATATGGAGTAATAGGAGGAGTTATAGGGACAGGTTATATGGAGTAATAGGAGAAGTTATAGGGAGAGGTTATATGGAGTAATAGGAGGAGTTATAGGGAGAGGTTATATGGAGTAATAGGAGGAGTTATATAGAGAGGTTATATGGAGTAATAGGAGGAGTTATAGGGAGAGGTTATATGGAATAATAGGAGGAGTTATAGAGATAGGTAATATGGAGTAGTAGGAGGAGTTATAGAGAGAGGTTATATGGAGTAATAGGAGGAGTTATAGGGAGAGGTTATATGGAGTAATAGGAGGAGTTATAGGGAGAGGTTATATGGAGCAATTCGATGTATAATCGGAATAGTCTTGGACTGCATTTGCAAGTCAAACAAGCAAACTATGTCTCTACCCAGTTTATGTGACCATTATTCTGATCTCATTTCAAGTGAAAAATCACTGTACGTTAAAGAGACACCTCTGACTGAATTGTACCAACTACACTTTAGAATCCAAACTAATAATCTGCATTAAGAAATAAATTATTTAAAAAAACAAATGATTTCACATTATTATAAAATTCTAATAGGCTGTGATCGATACGTACCTTACAACTGTTATAGGTCTGCTTAGCAAGCCCATCTGTACATACATCACCCACCTTGGATCGTCTTCTCCGATTCCTATGAAACTCAGGTTCTTAGAATACTGGACCAGAATATTGGACAAGACTCCAAAATTCCACAGGGGGCAGTAAATGTTATAGGAATAAAACATTTAAACTACTAACACACATTAACTATATCTTTACTAGCATGAGAAATAGACTTGAATATGTATTTCACTATGCGCTATGTCAGCTAGTAAGTATAGAATAGGCACCCTTCGGCACTCCAGAATTTCTGGACTACATCTCCCAAAATATTCCTTACAGCTCTAATGTTGGAAAACTATAAGGGGAATGTGTTTGTGCGGTTTTGGGAGAATTACACATTTAGTGTTGTAGCAGCTTCGTTTTATTGAAAAAAAACTCCAAATTGGTATATTATTATTATTATTATTATTATTATGGTATTTATATAGCGCCATCAAATTCCGCAGCGCTTTACAATGGGTGGACGAACAGACATGTAGTTGTAACCAGACACGTTGGACACACAGGAACAGAGGGGTTGAGGGCCCTGCTCAATGAGCTTACATGCTAGAGGGAGTGGGGTAAAATGACACAAAAAGGTAAGGATAGTATTAGACTAGTGACAGTTGCAGAAGAGGAATCAGTTGGGAGCTATTAACAGTTTAAGTGATACGCTTTTATGAAGAAGTGGGTTTTTAATGATTTTTTGAAGGAGTGGAGACTGGGTGAGCATCTAACGGAGGAGGGAAGCGAGTTCCACAGGAACGGTGCAGCCCTCGAGAAATCTTGAATCTTCCCATCAGAGGTGGGAATACGGACAGAAGGGGGGGCGTGGTTTCGGCGCCGACCAAGATGGCCGCGTGAGGAGTGAGCTCCGTCCCGCCGAACCCCCGTTGAAGCTTTTCTACGCCGCAAGTAAGCACCCATGGGGCGCACAAAACGCCCAGAGCATCCCCAGACCCCAGGGAACTCCCAACAGGGCCCCTTAGACGGGTTCTTTCACCCGCAACACGGAGCGAGCGGTGATCCCGCGAGCCCCAAGATGGCGGCTGGGCCTAACCACACCTCAACAGACGCTGCACTGGAGCGGATTGAGGGCACACTCCGAGACCTAACAACAGCTATGGCCACGAAGGCCGACTTACAGACCGCCACAGCCACGCTTCAGGAGTCCATGAGGGCGGAGGTCGCAGGGCTCCGCGCAGAACTAACCACTCATGCGGGCCGCATTACCGCGTTGGAAGAGGCGGATACAGCCCTGGCGGCGCGTGCAGCGTCCACAGACACAGCGGTGGCCAGACAGGGGGAGATGCTGCTGAATATGCGTCGCCACCTTGAAGATGTGGACAATAGAGGTAGGCGATGCAACATCCGCGTGCGGGGTGTACCCGAAGAAGAAGGGGTGGAAGATGCGACAAACACCCTTAGGGAACTCTTTCAACTCATTATGCTGCCTACCCCCCTGCCACAAATTGATTTCGACAGAGCTCATAGGGCTCTGCGACCCAGGAATGCAGAAGATGGCCCGAGGGACCTTGTCTGTTGCCTAAGCTCCTTCCCGGTGAAAAGTAACATCATGACAAAAGCCCGGGAAAGGCCCACTTGGCCCTTCCGGGGAGCCCAGGTCTCGCTGTATAATGACCTATCGCCTATCACTCTAGATGCCAGGCGAGCTCTTCGCCCTGTAACAGCGGCCCTGAGGGAACATAACGTAACCTACAAATGGGGCTTCCCCTTCGCTTTAATGGCAAGACACCAAAACCGATGGATTACCCTGAGATGGCCTGAGGAGGTACCGAGATTCCTGGAGGAACTAGGCCTCCCCTCTCAGACAGTCCCCAACTGGATTCTCAGCTCATTGGGCCCCCCCCCCCGAGGCCGCGGAGGGAGCCGAGACAACGGGCCACGGGTGCCCAGGCTACCCCCCACCCCGGACGATATGGAAGACCGACATCACCGGAAGAATAGTTGCAGCCCCATCCACCCACCGCGGGTAACCGCAGGATACTTTCCACTAGAGGGTCCTGTCTCAGGACGATGCTGACACCACGACTTGAGCTCCCCCTCTTGACGGGAACAGGGTCTCGCATTTGCTTCTACCGATCCACAGAATCCGAGATTCACGAGTAGTGTGCTTTCAGGTACTCTGGGACACTGTATTCAAGGTTTGGGGTGGGGGGCACTGGGGGGGGGGCACATACCTGGTCCTGGCATACTTACATCTACATCTAAACATACGCCTATACCTCCCGCACTCCACTCCACTCTCTCAGCGAGACTCACAGCTTTTTGACCAGAGACAATACCTTAAGTGGAACAGTTTGGCGGACCCTTGGGTGGGGGGATCTGGGGGGAGAGATGGGCATGGAAGAAATTGGGTGGTATATTGGTAGATGAGGGGTCTCGTGGAAGGAGACCTAGTAGCGTTGTGTTTTATTCTTAATGCATGTATTGATATGTTACCTTTTCCCGATATGCATAAACTGTTACATTCATGTGGATCTTGCGATTGCTTGGTCTTCTAGATTTATCTAAGCGCCCCATAGGATACACTTGCATGACAACTCACCTTTACGCCTTGGGGGAGGATCATGGAGGGAGATCAGGTTATGTTCTATGTCGAAACATGTATTAATGTATTGCCTTTTTACTGCTATGTGCACACCGTTGAATGCATATGTTTACTACGACTGTTCACACTTATATATACCCCCAAGCATACCACTCCTCACATCCACATAATGTCTACTACTCACGCCCTAGACATACACCTTCGCGTGTACACCCCACGTCAGGCCCGCTTACCGCGGCCACCTAACAACTGATACACAAACGTGACCCCCCTCTTTCTCACTCAGCCCCCCTCCCCTCCACCTCTCCACCTGCCCCCCCCCTCCAGGGACATTGCGACACTCAAGGCGGACGTAACGCAAAACCGCGGCGGGTGGATAGGGGATAGTTGATACAGAGGGTCACTCTGGAGGGGACTGAGGTCCCCTAGCGACGGACCCTTGTACATACCATTAGTTTGGGGAACCAGACGTACGTCACCAGACTGCCGTTACGGCCACCCCTCACTCATAGGTTGCTGGGATACACCGAGAGTAAGCAGAAGGACTATCACACGGGAGCTCCATGTGGGAGGGATATACCTGGGGAAAGTGGGGTTCCTCTGGAAAACAGCCAGATCATAAGTAACTCTTAGAAT
Organism: Pelobates fuscus; assembly: GCF_036172605.1. Taxonomy (NCBI): domain Eukaryota; kingdom Metazoa; phylum Chordata; class Amphibia; order Anura; family Pelobatidae; genus Pelobates; species Pelobates fuscus. The sequence goes on along the minus strand of NC_086319.1, from coordinate 372,872,218 downwards.
AATCACCAAAAACCTAACCCCTGACGCTTATGTATCTTCTTACCGCTGACGCCCAATTACAGGGATTGCTTTACTTTGCTAATACAGCACTGAGGGGGCGAACGGGGGCGGGAGCATACCGTTCATCAGTGAACCTCATCTGGTCGGAGCTCGAGACACACCCTCACACCCACACGCTCGTGCTGACCGTAGCGCGGCCACACAGGGAGTGCTTCGGTTACCTGGGCTGGTTCCGGTCCGAGGTCCCGCTAGTGTCGGTCGCTGCACGAGACAATCCCCCCCCCCCCCACTCGGGAAGGGGGACATAGATTTGGACCTAGTCCAAATTCTGAGAGGGTATCCACGATAGGGATACATACCTCCTTTTAACTAACAACAGGATTACCAGTCCCGCACCTGGACCACCGGCTCCTGACTTACTCTCCTTCTTAACGTACCCGCTTTCTCTCTGACCCTTTCTACCCCCCCCCCCCCATCACTATCTCCCCCCCCCCTTCCTTCCTCCGCTTGGGCACTGCACTAGTAGCTCTATCGGCTGAGCACCTTCCCTGGGGCAATACAGTACCTTCATTGTCGACTGGCCCAGTAACCATGGCCTATTGCAACACCCCCCTGAAGATTGTCACACAGAACTGTAGGGGCCTTAATATACCAGAGCGTAGGACCCACCTACTGAGGGAACTGAGGAAAAACCATGTGTCGATTGCCTTACTACAGGAGACCCACTTTAAAGAGGGCTCACAGCCCAGGTTACGGAATCGACATTACCCCAATAACTATTTCAGTAACCACCCTATGTCGCACAAAACTGGAGTGGCCATTCTCCTGGCAGCTGAACTCGGTTTTGAGGAACTGGATCGACAGCAGGATTCACTAGGGAGATATCTCTTCCTTAAGGGAGTTATAGCCGGCAAGATCTACACAATAGCCTCCATCTATACACCAAATAAGAGGCAGGCCCCCTTCCTCCGCAACACTCTACAGCAGTTGGAAGACTTCTCGGATGGAATCTTGATTGCGGGAGGTGACTTCAACGTCCCGCTGGACCCGATCTTAGACTCCTCGACGGGACATAGCTGCATACCGCAGCGTACTATCAAATTCATCAGACAAACGATGGAAGATCTAAGACTAGTAGATTGCTGGAGAGTGCTTCATCCCTCGGTGAAGGATTATACCTATTACTCGGCATTCCACAACCGCTATTCTCGCATAGATTATCTCTTTATCACACGTGAGGGGCTGACACACTTGCAGGGAGCTGACATCACCCCGGCAACCTGGTCGGATCACGGTTCGGTCGAGATGACACTCGCTGCCCCCTTATATAAACCGGCGGGATGGAACTGGAGATTGAATGAAGCCCTGCTACTGGACCCAAACATTAAGGAACAGATTCAGCAGGAGTTAGAACGATACTTCCAGGAAAACGATACTCCGGACATCTCCCCGATATCCCTTTGGGAAGCACATAAGAGTGTGATCCGGGGTACGCTCATACGCCTTGCTTCGCAGAAACGGAAATCGTTTATGGCCGAACTCACCGAATTACATCAAACAATCGCAGCACTGGAATGCCGCCACAAGCGATCACAACTGACCGCGGTGTATGGCGAACTGATGGAACACAGGCGGAAACTCAAAGCGCTCCTCTTGAAAAGACATCTCCGCGCGGTGCAACGCACCAAGGGCTTTTACTACGCCCACGCTAATAAAGGCGGCAAATATTTAGCTAGATTGTTGAGAGGCCCCGCCCCCCATAGACAAATCCGTCAGATACGCTTGTCAACTGGGGAAATTTCCCCTTTTCCCGAAAAGATCGCAGAGGAATTCAGGATCTTCTACGAGAAACTTTACAATCTACACCCAACTGCTGCTGGCGCCGAGGCTGCACGGAAACGTTTGACGATACATGACTATCTATCCGAAACAGTCTTGAGCACGTTGGATAGGGATTCGGCGGCGATGATGGATGCCCCGATCAGCGTAGAGGAATTGGCAGCTGCTCTCAAATCGTCCAAGACTGGCAAAGCACCAGGTCCAGATGGCTTCTCCCTAGGATATTACAAAAGCTTCTCAGGTCTGCTCTTGTCACGACTTACTGATGCATTGAACAAAGCGGGAGAAGGGGGATCCCTGGGCAGAGAGTCGGTGGCGGCCACCATCACTGTTCTCCTCAAACCGGGGAAAGACCCCCTACAGTGCGGTAGCTACCGCCCGATCTCGCTCCTAAATGTAGATTCCAAACTGTTCACGAAGGTGCTGGCATCCCGCATGAAACACCTCCTGCCTGACCTAGTACACGCGGACCAAACGGGATTTATTCCAGGTAGGGAAGCCAGAGACAGCACGCTGAGACTATTCGCTATCCAACACCATGCTCGAAAACGGGGGACCCGAATAATGCTACTGTCAACGGATGCGGAGAAGGCATTCGATCGGGTCAACTGGATATACCTGTTGGAAACGTTGAAGTGGCTGGGCTTTGGAGAGAGGCTCTTAACGTGGATCTCAGCTCTATACACGGATCCCAGAGCAACGGTACGGATTAATGGCGCCACAACTGCCGAGTTCCCAATCCGCAACGGCACCAGACAAGGCTGCCCACTCTCGCCTCTGCTGTTCGCGCTTCACCTGGAACCCCTTCTCCAGGCGATCAGGCGAAACCCAGACGTTTTGGGCTACGAGTGGCAGGGTACACAACACAAGGTAGCTGCATACGCGGACGATCTCCTCTTCTTCGTACACAACCCACGAGTCACTCTACCTTGCCTCCTCACAGAAATCAACAGATTCGGACGGATATCCGGCTTCAAACTTAACATTTCCAAATGTGAGACGCTGAACATCTCGCTCCCCGCGGAGGAATACCATTCCCTGGAGTCACAATTCGCGTTCCACTGGTGCTATGGCAAGATGAAGTACCTAGGTGTATGGGTGACCACGGAACCTACGGATATGTACGATCATAACTTTACACCCCTTCTGAAGAAGATCTTAATGGATCTGGCTAGATGGTCCCACCCACACATCTCGTGGCATGGCAGGGTGGCTGTGATTAAAATGAATATCCTCCCGAGGGTTTTATACCTCATGCAGACCATACCCCTTGCCATGCCAGCAACTTTCTTCTCTGCCCTAAAAACGGGTGTGATCAAATATGTCTGGAATGGAAGCCGATCCCGGCTACGTCATGACATTCTGTGTCGCCCCAGGATACAAGGTGGGCTCGCACTGCCGGATTTCCGGAAGTATTATCAGGCGGCAGTACTTCAACGCATACTGGATTGGCACATAACACCTACGACCAAACAATGGGTGACCCTGGACAGGGGCCTTATGGGCCGGGCGATGGAGGCAAAAATCTGGGGGAAGTATGCGGGACGGCCCGCCCCAGCGACCGAGGAGGGATTGACCCTACAGACCCTGCGGAGCTGGCACACACTGAGGGGACAGGAACACATATCCCCACTACCCAGCCCTATGCTACCGATCACGCATAACGAGGAGCTGGGCGGAGGCCTCCCAGCGGGAACGTGGACCAGTGAGAACACGCGTGACTATATACCCATTTACACGGTCCTCTCTGCTGGAAGGGTACGAGACTTCCCATCATTGCTAGCGGACAGACCACGGACACCTCTCTTACATCTTCGGTACCTACAGCTGAAACACTTCCATGCCTCAATACCGCATAACGAACGTTTAAATAGAGACCTCACTTGGTTCGAAGAACTATGTGACCGGGGAACCCCCCTTGAGCATGCTATCTCGAAGTTATATCAACATTTGCTAGCAGGTGGCGCTTCCACCCAGATGACATTCAAACGACAATGGGAGTGTCAGCTGGGAAGAGCACTCACTACTCAACAGTGGGAATTAGCGTTACTTTGGCAACATAAGAGTACTACGAGCTCTTACTACCAAGAGATGAATTACAAACTCATATCCCTATGGTACAGGACACCAGTATTTTTGCACCGCATTAATCCGTCCCACCCCTCGGTGTGCTGGAGATGCCAAGACGAAAGGGGGACGGTATCCCATATCTGGTGGGAGTGCAGAATAATAACACCCTACTGGGACTTGATCAAAACCTCGCTGGAACTCATCTTGGGGGACATACCTGATTGGACAGCAGAACTTGCCCTATTACACATCTCCACTCAGTCCATCTCAGTATACAAGAAGTCAATCCTCCGACATTTACTTAACGCCGCCAAAGCAAACATCCCAGCCCACTGGAAGACGGACGTGGTGCCGACCAAGCAAGAATGGATACACAGGGTGGAGGAGATTCAAGGGGCAGAGGAGGCTCGGGCCACCATCACTGGCCGGGGGACCAAACACGTCGAAATGTGGACCCCGTGGTTCTTATATATTGCCAGATATCGACAGGAGGAGGTAGCTCGTGGTAGCGGTGCTGACAGTGCAATGCCCACCCCCCTCTGACTCCCCTCCTTCCCCACTATGCTCTGGACCCATAAGGGCCAGGTGTACACGGGCCCGGGACTGGTAGGGCCACATACAGAACGGAAGTTTCAACATACGACTTGTGACAGACAATGACATCTAAGGATAGTGACTCTTTGACTGTAATCTGAGAACGGGTTGTAGACGCGGATTACTCACCCATCACCAGGGATAAGTACCGCCCTGACCGACCTATGAACGGGACGAAATCTAAACTTCGATGCCTCGACTAAACAGCACCTACCAATACATGAGTGACGGGTTCGGTAACTCCGGCCATGACTCGCATGAGACTTGATCCTGACATAGATACAATGGAATGGGGCCGACATAGCCCAACAACTGAGTCTCGAGCTCCGCTTCAGGTGGCGGTCGTGGGGATCGGATGAGCCCCCCCCTTAGTCACGAGCCCTAGGGGATGATACTCTCAAATATGGGTTGTGGGCTCCGCGTTTGGAGCTGGGGAGGGACGGGGAACGGGATGATCAACCCAGCAGAAAAAGATACATAGGCGTCATTAACCACATAACAGCATAATTGATACACGACCAAGACGCGGAAGAGGCAATAACTCTGATACCCTACCGCATGTGCCCGATATGACCCAGTTGGTCCCCGACCCTTGCCCCTCCTAGGCTCGATTCTGCCCTGTCCCTCCTGACCTGAAATGGCATACCCCCCTTCACGGGCTACCCGACTCACCTTCCCCCCAACATGACAGGGTATAAATGACTTTGCTTAGTTGGAGATGACTATATATAAGATGTATTAACCTAACCTACAACAAACACGAACACAAGTAGTTTCCGACATAAAAATGCCAGTGCGCTGGGTGCACCTGTACCTACATACAATTGTTGAACCTATCCGCAGTTTGTTAAATTATACTTTTACTTGTACACCCACATTATGCGTAACGCTTTCACCCAAAGCGATCATAAGTATATTGCAGCCTATTGGGCCCACAGTCACGGTTGGGTCCGTTTATGCGAATATACCAATCATGGACGAGAGGAACATGTCGCACCTCTTCCCTGAGGTTAGGTGCCATAGGTGCTGTATCCAACCATGCACCCAGAACTTTGGAATGTGACTAGACATGATGCGCATATTTGTATTTTGATGAAACGCATACTTTAATGTTTATCCTGTTAACCTTTAAAACAATGTACTCCTTTGTTTCCGGCCTGCGAGCCGATCTATCGTACGTGTTATACCACAATAAACAGATTTACAAAAAAAAAAAAAAAAGAATACGGACAGAAGATAGACGTAAGATAGACGTAAGTATACTGATATAGTTGATAAGCCTATACCTCTTGATTAAAGCACACACAAATCAAAGTTTGTTTTATTATACTAGAACATGAACAACAACAAATTTTAATCACACAATTACCTCTTGTCAAATACTTGAAAGCAGCAGGTGATTACCACCAAAAATATTACTTCAGTCTGCAATAGACAGGTATAAAGTAAGGAAGGGTGCAGTATGTATTGCAAAAACCAAGGGCCAATCCCAGATAGATTCAACTTTAAAGTGAACTTGTTAGGTCCAGGGCTAGTTTTACATTACACACACCCTTTGGCATTAATTCAGACCCAGACAGAAGGCCACAAAATACAAAGCCTTTCAAGATAACTTACAGTATCTCACAAAAATAAGTACACCCCTAACATTTTTGTAAAAATGTATTATTTATTATATCTTTTCATGTGACAACACTGAATAAATGACACTCTGCTACAATGTAAAGCAGTAGGTGTACAGCCTGTATAACAGTGTAAATTTGCTGTCCCCTCAAAATAACTCAACACACAACCATCAATGTCTAAACTGCTGGCAACAAAAGTGGAAATGTCCAAATTGGGCCCATAGTGTCAATATTTTGTGTGGCCACCATTATTTTCCAGTAATCCATGTCCTTAGTCTGCTTGTCTTCAGCAAACTGTTTACTGGCTTTCTTGTGCATCATCTTTAGAAGAGGCCTCCTTCTGGGACGACAACCATGCAGACCAATTTGATGCAGTGTGCGGCATATGGTCTGAGCACTGACAGGCTGACCCCCCACCCCTTCAACCTCCTGCAGCAATTCTGACAGCGCTCATACGTCTATTTCCCAAAGACAATCTCTGGACACGACGCTGAGCACATGCACTCAACTTCTTTGGTCGACCATGGCGAGGCCTGTTCTGAGTGGAACCTGTCCTGTGAAACCGCTGTATGGTCTTGCCCACCGTGCTGCAGCTCAGTTTCAGGGTCATGGCAATCTTCTTATAGCCTAGGCCATCTTTATGTAGAGCAACAATTCTTTTTTTCAGATCCTCAGAGAGTTCTATGCCATGAGGTGCCATGTTGAACTTCCAGCGACCTGTATGAGAGAGTGTGAGAGCGATAACACCAAATTTAACACACCTGCTTCCCATTCACACCTGAGACCTTGGGGAGGGAAAATGGATAATTGGACTCAATTTGGACATTTCCACTTAGGGGTGTACTCACTTTTGTTGCCAACGGTTTAGACATTAATGGTTGTGAGTTGAGTTATTTTGAGGGGACAGTAAATTTACACTGTTATACAGGCTGTACACCAACTGCTTTACATTGCAACAGAGCATGATTTCTTCAGTGTTGTCACATGAAAAGATATAATAAAATATTTACAAAAATGTGAGGGGTGTACTCACTTTTGTGAGATACTGCATGGTTATATTTGAACCAAAAGAAAACAAAAACTTACCAACTGTGAATAAGGGACGGATCACATTTAATATCATAGAATATATATGAAGTTAAAAAAGAACACTTTTCAGTGGACCCTGGATTGTAGTGTACAAGAGTTCATGGGCTGTTATATGGGGGACTACCTGCACCGCACAAGAGGACCAGCAGCAAATAAAGCTGCACATTAGTTAATAAAGCTGCACATTAGTTTATAAAGCTGCACATTAGTTAATAAAGCTGCACATTAGTTTATAAAGCTGCACATTAGTTTATAAAGCTGCACATTAGTTTATAAAGCTGTACATTAGTTAATAAAGCTGCACATTAGTTAATAAAGCTGCACATTAGTTAATAAAGCTGCACATTAGTTTATAAAGCTGCACATTAGTTTATAAAGCTGCACATTAGTTTATAAAGCTGCACATTAGTTAATAAAGCTGTGGCATAAAACGTTTGACAAAACAAAACAGGTGGTCTGTCTTCTAGGTGTGATGCCGATTAATTCTTATATTCTGGGGAAGAAATAAAAGGGAAAGAGGTGACTTCATGGCATGGCTCTAACCCATGGGCATTGCCAATTAGAAAGACCCCATCTCTGGACATGTATACACATTTTTCTAGATTTTGTGGAGTGGTTCATTATGTTACAGAAAGAATTCTGGGAATTGTGTCTCATCTTTTCTATAAGAGAAAGAGAGTGAGCGCTAAATGTTCTGTTGTGCACCTTCTACATATCTCAGATAGAACCTTGGGAACAGTCCACATTGTGCACAGTAATTCCAAACAAATCCTGTTTCCTCAATTCTCCCAGAATTCCCGGCTCATTGTGCAAAAGATCACATGTTTCAAACTTTATCCAGCTTTTCCGCTTGTCCCTTAGCAATGCAGCACGATTTTAAACACAGCTTTTTAAACCAAAGCATGGATTGTGAACCAAAATGGGCAAAGATGAAAAACCATGCATGGGCCATAACATATTCATGTTTTGGGTATCATCAGCGTGGCACTAGTTCCAGTCCACGTTGAAGTCTTTTTGTTAGTCCATAGCCAAGTACTAAGTTGTGGTGAGACCAACAGCAATAACTACATAAACCATTGGTTTATGTATGTTCAAAACTTGATGTTGTGCAGTTCATATTTCAGCACCAGGCTGATGAGACCCAAAAGGTTGAACCTCTACAGTTCATGGCTGGTCAGTGGTTTTGGTCATTGGTCCATCTGGATCACTAAGCATGGTTTGGCTTGAAAGCTATAGTTAAAATAGTGCTTTATAGCTTAGGGTAATTGCAGTAACGCAGGATGAAGTCTGAAACACTATACCTGCCTGTGCTTATTTGCCAAGCTGGAAATGCTAGAACAATCAGGGAAAACAGGATTTTTCAAAATGACTATGCCAAAGGTAGATTTTCCCAAGGTCCTATTTTATTGTTCTGACATGATACAGAACAATAAAATATGAATTTAAATATAAATATTATTATCATTATAATGCCATCAATGGGTTTTGGGATATTATAATAAAACCACAACATACACTTTACTATAATCTATCTTTTATAATGCATTATTTATAATGCATTCCTGCCAACATTTCAAATGGACAAAGAGGGACACTTTAATGTTAGGGGTGTGCGTGGGGGTGCAACCAGGGCAGGACTATTCAGAGAAAGTTTAGGTGACTATCTAATAATAACGTGTGCAGCTAAAATGTAATTTAGAACAATGTATCGTATTCACAAAAATGTATTTCTAAACATATTTATTGTAGTTTAAAGACACATTACTGGGAGTATTATTGCTGTGGAGCTCTGCTAGACACTCAGTCACATTACTGGGAGTATTATTGCTGTGGGGCTCTGTTATACACTCAGACACATTACTGGGAGTATTATTGCTGTGGAGCTCTGCTAGACACTCAGTCACATTACTGGGAGTATTATTACTGTGGAGCTCTGTTATACACTCAGTCACATTACTGGGAGTATTATTGCTGTGGAGCTCTGTTATACTCTCAGACACATTACTGGGAGTATTATTGCTGTGGAGCTCTGCTAGACACTCAGTCACATTACTGGGAGTATTATTACTGTGGAGTTCTGTTATACACTGAGACACATTACTGGGAGTATTATTGCTGTGGAGCTCTGCTAGACACTCAGTCACATTACTGGGAGTATTATTACTGTGGAGTTCTGTTATACACTGAGACACATTACTGGGAGTATTATTGCTGTGGAGCTCTGCTAGACACTCAGACACATTACTGGGAGTATTATTGCTGTGGAGCTCTGTTATACACTCAGTCACATTACTGGGAGTATTATTGCTGTGGAGCTCTGTTATACACTCAGTCACATTACTGGGAGTATTATTGCTGTGGAGCTCTGTTATACACTCAGACACACCAACAATATGGAGCTCCTAGAAAAGGGGGACATTAGGATAGATAAGAGGAACAGATGGATTTGGGTCCGAAATAAGGACTTGGAAGCATGCTAAGATTTAGTTTGTTATGATAGTGTAGGAGTGGTTAATGTAAGTGTTAGGACAGCGTGGGGTTAACGAAAGGTGATTATTGTTATGGCAGTAGAAGGAAAACACATGTCATATATCGCTGCCTAAGATTAGTGGGAGTTAGGAATACATTTAGGAATAAACTGGATTAAATGGCGGCAGCTGACGCTCAGGAGTGTAACTCCCACTAATCCCTGACAGACTGGGACAGGTCTTTGATCGGGGGTTTCCTCTCACTATCACAGACCATAGTGACCATATTTGAACCCTGCACTGCAATAAACCCCAATAAGATGGATAACCCTTTTAAGTGGGTCAATCTGTTATGAGTTTTAATTAAGTTAAAGCCAGGCCAGCTAAAATGGGGTACAATGACATTGTGGCAATCCTATGCAATAAACCCATGTTACTTTGCCAAGTCAGGTATTTTAAAAACATGAAGCTACTCGGGTATACAGTTTACAGTGTTTTCTTGTAGTTATATTATATGTATAGTGCCAAAATGTTCTGTAGTGCTGAGTATATACACATTAATTATTTTATTTAAACAATCAGAAGTCGATTATGAGCCAGTATGTGCAGTGTTTATTTATTTAACGCCAATAAAGCTGAACTGGAACAATTCTCTAAATGAACTGTCTGTGCAGGTTGTCCAGTCTGGACTTATGTTTAAAATTCCCTTTGAATTTTTACTTAAGAGAATAACCCTGTTAGCACAGGAAAATTACCTTGAAGTGTATTTACTAAACAGCTAGTTGTGATGGGTTGACAAATGACCTACAAAATTAAGGCCAAACGTGTTAGAAAATTAGGCATCTGTCAGCTCATATCATCTCACAACATCTCCATTTAGAAGATTAATTAAATAGGGACTTGTAGGGAATTGTGAACTGAATTATAAAATGTATCTGTATCTGTGTGTGTGAGTATAAGTATAAAATTTATCAATTTATCTACCATATGAACTCACAATTATATACCTTCTTAACCACATAAAACACACACTGGCAACGGATAGGTCTGTTAATATAGGAGGTGTGTAGTTACTTAAAAGCATTTATACAATGTGACATGCCTACAACTGGTCAGACATCTGCCTATAACTAGCCCCTGGCACGTGTATTATGTGAATGTGCTGTACTTTATATATATATATATAGAGAGAGAGAGAGAGAGACAGACAGATAGACAGATAGATTGAGATACATTTATATATTTATATCTATCTATATATAATAATATATTATATCATCTAATATATATATTCATTATTTTTTAATTTATTAAGGTTTTACAATTTAGGTAAGAATTTATGCCACAATAAAGCAGATGTAAAAATAAATAAATTAAAAAATAAAGTGTGATGATTCCCCAAAGTGGGCTAACTTACACTCCTGACCCAGCTCAGCTCACCCACATGATTTCATTGTTTTGAGAACTGAACATATAAAGGGTCCCCCTCCGCCTCCCCCAACATAACATGAAGCTGTAACCCCGCCCCCAGCACGCTCTGGCTGCTTTGGCCACGCCCCTCCCCGTGTTAATTCCGAACCCTGGGGCCGAGTGCCCGAGCTGTGCGCCGTGACGTCACGCAGTGTGCGTAGGCCAGTCCTGTCCCCAGCCCAGGCTCCAAGCTCAGGCTCCAGTCCTGGGAGCTGTGAGCAGGTTACTGCAGCTCTGGCTCCCTGTCCTTCCTCCAGCCTCTCACTGCAGCTTACTGTATGGTGGATCTCATCTTCCCCTACCCTCTCCTGGCTGCCATGGGGGATCATTCAAAAAGTAAGTTTATCTCAGCTCTGAAGTTTCTTTTTTTCTATTCACATAAACTTTTATTTTATTTATTTTTTTGTTCTTATTACCACCCCATCTCAGGATGACTGGATCTGAGTGGTACCCATCTCCACACATTGTGCCCCAACTTTACCCCTTCTCTTCCCATCCTCTGACCTGGTCTCCTGGCTCTCTGACTGGCCCAGGACTGTGTCTGTAATAAAGGATAGCTTCATCCCAAGCTGCATTTAAACTGCAATGAAGAGGACATGCAATGTCCACCAAAAAAAAACCCTCTGGATATAAATTATCATTGCTTTGCATGATGCTGCAGCTTGCTTTAATATATCCATATACCTATATATCTTTATATCCTCCTGCGATAATGCATGAATGTGTGCTTTATACACTGTAACCTGTTTAAATATAATATAGAAGTGATGTATATAAATATATACACCGCTAAATATATATATATTCCAAGTGTATTTATACTTGGTCATGAGAAATTAGAATTTAGATCTGTGTATATTCTACCGCATTCAAGTAGTTGAAATATTTTTTTTTAATATTTTACACAAGATGTAAAATAATTGCATTACAGTAATTATTGTATTAAGAATTTTGGAAGATCAAGCTTTCGGAAGACCCTCTTTTTTTTTTTTTTTATAAAGTTTAAAGGACTACTAGTTAATGAATTTATTAATATAACAATATATTTAAATGTAAATCCCTATATTGATGTATAGTTTGTATTTATACAATCCTATTTGTATAGCTATAAGATAAATACATTCGGAATATAAATACTAATTTATCCTGATGTGAATCGTTATTATACTGATTCTAGAAAATATAAATGTCCCTGGTCATCTAGCCTATTTACACGATATCTATAATATTACAGATAGATAGATAGATAGATAGATAGAAATAGACAGACAGATAACTCCTCATTAAATTGCTGCATGTGGGTTAACTTTTAACACTCTGGGATCTTCTCCTTCTGGTTGTTCAGTGTGTAAGTAAAGTCTGTCCAATGTAAGTGTGTTTGTGATATGCCCTGGTTTTACTGTGTGTTTGTGACATGCCCTGGGATTGTTGTGTGTTTGTGACTTGTCCTGGTATTACTGTGTGTTTGTGATATGTCCTGGTATTACTGTGTGCTTGTGACATGCCCTGGGATTGTTGTGTTTGTGACTTGTCCTGGTATTACTGTGTGTTTTATGACATGTGCTGGGATTGCTGTGTGTTTGTTACAAGTCCTGGTATTACTGTGTGTTTGTGACATGTCCTGGGATTGTTGTGTGTTTGTGACATGTCCTGGGATTGTTTTGTGTTTGTGACAAGTCCTGGTATTACTGTGTGTTTGTGACATGTCCTGGGATTGTTGTGTGTTTGTGACATGTCCTGGGAATGTTGTATGTTTGTGACACAGATTGAGACAAACCAGATCTCCCAGTTATTATTTGTTGTTGCTGCAGACCCACGTTATTTAATGGGTGTGATGGGGACACATTCCTGTCACCAATACCTGGGGGACAGTTACATGGGAGTCCCAGATTACAGACTGGAAACTCTGGGTCACACAGAGAACTCACTGCCCCCAAGTAATGAGTATACACCTAATGTCACAAACCCCACGCCGCATTTGTAGATATTATTGTATTTTATTTATTTGTGTGATTGTTGTGTTACACACGAGTTACAGATCTTTACTGTCCTCGCACACAGAAATTACACTCATAATCCAATGTGTGTGTGACTATGACAATAACAACTCAATCCAAAACTATTTGTGTTATTGTTCAAATGCACAACTATACAATTATCACAATTTTAGACACTTGTGTGATATATTTATAATTTTCACAATTCTGCATCACTGTGTGTGGTTGGGACACATATACATTAAAGCCCATTACCAGTCCAGGTGTGCTATTCACCCACAGGTGACTGTGTTTTGGGTACACAGGACAGGACCCCCAGGTGACTGTATGTGATGGTGACACAGGAGAGGCTCATGGTGACTGTGGGTGATGGTGACACAGGACAGGTCCCCAGGTGACTGTGTGTAATGGTAACACAGGAGAGGCTCATGGTGACTGTGTGTGATGGTGACATAGGACAGGTCCCCAGGTGACTGTGTGTGATGGTGACATAGGACAGGCACCCAGGTGACTGTGTGTGATGTCCCTGTGTGACACACGTGCTGTGTGTTGCTGGCACATGTAGGTAACTGTGTGCTCCTCTCCCTGGCAGAAAAGTCCGGACTGGCTGTGTGTGTTGGCTGTGGCAGCCACATCCTGGACCAATACATCCTGAGAGTGTCCCCAGACCTGGAGTGGCATGCAGCCTGCCTGAAGTGTGCTGAGTGCAGCCAGTACCTGGATGAGAACTGCACGTGTTTTGTGAGAGACGGCAAGACTTACTGCAAGAGAGACTATATCAGGTGAATACAGCCTGCCTTCCAACCCTCTGTGCCCACTCTCATCTCCATGGGATCAAAGCAGAAAAAATATAATTATTAAAGAAAAATTAAATATTAAAAACAAAAAAACGATAATATATATATATATATATATATATATATATATATATATACACACACACAATTGTTAAAACACATTTTAATTTATATTAATGTTTATATTGGCCCATTCTCCAATACTCCACATTTCTCTAATCTGCAGAATTCACCCATAACAAGAAATAATAAAAAAACAAAAAAACAAAAAAAAAAATAACAGATAGAAATTAGATGTTTGCAGAAGGGAAAAAAAAAAAACCTTATTTTCTGTAAAATTGTCAACTTTCTTTCCACCGTAGACCGAATGCTAATAATATAATTTATTAAATACAAATATTATTATTAGGACTTTGATTATTATTATTATTTCTCATTATCTGCATGTTGCATATTATCCTTGTTATATAAAACGTTAACTAATATAAATACATTAATAATGCCGTTTAGAACGTTTCTTTATTTCGCTTCCTATTCTAATTATTTCCCCATATATTATATAGCTTGTATTTGAGTATTATAATAATTGAATAGATATAATATATATAATAAATTATTATAAGCATATTTAATAATCCGATCGTTATCTCGCAGTTATATTTTTGTTACATTGTGTATTTTTTCAGCCTGTTATAATGTTTGTTTGTTTCATTTTAGTTTGACTTGTTCAGATTTCTGTATGTTACAAATACTTCGAAATTTCCCTTTTTGGCCCATTATTTCGGTTTATAACCATTATTATTTATTATTTATATTTATGATTTTCTGCAAATAGTGAGATAAATGTAGATCTATGTCAAGTCCTTTTTTTTAACGTTTGATCTATTAAACAAATTTTCTAAAATTATCTTTCATTTTTATTTTCATGAAAACAATGTTTTCGTTTTATTTAATATTTAATTTAATTATCCCCCAATTCTTAAAAAAAATAAAATAAAAAAAGAACAAACACGTTCCATTTTCGATTTGATACATTTTGTATTTATTTATTCCCAAACCTGGCTCTAATGTGCGATTAAACCGGTTTATTTGTTGATGTTTGAGTGACAGTAATCCCATTCCTCGCTCCCCGCTCGATATATGAACCATCGAACTGACTTTATACCGATTACCGTTTTATTTCTTTCTATATTTTGTGAATTTAACCTCTTAGGAGCCGGTTCCGTGATTAATTGTTTTTTTGCCGCTTCTGTGCCTTGAGACCCGGTTACTGAGCTCTGTTTCTGTAAAGCGCTTTATTTCTATCGAGCCCATTTAGACTGCACCCCGAATGTGTCAGACACCCCGGGATAAAGTTGATTTAATTATTTGCAGTAACGAAACTACCTCTCTAGAGCCATGGGGCCAGGGGGGAGGGTAAGAGTTTATATTAGCAGGAAGGAGGCTATTTTATAATAATAATGATAATTATTATGATTACTGTTATTATTATTATTATTATTATTATTATTATTATTATTTATTTTTATTATTATTATGGTTATTACTGTTATTATTATTTCTGTTGTTATTATTATTATTATTAATAATATTATTATTATGATTTATTATAATAATTCAGTCGCTTTATCTGCTCTGTCTAAAACCAGTGAGACCGCTCAGAATTGCTTGAAAATTCAATGACTATTTCATACCGTAGGATCTAATGGGTTAATGCATTAAATTGCAGACCGAAATATCTCACATGATAAATTAGCTGAATTTATGAGTTTGACTTTTTTTTGGCCTAAGATGTACCGTTTGCTGGTGAATGAATCCCAGTTTTAGTAAATACAGTCCTGTAGATAGATCTCTTTGCCTGCTGTCTGCAGTCATTGTAGGGATAGTGATCAGAAGGAAGTAAGGCAGTATCTGGGTGGATCTTATAGTGCTCTCTGTATATGTGGAAATGTGGGTATATTGAAAATGTTTATGGCTGGGGAAGAGTATAAACTATGGGCTCAGCACTCAGTAAATGTATGTCAGCATCCTAGCCCTTCTGCACAGTGTATTATATCTGTGTGCCTACAAATCACTGTGTCTAAATGATTTGATTTACTATTCTGTGCTACTGCATAACTATGCATTGTCAGTGCCTGGGATCGCTGCATAGTGTGTTATCACAATCATATCTTACTGTATCACTGTGCATAGTGTGTTATCACCATCATATCTTACTGTATCACTGTGCATAGTGTTATCACAATCACATCTTACTGTATCACTGCATAGTGTGTTATCACCATCATATCTTACTGTATCACTGTGCATAGTGTTATCACAATCACATCTTACTGTATCACTGCATAGTGTGTTATCACCATCATATCTTACTGTATCACTGTGCATAGTGTTATCACAATCACATCTTACTGTATCACTGTGCATAGTGTGTTATCACCATCATATCTTACTGTATCACTGTGCATAGTGTTATCACAATCACATCTTACTGTATCACTGCATAGTGTGTTATCACCATCATATCTTACTGTATCACTGCATAGTGTGTTATCACCATCATATCTTACTGTATCACTGTGCATAGTGCATTATCACCATCATATCTTACTGTATCACTGTGCATAGGGTGTTATCACCTTCATATCTTACTGTATTACTCTGCATAGTGTGTTATCACCATCATATCTTACTGTATCACTCTGCATAGGGTGTTATCACCACCATATCTTACTGTATCACTGTGCATAGTGTATTATCACCATCATATCTTTTTGTATCACTCTGCATAGGGTGTTATCACCACCATATCTTACTGTATCACTGTGCATAGTGTATTATCACCATCATATCTTACTGTATCACTCTGCATAGGGTGTTATCACCACCATATCTTACTGTATCACTGTGCATAGTGTATTATCACCATCATATCTTACTGTATCACTCTGCATAGGGTGTTATCACCACCATATCTTACTGTATCACTGTGCATAGTGTATTATCACCATCATATCTTACTGTATCACTCTGCATAGGGTGTTATCACCATCATATCTTACTGTATCACTGTGCATAGTGCATTATCACCATCAAATCACTGTGCATAGTGTTATCCCTATCATATCTTACTGTACCACTGTGCATAGTGTGTTATCACCATCATATCTTACTGTATCACTGTGCATAGGGTGTTATCACCATCATATCTTACTGTATCACTCTGCATAGGGTGTTATCACCACCATATCTTACTGTATCACTGTGCATAGTGTATTATCACCATCATATCCTACTGTATCACTCTGCATAGGGTGTTATCACAATCATATCTTACTGTATCACTCTGCATAGGGTGTTATCACAAACATATCTTACTGTATCACACTGCATAGGGTGTTATCACTATCATATCTTACTGTATCACTCTGCATAGTGTATTATCACCATCATATCCTACTGTATCACTGTGCATAGTGCATTCTCACTATTCATATCTTACTGTATCACTGTGCATAGTGTGTTATCACCATCATATCTTACTGTATCACTGTGCATAGTGTATTCTCACTATTTATATCTTACTGTATCACTGTGCATAGTGTGTTATCACCATCATATCTTACTGTATCACTGTGCATAGTGTATTATCACCATCATATCTTACTGTATCACTGTGCATAGTGCATTATCACCATTCTATCTTACTGTATCACTGTGCATAGTGCATTATCACCATCAAATCACTGTGCATAGTGTTATCCCTATCATATCTTACTGTACCACTGTGCATAGTTTGTTATCACCATCATATCTTACTGTATCACTGTGCATAGGGTGTTATCACCATCATATCTTACTGTATCACTCTGAATAGGGTGTTATCACCATCATATCTTACTGTATCACTGTGCATAGTGTATTATCGCCATCATATCCTACTGTATCACTCTGCATAGGGTGTTATCACAATCATATCTTACTGTATCACTCTGCATAGGGTGTTATCACAATCATATCTTACTGTATCACTGTGCATAGTGTATTATCGCCATCATATCTTACTGTAACTCTATGCCTGGTCTATTATCAACATCATATCTTACTGTATCACTGTGTACATAGTGCATTATCACCATCCTATCCTACTGTAACTGTATCACTGTGTTTGGCACATTACCGCAATCATATCTTACTGTATCACTGTGCATAGTGTATTATCACTATCATATCTTACTGTATCACTGTCCATAGTGTATTATCACTATCATATCTTACTGTATCACTGTGCATAGTGTATTATCACCATCATATCTTACTGTATCACACGGCATAGTGTATCATCACCATCATATCCTACTGTATCACTGTGCATAATGCATTATCACCATCATATCTTACTGTATCACACTGCATAGTGTATTATCACCATCATATCTTACTGTATCACTGTGCGTAGTGTATTATTACTATCATATCTTATTGTAGCACTGTGCACAGTGTATTATCACCATCATATCTTACTGTATCACACGGCATAGTGTATTATCACCATCATATCCTACTGTATCACTGTGCATAATGCATTATCACCATCATATATTACTGTATCACTCTGCATAGTGTATTATCACCATCATATCCTACTGTATCACTGTGCATAGTGCATTATCACCATCATATCTTACTGTATCACTCTGCATAGTGTGTTATCACCATCATATCTTACTGTATCACTGTGCGTAGTGTATTATCACTTTCATATCTTACTGTATCACTGAGCCTGGTGCATTATCAGTATCATATCTTACTGTATCACTGTGTATAGTGCATTTTCACCATCCTATCTTACTGTTTCACTGTGCCACATGCATTATCATCATTATATCTTAATGTATCATTGTGTCTGGTGCATTATAACCATAATTTCTGACTGTATCACTGTACCTGGTAAATTGTCATTATCATATCTTACTGTGCCTGGGGAATTATCACCATCACATCTTACTGGTGCATTATAACCATAATTTCTGACTGTATCACTGTACCTGGTAAATTGTCATTATCATATCTTACTGTGCCTGGGGAATTATCACCATCACATCTTACTGTATCACTGTGTATGGTGTATTATCCCCATCATATCTTATTGTATCACTGTTTCTGACGTATTATCACTATCATATCTTATTTTACTGTATTACTGTGCATGGTGCAATATCACTATCATATCTTGCTGTATTACTAGACATGGTTAATTATCACCATCATATGTTAGTGTAGCACTGTGTGTGGTGCATTATAACCGTCATAACTGTGTCATTGTACAGGTTACATTATCATCATCATAACTGTGTCACCTTGCATGATGCATTAACACTATCATATCTTACTGTATCACAATGCCTAGTGAAATATTACCATTATATTTTACTGTATCACTGTGCATGGTGCAGTATTATTACATTTCCCCGTACTTGCCTTATCGCCATCATAACTTAATGTATCATAATGTCTGGTGCATTATCGCCATTGTATATTAAGGTATCATTGTGCAGGATGCATTATCACCATTTTATCATATCTTTGTGCATAGAGCAGTATCGTTACATGTTACTGTATTACTATTACTATTATTACTGTGTTACTCTATTACTGTGCGTAGTACGTTATCATCTAATGTTACATCACTGTGTATACTGCTATATCATATCATGCTACTGTTATAACATCATGTTATTGTATCACTGTGTATACTGTTATAAAATCATGTTATTGTATCACTGTGTATACTGCTATAACATCATGTTATTGTATCACTGTGTATACTGTTATAACATCATGTTGTTGTATCACTGTGTATACTGCTAGAACATCATGTTATTGTATCACTGTGTATACTGCTAGAACATCATGTTATTGTATCACTGTGTATACTGCTAGAACATCATGTTATTCTATCACTGTGTATACTGTTATGACATCATCTTATTGTCAGTCTGTTACTATATAACTCTATATGTTACCTCATCATATTACTGTGTCAGTCTGTTACTATATAACTCTATATGTTACTGTGTCAGTCTGTTACTATATAACTCTATATGTTACCTCAGCGTGTTACTGTGTCAGTCTGTTACTATATAACTCTATATGTTACCTCAGCATGTTACTGTGTCAGTCTGTTACTATATAACTCTATATATTACCTCATCATATTACTGTGTCAGTCTTTTACTATATAACTCTGTGTTACGTCAGCATGTTACTGTGTCAGTTTGTTACTATATAACTCTATATATTACCTCATCATATTACTGTTTCAGTCTTTTACTATATAACTCTATGTGTTACATCAGCATGTTACTGTGTCAGTTTGTTGCTATATAACTCTATATATTACCTCATCATATTACTCTGTCAGTCTGTTACTATATAACTCTGTATGTTACCTTAGCATGTTACTGTGTCAGTCTGTTACTATATAACTCTATATATTACCTCATATTACTGTGTCAGTCTGTTACTATATAACTCTATATGTTACCTCGGCATGTTACTGTGTCAGTCTGTTACTATATAACTCTATATGTTACCTCGGCATGTTACTGTGTCAGTCTGTTACTATATAACTCTATATGTTACCTCAGCATGTTACTGTGTCAGTCTGTTACTATATAACTCTGTATGTTACCTCAGCATGTTACTGTGTCAGTCTGTTACTATATAACTCTGTATGTTACCTCAGCATGTTACTGTGTCAGTCTGTTACTATATAACTCTATATGTTACCTCGGCATGTTACTGTGTCAGTCTGTTACTATATAACTCTATATGTTACCTCGGCATGTTACTGTGTCAGTCTGTTACTATATAACTCTATATGTTACCTCGGCATGTTACTGTGTCAGTCTGTTACTATATAACTCTATATGTTACCTCGGCATGTTACTGTGTCAGTCTGTTACTATATAACTCTATATGTTACCTCAGCATGTTACTGTGTCAGTCTGTTACTATATAACTCTGTATGTTACCTCAGCATGTTACTGTGTCAGTCTGTTACTATATAACTCTATATGTTACCTCAGCATGTTACTGTGTCAGTCTGTTACTATATAACTCTGTATGTTACCTCAGCATGTTACTGTGTCAGTCTGTTACTATATAACTCTATATGTTACCTCGGCATGTTACTGTGTCAGTCTGTTACTATATAACTCTATATGTTACCTCGGCATGTTACTGTGTCAGTCTGTTACTATATAACTCTATATGTTACCTCGGCATGTTACTGTGTCAGTCTGTTACTATATAACTCTATATGTTACCTCAGCATGTTACTGTGTCAGTCTGTTACTATATAACTCTGTATGTTACCTCAGCATGTTACTGTGTCAGTCTGTTACTATATAACTCTATATGTTACCTCGGCATGTTACTGTGTCAGTCTGTTACTATATAACTCTGTATGTTACCTCAGCATGTTACTGTGTCAGTCTGTTACTATATAACTCTGTATGTTACCTCAGCATGTTACTGTGTCAGTCTGTTACTATATAACTCTGTATGTTACCTCAGCATGTTACTGTGTCAGTCTGTTACTATATAACTCTATATGTTACCTCGGCATGTTACTGTGTCAGTCTGTTACTATATAACTCTATATGTTACCTCGGCATGTTACTGTGTCAGTCTGTTACTATATAACTCTATATGTTACCTCGGCATGTTACTGTGTCAATCTGTTACTATATAACTCTATATGTTACCTCGGCATGTTACTGTGTCAGTCTGTTACTATATAACTCTATATGTTACCTCAGCATGTTACTGTGTCAGTCTGTTACTATATAACTCTGTATGTTACCTCAGCATGTTACTGTGTCAGTCTGTTACTATTTAACTCTATATGGTACCTCATGTTATCAATGCTTTTAGTTCTGCTACTGCAAGTATTATATGTTATGATTTTCTTATTTTACATTTTGATTTATCCGTATGAAACTTTTTAACCAGACACCACTAGGCGAATTTTTTGAAAACTATTTTTAATAACATTACTTCTCACCAAAGGCACCATTTTGCTCTGCTTAATAGTATCACACCACAATTTACGAAATCAGCCTGGGGTATAGTATTCTCTTAATCTGACATTATTTTCATATTTTAAACCCACATGTAATTAATTGTGTTTTTCAGGCATTATTCCTAATGCTAGAGTGCCCTAGTCACCTTTTAAAACATGTAGTTTACTTACCTTTTGTCCCGTGCAGCTCTGTCCTCCTCGGTGAAGCATTGCGTGGCTACACACCATGCTGCACCAATCAGATGGTCTTTTTGAGACCATCTTGTTGGAAATAGTGGGGGGGGGGGGGTTTCAGTGAAAGCGGTACTAGTGGCTGTCCATATGACGGCCACTAGAGACGGGTTAACCCTGCATAGAAAACATTGCAGTATCTGCAGATTAGCAATGTTTACAGCCGCAAATTAAAAATAGGAGGCAAATGGCACCAAAACCACTTCAATGAGATGAAGAGTTCTAGGTGCTTATGGTGTCCCTTTAGGCCGTCATCCTGCATTTTACAATCATATTACCTTGTAGGCTATCAGATAGTTATATCACTCAAGTTATATTTAAGATCATTTCACTATTATTTTATTAACAACACAAAATAAAAGTAAACTGAGAGTATATCTATTTTTCTTCCAAACTGACAGTACGTTTGGGAGCGTGTCATCAGACCGTAGCAGCTCACAATGAACCTTATAAGAACGTAACGGATTACAAAGTATTCACTGCAATGTAATACACCAACAACCTTATAACCTCAAACGCAAAAATATTATGGCACGGTTAATCACAAAACGCTACACTGAGGCTAATTAAAACCCGATGGTCAAAAACCTAGACAAAAAATAGCTGATCTAGAAAAATTCTTTAACCTGCCAATTTTAGTCTCACGTTTTCAATTGAAATTTTGATTTGCTATAATTTGGATTTTAGTGCACCGGGCTATTTAATAGAGTGTGAATTGATCAGGATTCAAAGTGAGTTTCGGATTTAAGGCTAGAGTAACTCGACTAAAAAACATAGTTGATCTAATTGTACAGCGCTGTGGGATCTGTTGGCGCATTATAAATACATCTGAAGAATTTTTTTTAAATTTGGCTATTTCAGGCTAAACTTTTTTGAATTCACTTTATATTCATGACAATCCACTCTCCAGTGAATAACTTAAAACTAGTTTTTTATTCAAACATTTTGGCATCATGTTTATATGTAGACTATAGTATTATAATGACCCTTGTATAGCTAAATAATAAAGACTTGCATATTCTGTTTTATACAGTGATCTAAGTAGTGAAAGCATGTGTATACCATTTTCTTTTAAAAAGATGAGCTAAAAGCAAGACAGACTATGCTATTTCTTGTGGACCGTGACAATGTGTAGTGACCACCAGCCATTATAAACACTGTAAAGCCACATTAACTCATTAGGGCCAGTACTAGCGTATGCACAATGTGAACAAGGAGGAGGAGGGGGTCATTTGGCATTTTGCCTAGGGTACCATGATGTCTCATTCTTGCTGTTCCTGTTAATAAAGTTTCTTTAGAACATTCAACATTCCAAGCTTCCTAGACACAGAACTGGCCTGTCTAGTTCCTTATGGATAACATAATATGGGGTTTAGTCATTAAATCAGTTGTAGTGACTTAAAACCCATGCTATAAAAGGGAGGATGCAATAACTGAAGTGAAAAGGTCTCTATATCTATAATCACAGTGTGGCATTTTCAAGCCAATTTTTTTGCCAATTTAGCTTTAAGTTCACAGCATTTTGGTGTTTTTTGGGTTATTCATTAATGAGCAATTTTGTCCAGAATATAACCTACAATAGCCAAAATAAAAATATGCGAGCACATTTCTGAGAATATCTTCCAGTTCGGCTATTTAGACCCAGCATTTAAAATTCACTTTGAATTCTGAACAAGTCACACTTTAGTAAATAACACTGACTGGGAATAAATGATCAATACACAGAGATTACTGCACAGGCAAACAGTCCCCATAGCAATATATAAGGTTTGGCACTCCAGATGTTGTGGACTACATCCCCCATAATGCTCTTACACCCATAATGCTGGCAAAGCATCATGGGAGGCGTAGTTCAAAACATCTGCAGTGCCAAAGGTTGCCTATGCCTGCAATATATCATGGGCTATACAAGGTATCTTTTCAGAATGCTGTGTATCAGTTGCAATGCATTCTGGGGTGCACTGAGAAGTTGTGTTGGAAACATTGCTTTTCATTTTTTACCACTATAATTAGAGGCCAGTATTCCTTAATCTCACCCACAGGTTGTTCAGCACCCGCTGTCCACGATGTCAGGGTACCCTGCCACGCTCGGAGCTGGTGATGAGGGTGGGCGAGCGTGTTTATCACACAGACTGTTTCCGATGTTCAGTTTGCAGTCGGCGACTTCTCCCGGGAGAAGAAATAAGCCTCAGGGACCAAGACCTGCTGTGCGCCGCAGATCACAACCTTCCAGGTATTCAGAGGAACCATATCTGTGAGCATGTTACAAATTGGTGTCAGCTCGTTTAGCTGGGTATTCTTCCTTTCCTGTCTCTCAACATTCTTTTATCATGTCAATTGCTTGTTGCCAAACATCCCCGTTCTATAAATGTAAAGCTTTGTGGAAAATGTTGGTGCTACATAAGGGCTAATAATAATTGTAATTAGTGGGTGACATATGTTGTGTAGATTCATATGAAAAAGCAGACGTCAGGGTGTATTTATTGTGTTTGACTACACGAACAGGTGAATTATTATTACTAGTTATACAGCGCCAACATATACCGCAGCACTTTACAATAATAAAATGGGAATATAACACAACTATGGACCTACAAAGACGTCAAGAGGGCCCTGCTCAAACGAGCTCACAACCAAACAGCATACATTCCCTTTTATTTTTAATTACACGGGTCTCTTCCAACATTTTTGACATGTCAATCATGTTTTGAGGAAGTTGATTGATAAAAGATATTCCTAACACTGTTGTTAATGCTGATTGGTTGCCTTTTAACAAGTGTTCCATTACAGCCAGTGTCAGCTGGTCAGGAATAACTTAATATCTGATCGGAATCAAGAGTGCTATTGGGGTCTTTGCAAAATATACAAGTGATTAATTAATTAAATGACAACTGCCAGAACACGCAATTGAAGATAACAAAAAAATAAAAACATGTAATAAATGATTTAACATGAACGCTGAACTGTGACGCATTTTGTCCCTTTGTATGGTATGCAACCTATAGAAATTCCCTGTCATTTCTACAATCCAGATCCATCAGCTTGATGTCCAGTCAACCTGTCCTGTAGTCACAGTTTCTGTATCTCATTCTGCTTCCGTCTCAGACTCTGGCAGGTCATCATCTCTTAGATCTCACATTCACAAACAAACTGAGAAAACGACCAGGGTACGGACAGTCCTCAATGAGAAACAACTTCACACGCTGCGGACATGCTACGCAGCCAATCCACGGCCGGACGCCCTGATGAAGGAGCAGTTGGTTGAAATGACCGGGCTAAGTCCCAGGGTGATCCGGGTTTGGTTTCAGAACAAGCGTTGTAAAGACAAGAAGAAATCTATACTCATGAAACAGCTCCAACAGCAGCAGCAGCTCAGTGACAAGACGGTGAGTTCTCCAGAGTCCTATCCCTTAGTAGAAGAAGTCAGACATTCACAGCTCAGAACTGCAACTCCCAAAATTCTCATGTAGCAAATTAGTGTCGGGAAGTCAGGAGCTGCCTATCTGTGCTTTGTGACCGTGACCTGTAAGAAAGACGCAATGAATGATCATCCTAAGAAAACAAGTAGGATTATTTATAAATCCAGGAATTGTGAGCGGGATTATTTATTAAAGTAAGAATTTAAAGTGAATTCAAAGTGAATTTAAAATTTAAGGTCAAAACAGCAGAACCTGAAAAATTCTCTAAGTCAGCTATGCTGTCAGTTCGTATACTCTGGCCTTAAATCTGAGATTTACTTTGAATTGATTTTGAATTGTTACTGTAGTGAATAACCCTGATAGTTTGTAACTCAACTACTTTGCACTACAATTCACAACACATATTTTCTTCTTAATATATTTCCACATCACGACCCCATGCCTCTCTCTATATTCTATTTTTAGATGATTTGACTCTGACTTTTGAACATTATTCTGTTTTATTCTCTAGTATTCACCAATTTAATATGCCAACTCCTTTCTCTCATTTCAAGTTATAATTGTAGACTGCACACAATGCATAATGAGACTTGAATTTCTCCAAGCTGTTCACTCCAAGACCTAGCTGGGAGTTGACTGACGCTTAGTTGTGGGTTACAAAATAATAAATTTAATGACGTGATACCATGGAACGAACAGATAATTAAAGCATGACTTATATAAATAAAATAATAAATAGTAGGTTTTTCAGTGAGGCTGCACTTTCTACCAAATTCTTTGAGAATTAAGTCTGGCCAAGGAGCTTTCCAGCAGACGATGATGACTTAAAGGGACACTCCACTGCCCCCAAAAAACATTAAAATAGAAATGCAAACCCTGTTTAGTAGATATACCCCAATGAAAACATGCATGCATATATAAAATTAGCTTTCAAAAGCTGCAGTTCACTTGTTTGCTGCCTTTGCAAACCCTCCCCTTCTAACCCCGCCCAGACTTTCTGTGGCTGTCCAATCACAGACTTCCCAATGCAGCTCAATGAGAAGTCTTTGTAAGGCAGGTGCTCTGGGCAATCACTGTCTCTTCAATTTAGCTTCACTGAGTGGTCTAGATTGTAACTTTAACTAAATGTAAAAACATATATATATATATATTGAAATCTTTACATACTTATATTGCTCAGCACGTGATGCCATAATTTGGCAATGTTGTATAATTTTCACTCTTGTGTATTTCTGCTTGTACAGAGTCTTCAGGGGCTGACAGGGACACCCCTAGTGGCAGGAAGCCCCATCCGACATGACAGTGCACTGCAAGGCAATGCGGTGGAGGTGCAGACATATCAGCCACCCTGGAAAGCGCTCAGTGACTTTGCATTGCAGAGTGACCTGGATCAGCCTGCGTTTCAGCAACTGGTAAGAAGGGAACGCACTTGGGGTTCATGTTGGGGCTTAGGGAGGGGGGTTTCTGTGCACAGGGTAGGAATATATTAGGACCTTGGACAAAAGTTTTAATAAAAACATAATGCTTAGTGTGGAGAGAAGCAGGTGAGCTTGGCTGGGTATGTTTGGATATACTTCGAAAATTCTAGAAGACTAGGCAGAGGAGTGAATAGAGAAGAGCATTTATAGAAAACAGGGTTGGCCAACGTGTAGACCAGGCATAGGCAACCTTTGGCACTCCAGATGTTTTGGACTACACCTCCCATGATGCTTTGCCAGCATTATGGGTGTAAGAGCATTATGGGAGATGTAGTCCAAAACATCTGGAGTGCCGGAGGTTGCCTATCCCTGGTGTAGACCTTAGCTGGTTTAGAGCTATATAAATACTCCATTGTTTCTCAAACTGACAAAGTATCATGATGATCCACCTGTTGGTCACCTCTGGACATACGGTTTGGCCATCAAGTGCAGTTTATAGCATAGGCTGTGTGCATGGGTGGGAGAAGGAAGACGTTCATCCTAATCATGTTCACTCAGCATTCTCTTAGGATCCATTCACTTGCATGTTATGAGCATTTTGTCAGGTTTTAAATTTCTTATTTTCTATGCGACCCTGCACCACCTTTGGACTCTCTGCCCATTAAGGGTAAATTACTAGATTGCAAATTGTAGAGAATTGCAGGCCAAAATAAACACACTGGACAAATCAACCAACTCCATTTTACCAGCTCAGCTGGTATGGCCTAAAATCATTAAAAAAATAAATAATAAAAATGAAAAATCTCTGCTCCGTTTTCTTATAAAATGTTCTACCAGCACGGATACATTGAGATTCCTTGTTTTCAAGTCCGTCTTGGTTTAGTAACTAACCATGGCCATTCATTGTTCCCTGCTTGCAGAGCTTGCTCTTTGATCAGTCTCTTTCTGTCTCAGCAGTCTCTGATCCCAAGGCACATCCTATCCTCTGATTGCAGTCTTGCTGTCTTCTCATTTGATCTCACATTAGTTTCACAATGATTACTCTTTCCTTAATTTTACTTATACCCGCTGCTTAGTCTACCAGACTTCTCCCGCAAGTATATTTTCCATTCACTCTCCTGCCTGTTTTCTTTTTTTTCCAACCCTTTGACCTGATCAGACCATGTTACCATGAAATCACTGAGCTGTCTTTCACTTCTTGTTTGCAGGTTTCATTCTCAGAATCTGGCTCCTTGGGTAACTCCTCTGGGAGTGATATCACCTCTCTATCTTCTCAGCTTCCTGATACCCCCAACAGCATGGTCCCAAGCCCGGTGGAAACGTGAAGCCCACTTCGGACTGAGACAGCATGGACCTGCATGTCACCCCCCCCCCGCACCCAGACAGACAGCATTCCCCAGCACTATGCCAGCCGGACCCTCCTCCTTCTAAACACAAGGGGCCTTGCTCCACACCAGTCTGGATCCTGCACTCTGCTACTTTATACTGGGATTTTGGAGGGGAAAAAAGAAAAAGAAAGGAATTTTATGGTTCATTTTTTTTGAACGGCTATTACCCATAATTCATCTCAGAGGAGGTTGCTCGCTGGCCATACCGTGCTTCTTCAGCAGGATATGGGACACGTGCTCCTAAGTGTTGTACTGGCTTCTCACCTGAAATAATGGGATATAGAAATATTTATATGAATATATATCAAATGCTGAGACATTTTGCAACCGTGGTAATTTATCTTGTGGATCGAGGACTTTATTATCGAACAAAAAAGTAAGTTATTAATATTTATTGTGCAAAACTGCCGTTATGTCGAATTACTATGAAATCTTAATAAAAAAAACAAACAAATGCCTGATTTTGTGTGGTTTTAACTCCCTAAAATGACAAGTCCTTTTTTTTTGTCCTCATTTGAACGTGACCTTATGTGTTTTCATTCTAGAACCAGCTGGTTCAGGTCAAGTGGTTCATGTTTGGAGTCTGGGAATGGATGTGTGAGCTGGTCACAATTAGCGCTCGATTAACATAGGAGCTGATGGAGCTGCAGCTCCTGGTCCATTCTTTTTTATAGATACACTGTACTACAATTGTGCCTTTATTTAATGGACTGCTTGTATCTCTTTATCTTCCTTGATAAATTAGGTGTTAATGTAGCAGGGAACGAGTAGGAAGTTGTTGATCTTTTTATACTGCTTAGCCAACAAGCTACTCAAATGGATTTTGGGATTGAGTCTAATGTCTAGAGTGTTACAAGTTCAACAGTTAAAGAGAGCACCAAAAGAGAGGAAAACTGATAATTTTTTTTTTAAATTAGTTTTGCAGTCATTATTTAGCAGACGGATGGACAAAGAGAGACACTTTAATGTTAGGGGTGTGAGGGGAGGTGTGGTCTGGGGCAGGGCTGTTTTGACTGACTAATAAAAATGTATGCAACTAAAATGTAATTTAGAAGAATAACAGTGTATCTTATTCACACAGACTGATTTCTAGCCACAATGTTTGTTCAAACCAAAGATAAAGGTTACCTGTGCACTAACTACACTCATTGTAATTCAAAGGGACACTATAGTCACCAGAACCACTGCAGCGTAATGTTTTCCTGCAAGCTCAGCAATGTAAAAACTGCCTTTTCACAGAAAACGCAGTGTTTATAATTGCTGCTAATGACACCTCTAGTGGCAGTCACTCAGACAGCTACTACAGGGGCTTCCTGGCTAGGTCCTGCAATCTATGCAGGACCTGCGCTCTGCGAGGAGGCACTAAAATCTCCCCATAGAGATGCATTCATCTTGTTTTGTTGTTCATGTGCAATAGGCTCCCAATGCTTTCATATGGGAAAACATTGGATTCGCCACGCTGGGCCAGCATGGTGATGGTTAACAGGTAAGTAATCTAAATAGGTAGTCCAGCACTATAGCATCAGGAATACAAAACTACAGTGTTCATTTAAAAGACACATTACTGTGAGCTCAGTTATGCACTCAGACACACCAACAATATGGAGCTCCTAGAAAAGAGAGGCATTAGGATAGAAGGACTGAGGGATTCTATCCCAACATAGGGACTGTCCTTCCTAAACAGGGACACTTGGCTTGTATGACAGAGGGGGAAGGGCTGCTGTCAGGATACCTAGAACAAACATCCAATGGCTGAACATGACAAAAGACCTGCCGGGAGCTTGCATATTACTGGGGATGGAGGCTGTATTCTTACACTAAGCATCTAAATGTGAGGCACTGTATAGTGTGAATAGGAATATGCCAACATTAATGTGGTATATGAGTGTATAGCATTGTGTGATGGATATATCTTTTTCATGTTCTGCATTATTTACATACTAGGTTCACAGTGAATAGTATGTGTGTATCACTGCATGAAGGTATATGATCTTATAGTGCACAAAGGTGCATGAGTGTATGCATTCTATGGTTGTTTATGTGCATGAATGTATATGTTTAAATGTGAGTGAATGTGTGTACAGATGACAGTGGACATCAGAGCTGTTATACAAGATTGCACATTGATCATTATAATGCACAGAGGGCTGATCTGGTATTAAGATGTGCAATCCTACTATTTGTCCAGCGGTAAGATTGGAGGGTACTTGGCTTATTGGCATTATATTGTGTTTGAATAAAGAAATTGACATAGCACGTGTTTTCTTTTAAACCAACGAGTATCGTTTCGACATTTTTTTGTTCCTTCTTCCTAAATATCTTGCATCCTACGATATATTTATGATTAGAGTATCTCTGTTATTGGATTGCGTGTGAATGTATCTCTCTGTTCACCAGATACTTTCCTCCAATGTAAATCACCCTCAGGTCTTTAACTGGGGAGTTTTATTGATCGATTCCAAAATAGTTGATATTTGAGTGCAATGGTCTTGCAGTATTTTCAGGGTCTCCATTCATTGACATTGCATTGAGACTGTATGATATAGTCCAATATCATGCTTTCATTTTAAGGCTGTGCTTGGGGGTAGAAGTGGTGGCCAGAAGTGGGGCTATTCTGAGAATTTCTTTGTGACTTCCTAAAAATGATTTATGTGACTAAAATGTACTTTAGAACAATAACAATGTACCTCTTTTGCACATAGTGATTTCTAAGCACATTTGTTGTTATTTAAAGACACATTACAGTCAGTAATATTGCTGTGCAACTCTTAAAAAAAAAAAAGGGGGACATTAGGATGAAAAAGAGACCCTAAATAGGGACTGTCCCTCTTAAATAGGGATACTTGGGAGGTATGCACTTATGAAACAATAAATAATTACATCAAAACTAAGGCCTCATCCATGTTACTCGAAGGGTTGGAAATGAAAAGGGGAACAATGTTTGCAATAAGTATGTCTGATCTAAGCCTTGTCTAGCTTGTTGTGCTACCTTCATGCTCACATGAGAAGATGCTCTTTGTGCTTCCGGTCATAAAGAGGGACTCTCATGGTCTCTTACGCATGTGTGGGATGTCCTATGGACATGGAGAGTATTTTAAATATACATGTAAACGAGCAGTGGCGGCTCTAGACTTTGTGAGGCCTTAGACGAAACACAAACACGAAGCCCACATTAATACCCAAAGTGAAAATAAATAGGGGTTCATTGTGTGTATAAGGTGCTGTTTTTATTTTGAAAAACGGGTTTGCAGCGCTGGATACAGAGAGATAGTCTCTGTATTCATTGTTCAGAGGCTTGCAGTATTTCAGCATTGCGGCTCCATGTGCCACTGCGTTGTGAGCTCTCTGACTGAAGTTATGGCATAATTAGCAAACTAAATTAATTTGCAATAGACAAATTTAAATAGCAATTATGCTAATCGTTTATACACGATTGAGGGGTATGGTTACATAGCTTTGCAGTCGGGTGTACATAAGTGCAGGTGTGTGTATTTCTGAGGTGGTCTGTCATTGTCTACCTGTGTATGTGCACGAAAGTGTGTGTCTGACCGAGAGTATCCTTGTGTGTGAATGTATGTCTTTGTGAGCATGTGTCTGGGACCTATGTGTGTGTGGGGTAGCTGCTTGCGGTGTGTTGTGTTTATGGGGGCTGCCTGTGGCCTTTGTGCATTGTGTTATGGCACAGCTACGTTTCATGACTAAGTGTGTGTGAATAATGAATGTCTTCAGTTGGTGAGTTTTGACATGGTGAAGGGAGTAAATTAAACAGAGTTAGTAGGGCGTGTGTGACAGAATGAAGCAGGATGAGAATGGTAGGGCAGTTGTGACATGGCTTAGGGAGGATGTGTGACGGGATTGAAGGAGGTTAATGTGACAGCGTGTGTGTGTGAGGAGGCTGTGGGGTGACAGGGTGAGTGGCTGTGATGGTATGTTGGAAGGGCTGTGACAGGGTGACTTTGACAAGTTGCGTGGGGGGCTGTGACAGGGTGTTAGTGGGGTGACATGGTGGGGTGGCTGGGAGAGTGTGTGTGAGGACAGTTTGTGGGGGGCTGTGACATGGTGTATGTGGGGTGTGGTGTGACAGGGTGTGTGGGAGTGGCTGTGACAGTGTGTGTGGGGAGACAGGGTGTGGGTGGCTGTGACAAGGTGTGTGTGTGTGGTGACAGGGCTGGGGTGGCTGTGAGGGTCTGTGTGGGAGTTGTGACAGGGTGTATGTGGGGTGTGAGGTGACAGGGTGTAGTGGGGGCTGTGAGAGGGTGGGGGGCAGTTACAGAGCAAGGGGCTATGAGAGGGTGGAGAGCTGTGACAGGGTAGGGTGGCTGTGAGAGGGTGGGGGGCTGTGAGTGGGTAGGGGGCTGGGACAGGTTAGGTGGGCTGTGAGAAGGTGGGGTGGGCTGTGAGAGAGGGTAGGGGGCTGAGAGAGGGTAGGGGGGCTGAGAGAGGGTAGTGGGGGCTGTGACAGGGTAGGGTGGCTGTGATAGGGTACGGGGGCTGTGAGAGGGTATGGGGGGCCTAACTGGAGGGGCCTCGCACCCCACGGCATAAAGGGCAAGCCGCCGGGCACCCTCCTGTGTCGGGTCCTCATCAGAGACCGAAGACCCGACATGTCACTCTGCCCTAAGGCTATTTAGGCGGCTGTGAGGCCCCAATCAGCGCGAGACCTTAGGCGGACGCCTAAATAGCCTAATTAGAGAGTCACCTCTGTAAACAAGGTTTGTCTGCAATGTCCCATTGGCTATATAAAAAGTCAGATTTTTTTTTTTTTAATATCCCATGATGTTTTTGTGTTTTTTTTTAATCGACAAAAGTCAGTAGCGCGGCCCTTATTAATCTTCAGCTCCAGGCCAACTAAGTATTCAATCCAGAACTGCTCACATCCCCTGTCTTTTTTTTTTTTTTTTTTTTTTTTTTACTGAAATGGTTCATTCTAGATTAGATTTTCTGGAGGGGATAAACAATGAGTTAAATGAGAAATAAGGACTAGTATTATAGAAATTCTCTGTATGAGTCACTAGATGATCAGTAAACGGTATTCCAGCATATTTCATAATTTATTATGACAATGCTTTAAAGGGACACTCCTGTGCCTATTTATTTAAATGTAAATATATGATTTATTTTTATTCAAAGTCTGAGTAAGAAAGGGTATGACAAGAAGCCCTTCCTATATGTGTACGGATGTGTATTATCTGTAACTTTTGATATGCTTATATTAAAATGGGTGATTTCAACTCGCTTATAGTCATAGCTCGGCTATTTTTTGTCTACGTTTGTTTTTTAATTTCACTGCGATGCTGTGTTTAGTGAATAAATCCCTGGGTGTTTATGAAGAAAGCTTTGCAGGAAGCTTTGCAGGAGGTATATGAGTAAGTGTAGATTATTATGGGATAAGAATATATCTTACAGAAGGGATCAGTCTAACGTGACATTCAGACAGTGGGAGACATTAGGAGCAAAATTACATAATGACGACGAAATGGGTTAAAAGCTGCAAAGCCGTATCCTTGTATAGGGTCAACAGGACATGTTTAAAGGGTTAAACAGACTTGGTCTAACCAGCCTGACCCGTAAAATCTACAAGTTGTTATATCTGTAAGCTCTGACCTGACTTTCAACATTCCAGATGTTTCTGACTATAGGTCCCATCAGGGTGGCTAAGCATCTTGGGCACAGTAGTACACAGTAGGTGGAGTGTCGCAGTTTACTTAACTCATTTATTCGGGTTTATTTCCTCCCCCTCATTTATAAAATGTGCAGCACATGGTAAAATAATTCACAGTTTAGTGAATACGCCCTGTCAGACTCTGGGTACAACAGATAACCTATTCTTGTAGCACTTGAGAGGATTACAATATAAGTGTGTAAAACAAAAAGTTAAATAATGGCCGATTAACCCCTTAAGGACCAAACTTCTGGAATAAAAGGGAATCATGACATGTGACACATGTCATGTGTCCTTAAGGGGTTAAATCATGTTTTCATTCAAATGCCACTAAAATCATGCCCCTCGGCTCGCTCAGCTAGAGTTAGAGGGCTGGGGCTGTGTGTAACATCTGTGTGCTATATAGAGTTAAATCAGCGCCTTCCATTTTTTTAAAGGGCAGGGTCCAATATGGGGCTCAGTTTGGTTTAAATTAGTCCTGCAGACGATAAACCCCTTACAAACAAGACTCTCACCGCTCACTAATTCTTCCTGCATGTCTAAACTTGTCTTGTCAATAAATACTTGCACGCTTGTTTTACCTGTTGTACTGCGCTGTGAGTTATGTTGGCGATATATAAAAAATTATTATTCATACTCGTAATAATACTATAAAACTTTTGGGCTTTTCAGGCGGGGTGCAGAGTAAAAAATACCCTTTAGGAGAATGAAAAGTTAAAATGTAAAGTATTCCCCAGACACAGGTTAGTCTTAGATGTTGAACATATTTGAATGATAGGGTTACTGGCAATACACGGTTAGTCACTAAAGTGTGAATTGTAAGGAATTGAATGTTACATTTTAGACTAAAACAACTGATCTGGAAACATAGCTGACTTCAATTTTCTAAAAATCTAATCGGATTTGTCCATCAATTCACACTTTAGATAATAATGATGTATAGTAACATGCTTAATGGATAATTATAATTATTTGCTGGTATATTTCCCATATCGGGGTAGCTATGTGAGATTCATCAGTGAAGGGTCGATTCGCAACCGAACTATAGTAAAACTACAACTCCCAAGATGCTTTGCCAGCTTTTGAGGCTGGGTGAACTCACTGATGGGCAAGAGGCTGGTGAGAAACAGGTTGGCGCTGGCACTGTGAGAGTTAAAAGGCTTCTCCTAATGGCAGAGACATATTTAATGGACTAGTGCAGTGTTCCCCAACCCCCGGGCCGCGGACCGGTACCGGTCCGTGGATCAAATGGTACCGGGCCGCCCAGGGGTGTGTGAGTCTGCCGGCTAATGCAGGGCTGGCAGTGTCAAAGTGCCAGCCCTGCAATGTGCCTGCGGACCGGGGAGGGAGATCAGAGATCTCCCTCCCCGGTCCGCAGGCACTGTGCTGACAGCCGGCAGCGGAGTGAATGAGAGAGGACTCGGGAGCTCTTACCTGCAGCTCCTCCGGGTCCTCCTCTCGCGAGATTTGGAGCGTTGCCGCGGTAACCACGGCAACGCTCCAAATCTCGCGAGAGTGAACTCTAGCCCTGTAACTGGGCTAGAGTTCATCTCACCACCACCGGACCACCAGGGATTCCCCACCGGACCACCAGGGACTAAGAAATGTCCCCCCTCCTCCCAGTAAAGGTAAGAAGGGAGGGGGGACATGAATATATTAATTTTCATTAAATAAAAAAAATATTAAAAAGCCTCCTTACCCTCCTTACCCCCCATACACACACTGCCCCATGCACACACTACACACATTGCCCCACAAACACTGCCCCCATGCACACACTACACACACTGCCCCACAAACACTGCCCCCTCATACACACCTGCCCCACAAACACTGCCCCCATACACACACTACACACACTGCCCCACAAACACTGCCCCCATGCACACACTACACACACTGCCCCCATACACACACTACACACACTGCCCCCATACACACACTACCCCCATACACACACTACACACACTGCCCCACAAACACTGCCCCCTCATACACACCTGCCCCACAAACACTGCCCCCATACACACACTACACACACTGCCCCACAAACACTGCCCCCATACACACACTACACACACTGCCCCCATACACACACTACACACACTGCCCCCATACACACACTGCCCCACACACACTGCCCCTATACACACACTACACACACTGCCCCACAAACACTGCCCCCATGCATACACTACTGGCGCCATAACAGAGGGCAGAGGAGACTTGTGATCGGGCAACAGAGAGAAGGGGCACTGCATGGAAGCAGAGGCAGCTTGGGACAAGGTAGGTAGGAGACTGAAATACAGCCTTGAGTTCCCAGCCACAGAAACTCCCCCAGTCTGTGACTGGGAAAGAACCTGCAGAGTATAGGTGGTGTTACATCAGCATTAGTCTGCTGGTGTAACACTACCTACCTATCCTGTCTGTCACATACCCTCATATGTACCCCATTTTTATTAACTCTCACATGAGCATGCTATATACATTCAGTCTGAAATGTGTGGGACCGTGAACCAACAATTTTGAGTCTATGTCTTTATGTGACTGTGTTTGTGATTTTCTCACTATGTATGTGTCTGTGTTTTTTTAATATATGTGACTGGTTTTTTTTTGTCTTATTAAATCAAAACAAGCGGGCCACGGAAAAATTATCAAACGTTTACCGGTCCGCGGCAATAAAAAGGTTGGGGAGCACTGGACTAGTGGGACTGTGCCTGTAAAAATGACACTGACCTAAGACCACAGAAGGCAGCTGGGTTGGGTGACATTAAGCCATGTGTATCACTATATTAATCATTGTGGTGAAATATTCTTTTCATACGGTAAGGTGCAATTTATCTTCTGAAATGACAAACACATTACGATTACTTGTATTGCTGAAAACAGTATAGAATGTGTTTTGTGTTTGTGTTTGTTTGTTGTTGTTGTATGTGTGCTGAGAGTAGTGGGTGCCCCCTACCCTGCCTGCAGATACCCTGGCCTTAGTTTAGTCTTATTACATGTCTAGACAGCCGGCATCTCGTTATCTGTTGCTGGCATCACCTGGAAATGATACACTTCAAGTCCCCCTGTATGGCTGGCTCTGAGGTCCATCCCATCTCCCAAAACCAGTCTGGCGTGTCCTGGTTTGTTTTCCTTTCCCAGCAGTAATAGCAGTGAATTAGGGGAGGAGGGGGGTGGATTTTGGCCCCAGGCTATAAAATGCCCAGGTCAGTTGCTGGGACATTTGTAACCCTCCCTGTGACCGAATACTCCGGATACAAGGAGAGATAGTGGATGTAAAGGAAATCCAAGACTCCCTCTTTTCTAAACTGCTGCTCACATGTTGCTTTGCTGGTGATATGGGGAGAGTTCGCTTTACAGTTCCCACTGTTTGTGTATATTTCCCCAGTCAATGACATTTCATATAGCGAAGCCGTCGGTAGATTAATAAAATGGCTCTGCCAAACATTGAGTCAGAGAGGGGCCATACAGAGGCCACGGGCCACTCACCTCCAACCCAGGCTTCCTCAAACTTGTTGCCAGTCTATGAAATTGCCAGTCCTCCCCGTGTGTGAGGCCTTTGCGTCAATGCGTTATAGGGAGAGGGTGTATTCAAGCAATAGGAGGATTTAGATTCTCCTATACATAGTTGACTTTCATATAGAATGTAATTTGAATGTTGCTTCTTCACTCTCATTAATTTAAAGCATAATATTTGAACCTGCCAATTAGCCAATGACAAGTGGAAATGTGTGGATCTCCCACTGTCAGGATCATCAGTTCTGTTTGAAAGCAGTGCATTAAAACATACAGCTATTAAAAGGGATTTGGGGGGGAAGCAGTCCTATCGCTGCTTCCCTTGTAACCCAGATCACATTCACATCCCCAATGTCTCCTAATATTGAGATCGGCTATTTGTAAACTTTCAGAGTAGGACAGCAGTTCCAAACCTTTAGGCCACAACCCTCGTGCTTCCTCCTTTCTCACACACCAGACAGACACCATGACAGTGTCTAGTGGGAAAAGTTATTCACATTTAATTATTTTTCTGACTTCCTTCGCCTTCACCCTTATTCACCATCCCTATCCCAAAATACATCATCTTTGTTGTTAGCGCAGATAGTAGAGGTAGGAACACGAATAGGAATAAGGAATATCGGGAGGACTAGAGGGAGAGGGAGCATTGCTTGGGACATCCTCTTGGGCCTCTCTGCAGTGCAAGCTTTAAACCGGGTCTGTAATGAGGCACGTTTTTTGTTAGGGCAGCCTGGAACCTATAAGTCCCACTGCTGCCTGAGATTAGTGTGAGTTACAGGCCCAGTTGACAGCATTTTTAGCTGCCATCATTAAAATAATGGTATGTCTGCTGCGAAGTGTAACTCCTACTAATTCGGAGCAGACTGGGACCTGCATGTCTCATTCCTGCCCAATATTTAGGCCCCCAGACTGCTTGGAGATGATCTGCGCATTATTACCAACTCAGAACGGAGAATCATTGCACAGATGACATCATCATCGATGCAGTAACCCACGGAATTCTAAAACACGATCTGATGATACATATATATATATATCTATACGTGTGTAACTATATATTCCTTATCTATGGTTTCCACAAACGGTGACATTATTCGTACGTGATGCGCAGATCATGATGAGATTATAGCTAGGAAAGCGTTTTTTCTAGACGAGGTTATATCTAGAATAATGTATATTTTTACTTGTTATTCATTTAGTGGCCCTTGTAACATCTTGGTATTTATGCCCATTTCTATGTCTCTGTGCAGAAAGGGCGTTGGTTTATGTCTTTTTGGAGTCAATCTGGCCTCTGTTTCTACTCTTGGAGAATAACCATCTCAGTGGTGCTTTTCCTGCAGTTTCCTGTGTTAGTTCCTGATGACTCATGACACGTAACGGGATTCCAACCTCTCCTTCTTACCAGAGGACTCATATTGACCGGGCAGCTTTAGACAGTGCCAGATCATATTTGGGTCCTCTGAGTGGCTTAAGCCGTTGCCATAAGTTACCGGCTCAGGTCAATCTGCAGTTATGTAACCACAGGGACAGCTTTTAGAATTCCCAGCATCCAGAGAGCTGTAGCATATTGACAACATGACAAATCTTCATTGTTTGGATCTTGGGAGATAACATGGGCAATATTTTGTTTCTGGCCCAAAGTAACCAAGCAAACAAATGGGGTGTATAGTGTGATGTATTCCGAGAACCCTCACGGAGGTTAATTAATTCTAACCTACAATTAGTTTATGGCAATAGTGGTAGGAGACTGCACGCAGGAACATTGATCATAAGCGTGTCTGCTGCCAAACTGGAGCACCTTATAGAGGTACCTGCAAACCCCAATATATCACTGTGCATCGACGGAGTATACAGGCTTCACAGAACAAACAAAATGGAAGAGGTTCATTTAGATCCCATTGTACAGCGCTGCGGAATTTGTTGCCGCTTTATACAATAATAATCAAATGTTACCTGAAATGTTGAATGGTGTTTGGTCCTTGTGATGTAAATAATCCCATGCTGCAGTGAAACCTATATAACTCCACCGATACAGTACAATGAGTTTCATATAAACTGCACTTTTATTTCGTGTAAATCATCTGTTGTCTGGCTGCCGTCCTTTTATGATTGACTTCAGATTAGGAACCTGTTTCACTACTGGAGATACTAAGCCCTATGTATCAGTAAGAACATACCAAATGGCAGTTCTGGCACAGATTATATAATAAATATGATGTTTTTGGGATATGCCAAACTTTATTTTTACATTTTTGATTTCTCTAGAACTTCTTCGTAATCGTAAACTATTCGTGTTTATCCTACAGAACCCGTTTATGCTGGTTGCCCGCAGTGTATTCCACTCGCTGATAGAGTATCTATCAGATATTGAGGCTGTGCTACAGAATTCATTCATATTGAAATGATGGGCCCTTAAAAGCAAACATTATGTAAATAAGCATTAAGACAAGGTCAAAATGAAAATAGGCTACATTCGGGTCCAATGTATATATATAAATATACATTATTTCATTTATATATAAATCGGATCCCAAATTAGTTTCTGAATTCAGAATCAAATGCTACTTAGAACATCCATGAAGAATGAGGAAAACACGTATCTATAAACTGAATCTTTTTATAACTACTGAATGCAGACATCCCCGGTAGCCTTCATCTTCCCTACCTGGTTCTTAATCAATTCTCAGGAAAATGATCTACTAGTTGAGCAGCATGCTTATTCCAGTATACCACCAAGAGGCCCGAGGATTACACTTACCTTTCTAATCTTTTCTAACTCTGCAATAAGGAGGTGGGTCAAGGATTCCTCTACAACTCTCAT
Organism: Pelobates fuscus; assembly: GCF_036172605.1. Classification (NCBI taxonomy): domain Eukaryota; kingdom Metazoa; phylum Chordata; class Amphibia; order Anura; family Pelobatidae; genus Pelobates; species Pelobates fuscus. The sequence continues at coordinate 372,831,719 of NC_086319.1, read as the reverse complement.
ATAGTAACCTTGTAGAAACTTTAAATCTGCCACTAATCTATAGCAGAAAACACGTCTCATAATTGGAATAAACTAGTATTTTAAAATACTAATAATGTGTAACTATATATGTCAGATTACGTTACATTATATTTGTAAATGCTCTCCTCTCCAGTACATACTGTAACATACCAATGCCTCCCAACCATCCTGTTTTTAGCGGGACAGTCCCAATTTTCAGGTACTGTCCCACCGTACTTCCCTGCTGTCCTGCTTCTGGGACAGCCGCGCATGCACATTCAGCTCCACCTGGGAGCGGACGTCGGCGGGGGAAGAGAGGTCACCAGCGCCGAGGGAGCCCGGCGCTGGCTAAAGATAAGCGGCTGAAGGGGTTTTAACCCCTTCAGCGCCAAGGGAGGGGGACCCTGACCCGCTTTGTTTTCCTGACACTATAGTGATCCTTTAATCTCATATGTTTGCTGAGCTGACAAGGGCACCGCCGCTGTGACAACACAGAAAGAAAACAAAACACAAAACAAGGTGACAAACAACCCAATACCCAACTATCCATCCCTACCATCAAACTTGGACGAACAGGGAAACAGGCCAGCCTCGCTCAACCCCCTGCTGCCGAAGGCCCACCCAGCTATCCCCTATTCCTCACCCTCACTTTGGAGACATTGTAACAACATCTTTAAATTAAACTAATCCCAGGAAAGTCTAATAGTTTGCAGCAGGCATACTCCCCCTTCCTAAATTGTCCAGGGGAACACACACACAATTCTAGGGGGGAGGAGAATGGCAATATTTATCCCAGATACTAAATAACTTATGTAATACGTCTCTGCATATTCACACACAGCAAACATTTGAAACTCCTAAAAAAGGGTACAGGGGCAGAAAATATGGCAAGCTGGTGGTCCTTGGTGCTAGATCCCCTTGAAAGGCTGAGCTCTCTGCTGCTTGAACTGAGTAGCGGGATCCCCTCCTAATGCTTGAATGCAATCTGTTTCAATAGGAATTAGTTTCTCTGTATTTAATAGATGTGCAGATAAAGTTGGAGTTTCTCTGTAATTTTCCATCCAGCCATAATACTGTGTCCGCTGCCCAGCGCTCCAGACAAACTGGAAACCGCACAAACCTTTCAGGATCTAGTGAAAGCGAGACGTTTTTATGCTTACCTGGAGTCAGGAGACCTGAGGAATGTTAAAAAGCTGTAAAGCCCCGTTTAGGAGCCTTAAATCAAATGGCAACTTGAGCCTGGAAAGACATGAGACGTATTGTACTTCTTAAGTTAGAACTTAGATGAATCAAACACAAGCCAGGTCGATGATAAACATAAGTTTGCATGTATGCATTGCAGTGTAATGTCGAGTGCTATATGTCTATGGCCATTTCTAGGTATGTGCGTATGTATATGTGTTTGCATTTATGTGTGAATACATGTAAGTGGGTATAACTATAATGATGTTGTTTACACATAGGGTTTCTTTTCTGTGGGTTCTCACAAATATTGTGGACATCTCTTTTCAAAAAAATGATTGTATTTTATAAAGATATTGGAATTTAAACAGTTAAAAGATATCATAAGACAAAGTAGGGGCTACTTCCTATTATGTAATTTTCCAAAGCGCTGTCCTGCCAAGGGGAAAAGGGCTTTGTCTGTGCAAGTTCCAGAAGTTTTGCCGGATCCATAGACGTCGGTTTTGTACTCTCATGCTTCCGAACTTTTTTGTATTTATATTTAATGGTTTTTATTGCTTTTTTTAAGCACAAGGAAAGGGAATGAGGGGTACAGAAAGGAAAAAGTAGGGTGGGGGGTGGGGTGGGAGGAGAGGGGATGTCACACTTGTTATCAGCAATACATCCATAGTTCAGCGCAACAACAACAGTAACAGACATACCTGCAACTTCGCTTGGTAGTTTTACAGTGGGGAGTTAATTTTTATCCTAGATTAATTGTGGAACAGGTAAGATTGAAGGCTGTGATAAGCATACATATTTTGTCCCCATAACTCCTAACACAGTGTCTCAGGCCTATATGTGTGTGCAACATTTCTCTAAGGGAACAATTAAGAAAACTGGATTTCTGCTACACAGCCCCAAATAGGACATGGACCGATCATTACAATTTAAAAAGTGAACCGGGTGTGCTCAAAATATGTCTCCTATAATCTTCCAAACACATTACATTTTACACTGCTGTACTAATAGAGACTTAACTCTATACAAATAATATTGCATGTATAACAGACAAATGAATAAACAAAACAATATAAATACAAAAAATGGTGTGGATCGGTGATAAAAGTAACACATGCAAAGTGCCCAAATACTGCTAAGGAATATACCCTGCGGTATCTATGTTTGGACAATATACACTTTTTGGGGGTTTAGTTTTAGTGACGGCTATGATTGGACCAGTCACCATACTTCAAGTTTATTAAGTAAAGTAACAATTCACTGTGAATTTCAAGAGTACAGTAAGTGAACTGGAAAATAATGATACCTCTAACTCCGTTATGCTTTCAATTTGGCTACTTCGGCCTTAAAAGAGAAATACATTTTTAAATTCTCACTATAGTGAACATCCCTGCTGTTCTTGAAACAGATAGGGAGTAACATAGGCACTCAGCAATCGGGTGATAGAGTGATGGACCAAAAAGCACAGAGGAGCAATCATGGTCTGTACAGTTTTGCTCTCTGGGACTCATCAACTTGGTGCAATTCTGTCATGTGATAAAGATGGGAGTTCTAAATGTGGGAAGCTGGGAAATAAGGGGAAAATCCGACAGCAAAGTCAAAGTCCGTTCCAAGGTCAAACTCCAGACGGAAAGGGAGAAATACGGTTAAACAGGCAATAGGCCAAAGATCCAAAAAGGCAGTGGGTCCAAAGCGTATAAACACTGTGCTCTGTGTTTTTGAATGAGAGCATATATTGCCCATGGTGGCCGAGAATGCACCAATATGCACCAATGCCGAATGCCCCAGACCTCCCAGGGAAGGATGCAGCCCAGAAAGAGTAAGGGGTCACTGCAGTGAGTCCCGAGATGCAGACCCCCTGGCGCCCTGCCTCCTACGTCGACAGACAGTGCAGTAGCCAGGAGCAGGTAAGTGCAAGCCTGACAGTACTGCCCCTGGAGTTGAAGTGTTTCTGGCAGTATAAACTAGGTGTCAAAGAAAGTTGTCATGAGAATAAAACATGATAAACGGCAACTGATTGATGCAAATTCAAAATGTACTGTTGTGTATCACCTATAGATCAAGTCAGGAAAAAGGACAAAACGGTCACGTTTTGTAAAAAATTGATTTCTAGATAAAAAACCCTTAAATATGTTCATGGGATTATACAAGGGTCTGCTTAGTTATGTGTGAATGATGCTTTCAATACTGCACTTCTGATGTACTACATCGAACATGATCTTGAATAAAGTTTGGACTTCTTCACTTCACAAACTGCGCTACTATACCACTATTACATCACTTCCACTATTACATCACTTCCACTATTACATCACTTCCACTACTATACCACTATTACATCACTTCCACTATTACATCACTTCCACTACTATACCACTATTACATCACTTCCACTACTATACCACTATTACATCACTTCCGCTACTATACCACTATTACATCACTTCCACTACTATACCACTATTACATCACTTCCACTATTACATCACTTCCACTATTACATCACTTCCACTACTATACCACTATTACATCACTTCCACTACTATACCACTATTACATCACTTCCACTATTACATCACTTCCACTACTATACCACTATTACATCACTTCCACTACTATACCACTATTACATCACTTCCACTATTACATCACTTCCACTATTACATCACTTCCACTACTATACCACTATTACATCACTTCCACTATTACATCACTTCCACTACTATACCACTATTACATCACTTCCACTATTACATCACTTCCACTACTATACCACTATTACATCACTTCCACTATTACATCACTTCCACTATTACATCACTTCCACTACTATACCACTATTACATCACTTCCACTACTATACCACTATTACATCACTTCCACTACTATACCACTATTACATCACTTCCACTATTACATCACTTCCACTACTATACCACTATTACATCACTTCCACTATTACATCACTTCCACTACTACACCACTATTACATCACTTCCAGTGAACCTCAAGACTTTTTCATGTTCCATAAATGTATTAACCCAATTGTACCGCATCCTTCTAGTGCTCGGCCGATGAAGCTAGGTAAAGTTATAAATCATAGTGGATAATGGCGCTTATACCATATAATACAATTATAATACAATTCACAAAACCAAAAACAAAATGTGGCGGACCGCCCACTGCCCATTTGTGTGTTTACCCCTGTGCATTGTACATTTCCCCATATATTCCTATGTACTTCGTGTAATCTGCCCTGCTGACCGTTGGGGAGCGTTCCTGCGAACGCAATCCCATTCGTCCGCTGAATGTGGACCACCCCAGTGCCCCATTAGAATGTTCACACCAATCAATAATCAGAACGTTCGCGCCTGCAACATGTGTGAAACCGCAAGGGAACTTATTAATGAGTTCTCTCCTGGGTGGCCGCCATTTCATATAGGTGAAGGCAACTCCGGGGGAGCATTCGTATCCCAAAAGAATACGCTTCCCCTGCAGGGTCTTCACACTCTCCTCCCTGAGCGCTGATTGGCACGATTTGGTTCGAGCCCTTTTTCTGGATTGGCTGTTGCTTGGTTTAGGCGCAAAGTTTGAATTCCCTGGACTAAACCAAGCAATGCTGTGGAACTAATTGCAGGGACGTACAGAGCCTCGAGCCCCAGACTTGATACGATTATTTCTTGGGCTCTGTACATTTCGATAGCCCCGCTATTTGCAGGGATTGTGTTGAACTGAATAGAGACCCCCTGCCAGGGTCTGTACTTAAAAAGCTGTGTGTATAAATAAAGGTTTGTCAATGTCTTCAGAACTCCAGAACTGCGTGGCATCCAGTTGCTGGGGGGTTAATGGATGCCTCCTTGTTGTAAGGGTTCCTGAACGACTGAAGGAAGGGAATTAGCGGAGGTAACTGGTATGGTCACCCAACACACAAAAACATGCAAAAACATACACAAAAACATACACAAAACATGCAAAAATAAAGTGGAAACGCACACAACTCTTAGTACAATGTTACCCTACAGGCGCAAAAGATAGATAAATCTACGAGAGAAAACACAAAACAATGCTCATAATGTATATGCATATATAAAACAGAGCTTCACACCACACAGTTTAGCACTCACAATCTTCAGAGCCAGCAATATTGGTTTCATTGTATGCCTCTAAGGATAATGCTTACATCGATATACTCCTTAATTCTCTCCTCCTCGGCATTCAATCCAAACTTAGCAATGAAGTGGAACACAGGATGAAATTGGGTTAGAACAATATCAAGAAACGTTATCCTTAGAGCCATACAAACAAGTTGAAAATTGCTAACTCTGAAGATTGTGAGTGCTCTACTGTGTGTTATGAAGCTCTGTTTTATATATGCATATTACACTATACATAGTGATTTCTTATATTTTAGAACAAAGTAGCTAAACACACTTTAAATTCCTAACACTTCAATCTTAATAACCCTAACTGTATTTATTTCATACTTTATCTTTCAGTGATTTCTTTTTTGTTTTTATTTATTTTTTACTAATTTTTTCTTTGCATTGACTAACATATAAGTCAGTTTACATAATAAATTCATGGAATTAAAGCATGAAATCATTTGATCTATTACATAAACAGCTATAAACAACTCACGGGGAGCAGTCCCCTAAAATTTTCATCGTCCCTATCCTGAGTACCAGTGTAATAAACAAAGTAAGTGTGTTTGGTTACTGAAAATATTGGGGATTAAAAACAATGATCCTTCAATGTTCCTTTTTATTAAATATTAATACCCAGGCCTTTCAATGTATAAAATACAGATACCATATAGATTACACTTGTTAAAGGTGGGCCTGTTGGGATTAGATTTAAAGCCAAGACGATTTTACCTGTAACAGTATACTAGAAATTGGTCCAGGAAAGTTGCTAGCCTATATGACCAAATATTATTATTATTATTATTTTATTATTTATATAGCACCAGCAAAAATTCTGTAGCGCTGTAATGAATTACTTGTCATAGTATATAGAGCAAGCTCAACAAAAACTATAGACATGTTTGTGCTTGTGAGATATATGGAATTTTATATATTAAATTCTACCTGTGTAAAACTTTAAGGCTGTCTACTTATTATAGACTTGCATAGATTGCAGAGTGATACTGGCCCATTTGAACATTTGAAGGACATCGTAGGATTCAGATGATGGGACCAACGAATGTCAATGACTTGTTTGCTCATAGTTTCATTAAATCTAATATTTCTGCTATCGTTAAACAGAGAATAAGGAGACGATCGATATTCACATGAAAAAATGTGTAGGATACAGCCATCCAAGTAACCAAGTACACGTATTTTTCTCTTCCAATGGGCGTTAGATTTTCTTCGAGGTATACGGCGGTTCTGGTGACATAATGGTCACGGAGCAGAATAAGCGGGTAAGATTTGAAACAGTGACTTGGATTTTTCAATTAGATGTTTAATTGAAATACAAGCCCGCTTCTGTTTGGGGTTAATGACATGCCGCCTTCATTATTTATAGCCCTGTTGGCCGGTTTCCAAAGCTGTAAATAGCAGAAGCTGGGAGGATGGAAGTACAGGGAGAGCAGAAACTGCTCGGACACCTCGGAGCACTAATTACAGCCAACTCACGGTGGAAAAAGATATCTATCCTTGTCCGTCAGAACACAAATTAAAACAAAAATGATTTGACGTGTGAATGAAGCCATTGGTGCATACACATTCTATTCTCTCTTAATCGCTATTTGAACACAATTTGTTTCAAATATTTTTTATTGAGTTTTTCAAATATATAAACATAATGTAATAACAATAAACATTGATAATACACGAGTTTTAACAACAAGTCTACAAAGTTACCCACAATACAATGAAAATAAATTTTTACAAAAATAAATAAAATATTAAAAAATAATAATAATAATAAAAAAAATTAATAACAAGTTGTGAAAGAATATTGGGTGAAAATAATAAAACTAAATTAAATAATTAAATAATTTTACATGTAAAATCCTCATCAAAAAAATAAAATATTTAGTTATTTAATGTATCCTATTTACAAAATGACAGAAAGTTGTTGCAATATTAACAATATATACTTAGATTGGTTCAATGGGTATCATATTGCTAAATTGTATTTGCTTTGAACATTTGAACAGAATTTGTTTTACTATACAGCGAATGCAGCGAATGCAGCGAATGCAGCGAATGCTGTTGAACGAAGTTATAAAATATTTGAGTTGGAGAATTTTTTTCCAGCTTGGTTTCATACGTCTCGTTTTTCTAGTTCCTTTGAAAATTCACCCCAATTTGTTGTTCATGCCCTCAATACAAATGGACGTAAGAATTCTCATTTAGGTAAACCACAGACACACAGACTTATGCATTCTATGGACAGTAGATATTACAAAGCTTATCCATTCAACGGCTGGCAGAGAATGATGTAGTCTGCAAGAGGAAATTAAAAAAACAAACAAAAAACAAAACACATTTACAGATTAGATATTGAAAGCAAACACACACAGGGCTATTCACTGCCATGTGAATTCTGGAGAATTGAAACAAAATCTAGGCAGAAAGTCAGCGTGTCTTAAATTTGGGTAGTTTGACCCAAAGTTTGAAATTCACGTTGAATTCTGCACAAGTCACAATCCCGGCAGTGTTTATCGCAAGCCATTCCCCTAATGGTTCAGGTAGCCAATTAAGACTACAAGGTCATGGTTTGTTTATGAAAATGTGATGAGATCTAAAACAAAAAATTGTTCCAAGATTACACTGAGACTGTTATCTTCTGTGAGTTTATTTTAATTGGTCTTTAAATCAGACTAATCATTGATTAGAAGTTGGTGTAAGTAAACAGAGTTCAAATTGTGGTCACACAGGATGCACAACTTGAAAAGACAGAAATATTTAAAGGGACCTTACACTTATTTTTGTTACGGTTAAAAACACAGCACTGTTTTGTTTTTTTACAAGAAGCCGTGTTTTGTGTTTTCAATTTGATCATTTCCATTGTTTTTCTCATAAAAGCTAAGCTATCTTACTGCTTGGGGTGTGCTCAAAGTGCTAGACAATGCAAATAAAATTTACAACAAAACAAGACATTTTTATTTACACAAACATTGTTTTCATTTATACACACACATAGTATACTGCAGTTTAAACACATTAAATGCGAGTTTTACTGCACACACTCCTACACAGCACACAAACATTCAGAGCCCTTAAATATGAGGAACTCAGCAGGGTAGGAAAGAGGGAGCCTGGGATTTGAGAAGTATGCAGTACTATGCGTGATACAGTATTTGGCTATAGGTGGACAACCTGATATTTTCATGGAATAGCCCCTTATTTAGATTTTAGAAAATGCATACTTTAGACAACGGCTGAACTCGGGTACAGTGTATACATGCAGAGTTGATTGTTTTTGTTTTCGTTCAATTACAAATGGAATCTAATCTAGCATTATAGAATACAGTTATTTAAAACCAGTTTTATGGTAAAAGATAAACATGTAACCACAGCAATGATTGGATTGGATTAACATTTCAATGACATTTACTAGCCCTAGAGACAGCAAGAAGCTGTCATCCAACATAACCAGAGAAGAGCAGAGACTCTTAGCTTCTCGCAATCTTCTTAATGCTTACAGAGGTCAGACCTGGCCTTCCCGAAGATCGTTGCTGTGAAGCGGGTCTATGTTATGTATTACAGTAAAATACTGCTTTGGTTCCCCTCCTTCTGGTCACAACTTCAGATATATTTCACTTGATTAGTAGGTCAACATATAAATTTGGTTCATCAACCTTCCGTTCATTATATATATATTTTCAAAATTCTTTATTTTGATTTTGAAGGTGTTTAATTTTATCAAGGAAATACAAAAATCAGAACAAAGTTTGTGGAGGTTAGGCAATACACAATCCAAAAAGAACATGGGTCACTTCCCTTTATTATATACCCTTTATTATATAGGCAGATAACATGTTATTACCATGGCCCTTTGTACCACCAAAAAAGCATGAGGACCTGGTTTTGGTTTGGTTAGGAACTATTGGCCTAGAGCCCTAGACTAAAACTACCAACACTTTGGTCTAAAAGGAAGTTATTAAAAAATGTGTTCCAGGGGGGGCGGAGTTTGCCGCCGAGCCGAGCGGACGCACCTGCTACGAGCTCCGAACCGGCAGGCAGAATCCGGGGGTTACAACGCAGGCTACCAAGCCCACACTCACCAGAGGGTGCACCACTCACATCGGGGGTGCCCCGCTGAGCAAATCAACTACACCCTGGTGTCTGCAGACCCCGGGAACGCAGAGATCTCAATGCGGCCTACTGGGGCTGAGGCAGGGGGGAGACGGCCGCTCCACTCTCGGCCAGAGCCCACAAGCGATCTTACCTCAGAGTACCCCCCCCCCCCCTGGACCGGTGGGGGACATCCCGGTCCCCTCTGGACGCATGGACCAGCATGGAACATGAGCATACCAGCCACGAGAAATGAAGGGGCAACAGACCCACGAGGTGCAGCCAATATGGCCGCCCGACCTAAGAGGAGAAAGCGGAGCACATGCCCAGAGGCGCACACATCCCCAATAGAGATATTTGACAGGACCTGCGCTGGCCTCAGGGCAGCACTGCAAAGTCGAGGGGTGACTCTCCGCCAAGCGGATCTAATGGTGGCCTCCTGGATACGACCAGCAGCGCGACACAGGTACTACAAGCAGGCACACCGAGCATCCAAGATGGCCGTCAGGCACCATAGACACCGGAGGGCCTCGCGGCAGGACTCGGCACCAGGCCTCTCGGGCTCACGCATCCATCTGCACACAAGCAATACCAAGACCACAAACCCTTGCGACGCACACAAATAAAGCGCCTGACCTTAAACCCGGCTATCAGTGCAGCACCAGGCGCCTCTTCCCAACAGCGGCCACAACACAAGCGACTGTGAGACAGCACACCAAAAAGAGACGCACTAAAGCGGACTCCCGAAACGGAGATACAGGGATGGCCTCCAGGACGGGCATCGGCTGAGGCAATATGGACAGATACGTGGTGAGGCTCACGGCCCAAGACCCTGCACACAATGCAGAGACTCTCTCCTCCCAAGGCTCACTGCATGTCAGACTCATTACACCTGTTTACTTACACTTAGCACTACTCTGCCCCATTTTGATTTTCATTTGTTTGTTGTTTATTGCGCAAAATAGGCATGTACCATCAATGCTGGTTTGCATTACATCACATAATGCTGCTTCCACTAGCTTTTCATAGCACACTAAATGCAAACCGCATATTTATAAATGTAAGCGCAACTAATATAATTATAAGCGACGCTACCCTAGCAGGTTATAACATATAAGCGAACTGTCTAACTTCCACAGGTACATATGTACTAGCTAACTGTTGTCACTAGCGTTGTATTACACTACCTGTACTATCTATGTTGATTCTCACATAATTCACACATGAACCAAGCCTGTTTGTATAATATATTTACATTTCGACTGTTGCTTTAACGTTACATTAATTAAGCCTGATAAAACAAAAAAAATTGTGCCAGTTAATCGTATACCCCGCATGTTAAGCGTGGGAAATCCCTGAGGATTGCTTTTGGGGCACCTCAAGCTTACCTGTCTTATTTTCGTGCACTACAAAAATAAAGAATTTAAAAAAAAAAAAAAAATGTGTTCCATTTTCTATGTTAGTGAGAGATCGTGAGCTCAAACACTCTATAGACCTACAATCATAAAACAAAGTTATATTTTATAAAAATCCATTCAATATACATCTACACTAACTAAACCTCAGTTATGACAGTTATTGCATATTGTATTCTCATAATAGCAGAAGATGGATCGTTCTTTTTTCACTAGAAAATATAGCTGGGACCAGAATTTACAAGTTTGGTCAACAATGTTGAAAATAAGTTGATGTCCAGCTACATTTTAAAGCTAGCAAAGCATGATGGGATTTGTAGTTTTACAAGGGCCGCAGTTTACCATTTGACCATCTTGCATAACAAACAAGAACAATGGGAGGCAGGGTTTTTTTTTTTACTTGACCCATTGGACATCTATTTCAACTTTAGGGAAAACAGATTATAAACACGTAAAGTTCTATTTAAATGGTACCATATTCCATTTTATTCTCATTGTGCTGACCACGCATCATAGAGATGTGATGAAGACATTGGCTATTTACCGTCATTGGTTTGGCATTTTTAAGATAATTTGTAAACATCCAGCCAATACTCCACCATTCACTTATGTGGCTTTTCTGCAAGGTCACATTCATTCTCAGTTAAAGGTATAAGAGACTAGTGGTTAGTCACCCTTAAATAGACTCTGAAAACTTAAGATTCATTTATCAGAACAATTTATTTTTCTAAATGTTTTACTATCGGTATTCTGAAGTAGAATTCAAAGACTGAAGCTATATATCAGACAAAGACAAGTTAGCTTTTACTAATGATAATCATCATAGTTAAAAAACCTTGTTCTAAGTCCAAGGCAGAAAAAAAATCTCTTCTGATAATAGATATTATGTTATTATTATGTTTATGTGCAAGGTGATATCCAATTACTGTCAGATGTTTTGTTATCCTTCTGTACACTTTTTGTAGTCCGTCAGTGTATTCTAATTATTGTTAAACTTATTAAACTTTTGTGATTTGTATTACTGTCTGGGTCTTTGTCATTGGATGACACACACATTTTACTTAAGGTTTGAAAATTGCATGAGATTCCTGAAAGGAAAAGGTTTGTTTAGGCTTTTTTGTTTTGTAAGTGGATACATTTATGGTTACTGAAAATGGAGTGCTTAGGGAACGTGGAGTTTGAAGGGTTATTTGAAAACCACATACCCTCCTGTGATTGTTGAGCTGCAATAGCTGTTATACATTGTGCATCACTCTGTGTTAATGGGCAGGTGGTAAGTGATCCCTTCCACTTATTAGCAAATGATTTTAGGAACTCCAATTACAAAGTACAGTTTAGACGATTGTGATTATTAACCTAGTACCAAACACTAATGCTGAATTCTCCTAAGAGCACATGGATCCCATTTTCCAACTCAATCAATTAAACCTTAATCTGGGTATAACCAACTAATGCCAGTGTTGGAAATCTCCGCTACCGCCTACAGCACTCCATTTGTATTTAAAGGGACACTCCATTGCAACAGAGTAACCCCCAGCTTTTTGAATGTGTTTCATAGATAATACATTACAGAGAATATGCAAAAAAAAAACCACAATGAATATGTTTAAAGCCGTGAAACTTGCACATGCAGGCTGTGGCAGAAGACAGACCATCCTCAGACTGGCAAAATACTCCACCAATCAGGAGCCTTTAATTCTGGTCTATGGGTCTGATCCTATTCTGAAAACTCCATCCCAGCATGTGTTTACGGGATACATAGATCAGTACCCAACCTCAGTTCCACTCATCAGGTCTGTTAACAATTGCTCAGTAAGCAGTTTTAACCATCGGCAGTGACTGTGCAGATCTGTGACTTGTCTCCTCTGATGAATAGTAGGAAAATGTATAGTATGCTCGTGATTTTTTTAAAGCAGTTATAAGACACTGCATGCATGCACACTGTGAAGGGAATGCTATGTCCCATAATCTGATCAATGAGCACAGATTGATAGGATGCTTTGAGTGATGCTTAAATGATTACATCTTGTTTGTTTCGAATTCAAGGCCTAGAGTCTACTCTAGACAATTACTAGTTTTGTAACAACCTATGAAACAGAAAAACTTGGGTCACTAAATTGCACCTTGTTATGACATGAGGACCCTGGTTGCAAAATGTTGTAAGTAAAAGCAACAAAGTTAGGAAACCAGTGTGGTACTCTGCAGATGTGGCCAAAATAGTAAAAAACTAAAAACGTATTGATTTTTTTTGATTGGGTAACTAAAATAATAGATCAGGGTGGTGCAGTAGACATTGCTTACCTCGATTTCAGTAAGGCTTTTGACACTGTTGCACATAGAAGGCTTATCAACAAACTGCAATCTTTGAGTTTGGATTCCAATATTGTTGAATGGGTAAGGCAGTGGCTGAGTGACAGGCAACAGAGGGTTGTAGTCAATGGAGTATATTCGAAGCTTGGGCTTGTCACCAGTGGGGTACCTCAGGGATCTGTACTTGGACCCATTCTCTTTAATACTTTTATTAGTGATATTGCAGAAGGTCTTGATGGTAAGGTATGTCTTTTTGCTGATGATACTAAGATATGTAACAGGGTTAATGTTCCAGTGGGATAAGCCAAATGGCAAACGAATTAGGTAAACTAGAAAAATGGTCTGAGTTGTGGCAACTGACATTTAATGTGGATAAGTGCAAGATAATGCATCTTGGACGTAAAAACCCAAGGGCAGAGTACAGAATGTTTGATAGAGTCCTAACCTCAACATCTGAGGAAAGGGATTTAGGGGTGATTATTTCTGAGGACTTAAAGGTAGGCAGACAATGTAATAGAGCAGCAGGAAATGCTAGCAGAATGCTTGGTTGTATAGGGAGAGGTATTAGCAGTAGAAAGTAGTGCTCATGCCATTGTACAGAACACTGGTGAGACCTCACTTGGAGTACTGTACGCAGTACTGGAGACCGTATCTTCAGAAGGATATTGATACCTTAGAGAGAGTTCAAAGAAGGGCTACTAAACTGGTTCATGGATTGCAGGATAAAACTTACCAGGAAAGGTTAAAGGATCTTAACATGTATAGCTTGGTGGAAAGACGAGACAGGGGGGATATGATAGAAACATTTAAATACATAAAGGGAATCAACACAGTAAAAGAGGAGACTATATTTAAAAGAAGAAAAACTACCACAACAAGAGGTTAAATAATAGTCTTAAATAAAACAAGAGTCTTAAATAATATCAGGAAGTATTACTTTACTAAGAGGGTAGTGGATGCATGGAAAAGCCTTCCAGCTGAAGTGGTAGAGGTTAATACAGTGAAGGAGTTTAAGCATGCGTGAGATAGGCATAAGGCTATCCTAGCTATAAGATAAGGCCAGGGACTAATGAAAGTATTTAGAAAATTGGGCAGACTAGATGGTCCGCTGCTGCTGTCACATTCTATGTTTTTATGTTGGCTAAAATAACCTTTGCAAAAAAAGCTTGCAAATGGGTTAAACTATGAGTTTTTGTTTTCCAACTTGGTTATTATTGCCTACATTTTTCAAGTTGTAACCACAAAATGTCCATTATAAAATATAACCCGTGGCAAATAACAGGTCCATATCCTTAACAGCACTTTATCAAAAGTAGTTTCCTTCTAGTAGAGATATACACGTAGAGTCCATCAAAGGTTTAATTTTTGGGTGGAACTCTATCTGCAGAAGCATCATGGTCTCATCATCATCCAGCCCGGAACTTCTTGGAGCAACGTATAAATGAACAGGGATGGTCGTGGCTTCTGCAGACCCCGAAAGCACATCAACAGACCACCAGGGAGCAATGGAGCCTGGTGGGGACTCAGATAAGGGGGCAAACCATTGCTAAACAGTTCAGGGTTCTCCTAGCATTATAATCACTCCATTGCATTTTAGTGGTTATGATTGGAGTAATCCTTCGAATACAAACAAATATATTCAATGGTAATTGGTAGGTTTTAGGTATTTTATTAATCTACCACCAAGTCTACAAAGGAGCTGAACTCACCCCACCCCTTGCCCCAAGAAAATCTTCTTAATGAGCTTGATCTGAAATAGTGAAGTTGAGAGTCTTCACAGCAGTCTTGATGAGATGGATCTCAAGTCGTTAAACTAAAAATCTTCATACAAGTCTTAATAAGATGGATATGAAACAGTGCAAAAACAACAATCTTTTTAACTGGTATTTATTCTGGAATTTATGAATTCCAATAGATGCCCTCAACTGTCATATAGTTTCTCTGTAAATCTTTTTTTTTTAGGTTTCGATGTAATAGAGACACAGCTGTATCAGGTTTTCTGTTAAAAAACATACAATTTGTGGTTGCTTTGCACACAGAACCACCATGTTTTTTTAACAGTAAGAAGACTTGGTAGACTTTCTCAATTGTCAATTAAGTTTTTTTTTTTTTTTTTAAATCAGAGCAAAGCATACCAAGGAGTCTAGAGACTTTTAGACAAAGTAAAATATGCTGTTTCCTACAGCAACTCAGATATGATCATTTATACACATCAACTGTTACGTTTTTGCAGGAAACATTTGTTTCCAAAAATCGACTGGGGCAGACTGCTGCATGGGTAAAATGTTCTCCATTGAGGTTGACATAGACTCATGATGGTGAGGCTGGTTGGCGAAGGAGTTCATGTTTCGAAATGTGTTGCACGTTGGCAATAAATTGCTAGATGTTTATTTGTTAAAATGTTCGATCTGTCAGTGAAGATCAAATAAACTTCAGCAGGAAAGTTCATGTGGGAAAAGACAACCGAGTAGCCTCCTCTCAGATCTGGCTGGGATGTAGGGAATAAACCTTACTTCATACCAGCTGTTGTGTCTTAAACAATTCAGTTAGTAGAAACAAATTAATGTATTTGCATGAGCCATACTTGAGGAAGGCCTGACTCAACCTCTTGTTCCAAGACAGTGTTGCTTTAATAACATTAACAGTGATTGCCAGACAGACTCCCCGCGCTCTGCTGTCTGGTACAAGATCTGTATGGGCCCGGATATTTTTAAGGTTGTTAAAAACAAAGGTCTTTGGAAGAGATCCAGTTTATGAACTTTAGCAGAGAGCGATCGATCAGTAGGGAATATGTATAAATAACAATGCCACTGCCAACATTAAGCATGCGGCTTTTTTCGGCCTCTGTGTTTGAGACGTTAAGATGTCTGAATATACTTTATAACTATGAATTAAAGTAAGAGCATGATTAGGCTGATGCTAGTAACTGGTTTATGGCTATAAAAAAAAAAAAAAATCTAGGATAAGTAAAATTTAATTTTTTTTTTTTTTTTAAGAATCCTGTTTAAATCTTAAAATAAACCACTTCCAATTTCTATTTTGATGCCGCTTCCACACTTGAATTTTATTTATGCATTTTTAAGAAAACTCAAAAGTTGTAATTCCTTTTCACAATCTGGTTGGCATCTATTAGAAATCATATATTCCAGAAGAAATGCCATTTAAAAAGATTGTTTCAGATATTTTCATATAATTTTGCAAGTAAACTGTTTTATATCCATCCTATTAAGACTTCTAGGCAGTTTAACTACTGAAGACCCATCTCATCATGACCATGTTAGACCTCGGCACGAGTTGATGTTACTCCTGGAGAGAGAGGGTTAGCTTGTGGTTAGCTTGTGTTAGCTTTTGTTGCAAATAATGTTTTTTTTATTACGATTCAGCTGGGACTGAATCTGAAAATTTGGCCTCGTGCATATAGTTCCAAGATCAGCTCACTCCATATTACGTTGATGGATGGTTTAAGCAGCAAACTGTCTTGAAGACATAAAGAGACAAACAGACATGGTTGCTGTTGAAGCTACTGACACCGCTATATTAATTATTAAAAGCCCATAACAATTCTCCCTCTCATTTAATTTCCTTTTTAATATACAAATACACCACTTTTCAATCACTCTACTCCACCAGTGACTGTTTTTTGTCGCTTGCTCGTTCCTACACTACAAATTCTCACCTACAGGACCTTCTCAAGATCTGCACCATTCCTGCAGAGTGCCCTATCTCATGCTATCAGACGTTCGTTTGACTAGCCACTGGTTCTATAAGAAGTCTCTTAAAACTCATCAACATTATCTTTTGAAAAGCTGAACATCTCAGCCAACGTCTCGTGTTGCAACAGTCCTCGTCCTACCACACAAAACCTTTGCTTCCATAGTCCACTTCACACTCTCAAAATCCACTCTATGGTTCTTCACATTTTTACAAGCTTAAAAGAACACTATAGTCACCTAAATTACTTTAGCTAAATAAAGCAGTTTTAGTGTATAGATCATTCCCCTGCAATTTCACTGCTCAATTCACTGTCATTTAGGAGTTAAATCACTTTGTTTCTGTTTATGCAGCCCTAGCCACACCTCCCCTGGCTATGATTGACAGAGCCTGCATGAAAAAAACAAAAACTGGTTTCACTTTCAAACAGATGTAATTTACCTTAAATAATTGTATCTCAATCTCTAAATTGAACTTTAATTACATACAGGAGGCTATCTTGCAGGGTCTAGCAAGCTATTAACATAGCAGGGGATAAGAAAATATTAATTAAACAGAACTTGCAATAAAGAAAGCCTAAATAGGGCTCTCTTTACAGGAAGTGTTTATGGAAGGCTGTGCAAGTCACATGCAGGGAGGTGTGACTAGGGTTCATAAACAAAGGGATTTAACTCCTAAATGGCAGAGGATTGAGCAGTGAGGCTGCAGGGGCATGTTCTATACACCAAAACTGCTTCATTAAGCTAAAGTTGTTCAGGTGACTATAGTGTCCCTTTAAACAAAACTTAACATCAACATCTCACCCCAACAACACATTGATCTTCCATTCGTCTTCATTGATCCCACTTCCTCCTAGATAGTAAGCTCATTGGAGTTGGGCCTAATGTCCTGTATCTGCCAACATTATTTTGTCTGTGAACTACTTGCTGCAAGATAACGCCACTGTATAATTGTAAAGCACTGTAGAATATGCTGGCGCTATATAAATATGGTTAGAATCACTCAATAACACTAGAAAGAGAATAAGTTATTTTATTGCAAGTTACATGGGACAGAAAGGTTCATTTTAGACTTTTTTTTTTATTTAGTATTACATTTCAATAGCTTTTATTTTAATATCATTATACTTTAACCTTAAATCTGCCATTTTTGCAGAGTCAAATTGAAAAACCAGTATGCGTAAGTATTACCTTGCAGTAAACGTGTAAAATAACAGGAAACGATTGACAAACAGTGCTGCCTACAATGTCTGGCAAAACAAACATGTCATCAAAATCTTACACCACTCAATATCTATACAATAAACTTATAAATAGTGTGCATTAAACATTTTTACATGATCTGGACAAAGAAAAATTACACTGAGTTATCTCAGAACTGTACACATTATGGAGAGCCAATCTCCAGAACAGGTTGTCCACATAAAAAGTTTTATTAAAAAACTATGAAGGGTCATATTCTTTATTAGTCACTGTCCTTCTTCAGAAAGAATTGTCGAGAAAGTTCCCAGTTTTGACGAGGGAAACGGCTGGAGAATTCCAGGTAATGCTCAGAATTATCTGCAAATAAACAATAAATCACAAGATGAAAGACATACATGGCAAAACACTCGCATTTGAAATGAGATGAATGAATGAACAAGACATTACATCACTGATGATGACACAAAGCGTGTAGAAGTACAAACTATACTAACATCACATTGATAGCCCATTACCAATCCCAGGGTTTTGGTCGAGGGTTAAGTGGGTATAGAAAATGAAAGGTAAAACCTCCTCCCTTTAAATAACCTATCACTCCAACTACCCCACATCCAAACACTTGGTTTTGAAGCATTACAATGTATTCGGAGTCTTCTATCAATCTATCAATCAATCAATAAATAAAAATCAAGCTCCACAGTCACATCTCTGATTCTTTATGTCTGTCCTTACGTCGGTACCTCAGGCAGTCCACGTCCATATTCCCACCTCGGTTCCTCATGTAATTCCCAACTCTGTTTGTAACTACTCATCATTTTCTTCCTTTGGTCACCTGTTCCATTTGTGAGTCCCCACCTCTGCCACTATTGTGGTCCCCTGTCCTGTAAGGTGACCTGCTGTAGTGCCTAGGCTGGTATCAGCATGGAAAGGGGGTCTTCCTCTCACCAGCAATGTATCAGTTAGCATAAGGAAAATATAGTTGTACATATTACTGATTACAAATTCAAGCAGTGTACGAGCAGTGTGGTTCTCCATTTGACCGATGGCCCCAACAATGGAAGGTGTAAGACATTCAGGGAATATGACATTCCTACTACGGCTAAACTTTGAGTTCAGTACAGGAACTCTTGAGACACAGTGACTTTGTGTGAGCTACATAATGTTTATATGTGTAATGTGTATACTTTTCGTACAGAAATCACGGTAATTTAAATTCAATGCACTTGGTCATAGAACCAAATATATCAGAATAAAGTGCAGAGTAAAACAATGTAATTGTTAATTCATTTCCACAAGTGTCACCTATAGCTTGTTATCTGTAATCTGTAATAATAATGTTGACTGATGCATTTAATTACATTATGGGCAAGAGACAGTATTACTTATGTTTTATTTTCTGTTATCTATTTTAGTTGGTGTAAATTGTTAAAGAAAAAAAAATTCTGACAAACTCTAAGAATGACACATAATTCTATGCAAACGATCCCACACTGCATGTAATTTTTAGATTTTAATCGGAATTCTACAGGCTATCTTGGCAAAGGTCTCCCACGATCTACTAATGGGACTTTCTTCATCTCGGCAACATGAAGCATACACACTCAGGTCATAGTAAAAAAATAAAATCTGATGGCTCCAAGCCAGACATGCAATAACTTACAGTAAATATAAAAAGTAACAAAAATCTATCTTTTGATGTGTAGGTGATGTATACCAGCACTTGTTGGACTGTACCTCATGCACCAGAGAGATTGTTTCACATTATTTTATCCTAACCATAATTCATACTACATGTCCAACAGATATATCACTTATGGAACAAAACTCAAATTCAGCTTGATGAGAACCAAGTTATACAGATCTATGCATTATACCCAAATCTGTATAAAAATGGGTTAAAATGATATACTGTGTGTGCATGTCAATGTACAATAATCTGGGAGTGCTAGATATATGTTTAATTGATTTATATGCCTACAAGAGTGTTTGAGTTTGCAGCATTTATGTAGGTGATAGACACAGCACTTTAGGCAGCTTAGAGTCTAGTTCTGGATTTTTAACCTCACACCATAACGTACCGTGAACGTATACTAGGATTCCTACTGTGTAAGCTACCTGCAGAATCAGGTCTATGGGCTCTGCCCATGTTTGTGATGTTTGTGATCCCCCGGAATGCTAACCCTGTGGAGTAGTCTGTCATCTCTGTACTGCTCTTAGCACAGAAAGTTTAATTATTGAAAGACCACCCACAGAGACTATAATAAGCCCTCCATATAGTGCACTGCCCCATGTAATAAAGTGCTCAGAACTAATGTGACCCGCAGGGTGTGTGCATGGGAAGGTAATTTAACCTGCTCTTGAGATGCTAGTTTGTTTAGCAAGTAACCATTTTCAAAAGCAGACAGAGCCTTTGGGTAAACCGGTCTTTGTTGGTCATAAAAGAACATGCTGTCTCTCAATGGTCTTTTGTTGTTAAGTTGTTCAGTATTTATTATGCACAATGAATTAACACCATGCTCATTATGCTGCTTGTCCTGTCAATGGCATCTTTACAGAGCACTTTATTTCCTTGGTCTCAAGGTCAGGGGGATAGACAGTTCTAAGTCTGAGGGACGGTAATCAGCCAGCCTTGGTGACATTACCTTTGTTTTGAGACGTCCTGCTTTCGGGATGACTTGATCCTTGCAAACAGTCCTGGGACAATAACATAATACATTGGTTAGTAGAGCATCAAACAGTTACAATCCTTACATGCCGCAACTTTCTCTATTTATTGTCAGTAAAGCTGCCAACGGCGCCTTCTTTTTCTGCAGTATTGTACAGTGCCTAGTCTTCCAGTTAGGCTCGCCCTCTCTACAGCTAAGTAGATGCAGTAAATGCAGTTGTTTTTCTTACATGATTACAATGCATAACAACATATAACATAGTAAACAAGCATGACTGCAACGTGCAACGTATAACATACAGTTAGATCTGAAAAATATTTAGACACTGACACAATTTTTGTAATTTTGGCTCTGTATGACAAATGGATTTAAAATGAAACAACCGAGAGGCAATTGAAGTGCAGACTTTCAGCTTTAATCCAAGTGCTTGAACAAAAATATTGTATGAAACTTTTTGGAATTGCAACCATTTTCATACCGTATTTCAGGGGCTTAAATGTAATTGGACTAATGAACACAATCAGAAATACAATGTAATTTGTAATACTTTATTGAGGGTTTCCTCCTTTGTGATGCTTTGCCAGGCATTTTGACTCAGCCATTGCAGAATATTCCACTTCTTTGCCTTAAACTCCTGGGTTGCTTTCGCAGAATGCTTTGGGTCACTGTCCATCTGTAAAGTGAAGCACCGCCCAATCAACGTCACTGAATTTGGCTGAATCTGATCAGACAATATATCCCTATACACTTCAGAATTCATCCGGCTGCTTCTGCCACAACAATAAACCCTAGTGACCCGGTGCCATTGGAAGCCATGCGTGTCCATGCTTTCACACTGCCTCCACCGTGTTTTTCAAATTATGTGGTGTGCTTCCGATCATGAGGCCTTCCAAGCCTTCTCCGTTCTTTTTCTTCCCTTCATTCTGATACAGGTTAATTTTAGTTTTATCTGTCAAAAGAATGCTGTTCCAGAACTGGGGTTGTTTTTTTTTTTTTAGCTGTTTTTATGGTAAAGACTAATATGGCCTTTCTTTTTTTTTTTTTTTATTCTTTATTTTTGTTCGTGTATGAGAAAAGAACATTCAGGTCTACTACGCCACAACAGCTGTGGGAGACCCGGCAACAACAATTATGAACATGGCGTTTAGATTACATTACACAATTTTTAAGTATAATATATGTTAAGACCAAGCTTGTCCTATAGTGGGAAACACATATGGAGAGTTGATGGCTTGCTTAAGCTCAAAAAACGGTCTATTATATCGTATTAGGTTACATGCATTAAGTATGTGAGTAGCGGTCTGATCATCGAAACTACGTATGTGAAGTACAACAATGTATATATTATGCCTATTAAGCTGCATTACGTGGAGTGCTTGGCTCTAGGGATTCAAGTAGAGGCACCGTATATGATGAGAGATCCGTGTAGCGTGCACAGGCTGGAGCTAGGCTATACAGGGATATGTTTAGCTACTGGGCTTGTAATCTCAGGTGGTGCTATAGAGGCTGTGATAACTTATAAGAGCCTGCAGGGGGGGCTTGTAAGGTCGCTTGCATGCATATAGTCATCGTTCGTCCGCATAACGTGAAAATTAAACAAAGTAAGGTAAAAAGCAAAAAATACAGTTAACATATTAAGCAATATGGTACCACTAGGGGGACAGAGGTTACTTTGTGTCCTAACGTTAGGCAGGGTGGTATTAAGGCATGAATGGCGGGGTCCGATAGTCCAACATCAGGATGCCTGTCAGTAAGGTCGGCATTGTACACAACATCATGTTCCAACATTTAACGAGTTAAGTGTTTTAAAAGATAAAAAAAGTATAACCATAACGTGGGATATATAATGTCCGTGTCAATTGGCAACAGGAGCGGTGAGGTGTAAACGGATCGCCGCCACTGTTAGGGATATTATCTGGTAAGTATAGGTCAGTCAGTACCTCTCAGGTTGTGCAATAACTGTCCTGAGCGTGTCTTTATGGAAGATGGGTTACGTCCTGTGTTAAGCAGCAGGTAACTGGTGTCTCTCCGTCCTCATGTTGTGACCGTGGCGTAGGCGATCTCTTGGTTTCTCCGGGGTACGAAGGCTGTGACGTTCCCTGGGTCCCAGTTATGCTGTGTGGTCGACGTTTGGTGCATGACTTCGGGGATGGAGTCGGGTGGCAGGCCCAGGTTCCTTAGAAGTGCAGTCGCGTCCTCCATTTTGTGGACCGGGTATGAGTTCCCCTCGTGGGTGACCATCAAAGTTTGAGCTGCTCGCCACCGGTAAGTGATGGTGCGTGAGCGGAGTAGCGTTGTAAGGGGTTGCAGAGACTTACGCCACTTTAGCGTTTCCCCGGTTAAGTCCGCATAAAAAGTGAGAGCAGAGGCTTCAAATGTGTAAGGGGAGTGTCCCCATACGGCAGCCATTACCGCCGCTTTGTCCTGTTTAGTCTGGAAGCAGATTATCAGATCCCTGGGAGCTTCTTTAGGAGATTTCTGGGGTTTGGGTATTCGGAACATGCTCTCCAGAGTTATTAGTTTTGCTTGTTTCGGGGGTAATAGAGAGCACAGGAGGCGTCTCACGAAATGCGGTAATTCCGCGTCCGGCACTGTCTCCACCACTCCTCTGACCTTGAGGTTCTTGGATCTCTTTGCGTCCTCCATGGATGTGACTTTCCGTTCCAGGGCGGTATGTTGATCCCGCAAGGACTTTAACTCAGATTGCAAGTGAGTTGTCTGTTGTTTGACGTTGTGGGAGTCTGTTTCCAGAACTCCCATGCGGCCTGTCAAGCCTTGAAGGTCGTCACGGAGTGCGGCCACGTCCGCATGTATGTCTCGCCGAAGGCCCGCCAGCAGTTCTTGCATGTCGGCCTTGGTTACCGGCGATGAGTCTTTTTTAATCAGGGATGACGCTGGGGTCACTGTTGGTCGTGGAGGGTCTTGTAGGAGGTAGTCTCCGGACTCCAGGGTGTGTTCTTCCGAGAAGTCGGAGCTATCGTCGGGGTAAGACGCCATCTTGGCTGATGTGGCTCCATGTGCCTGCCGCCATAAATCCCCAATGTTCATACCAAAGTTAGGTTTTTCGGCTTTTTGTTTCTTTGTTTTGCGCCCCATGATGTCGTGTGTGTGTTCAGGGGTCCCGCAGGGATGTTTTCACAAATTTCTGCCGGGTTTATTGCTTGTTTCAGGCCGAGTTTGTCGGAGCTCATGGAAGATGCGACCGCTCAGGTTGGATGCTAGGCTCCGCCCCCTAATATGGCCTTTCTATTCTTCAAGATTTGCACCTTGTGGTGACCATTGCTCTTGTGATGTCTTCGGTTTATGGTAGACTTGGATAATGATACCTACCTCCTGGAAACTGTTCTTCACATTGCTGGATGTGGTGAAGGGGTTTATCTTTGCCAAGGAAAGGATCCTATGATTATTCACCACTGTTGCATTCCGTGGACATGCTCACTAGCGTGTTCACTTTTTTCTTGGAATGTATCAAACTGGTAATTTGGCCACTCCTAATGTTCCTGCTATCTCTCTAATGGATTTTTTTTGCAGCCTAAGGATAGCCTGTTTCACTTGCATTGAGAGCTCCTTTGACCGCATGTCGTGGGTTCACAGCACCAGCTTCCAAATGCAAATGCCACATCTGGGATCAACCACAGACATTTTAGCTTCTTAATTGATGAAAAAATAAAGAAATAGTTCACACTTGTCCATGCTACCGCTTTTGAGTCAATTGTCCAATTACTTTTGGACCCTTGAAAAAGAGAGGGCTATAATTCCTAAAACCTTCTTCCAGTTTGGATGTGAAGGTTCTAAAATTAAAGCTAAGAGACTGCATTTTAAGACCATATTAATTATTTAACTGTAACTTTAATTTATTTTGGTAAACAGCCGAAATAACAAAACATGTGTCCAAATACACCTAACCGTGTAACATAGTAAACAAGGAGGTTAACAACGAAAAGTGAAAAGGAGGGCTCGCCCAAGCAGCTTGCAATTTATTTACTGTGATAATATGTTTAACATTTGACGTATTGTTAAATATAATTATATGTTCAGGGCACTGAAGTACTTACGGTGTATTGTGCTACCTTTTATTACCAGAAACAGGGAAATAACCTCATAAATAATTTTTCTAAGGGAACGCCAAAATAACAGTGACAAACTAAGAATACAAAATAAACCCTTTGGTTCTCATATAGACCAAACACACCAGTTTAATGTTAATGTTATATATAAATACACACATTTAAAAAAATAAAAATAAAATAAATTGTTGGGAATTCAAAGTTTATAAAAAATTAATTAAAATTTTACGCCAGTTGTCAAACTGCAATAATTATCCAAGCTGACTATGTTTTCAGTTTGAAAATTCTGGCTAAAATGTTAAATTCAGTTTGCATTCCAGGCAATTTACAAAATGAATTATTTGGACATAAAAATAATAGAGGCAAACTAGGTTAAGGAGTATTATTTGTTTTTATGTTTTCGAAGTCTCTGCATCCAAGCCACTTTTTCAATGTGCGAAGGGCATGCACATAGCACGCAGCACACTAAGAAAGTAACTGCAATGAAGGTCTCTAACACGGCAATCAAGCCTTATTTTTGTTGAATTGCTCTGCGAATACAATGTGGGATGAATAAAAAAAAGTAAACAGCCATAGTTGTCTAAGCAGTCCTATCTAGTTGCCATTATAAAGGATACCACTGATGAAGGAGACTGGCCTGCTGCTTCCTCAGAATCATGAAAAATAAGCAAATGTGACACAGTGTTTACAGGTTATAAGATTAGAGGCCAGAAAGTAACTCTGTGAAGCCGGGAATTACACAGCTCACAGATCCCGTCTCAACTTCGCTTTTAGTTTAACTCATCTGCTGCCAATAAGTATTGCCCCTGAAAAAAAAAATGCTTCCAATAAGTTTTGGAATTTTGAGTTTACATAGTTAGATTACATGTGTTCACAGAACACTCCTCGCTTGGAGGAGGAAACAGATAAATGCAAACAGTTTGTTTAATGGTAAAACAAAACAACAACCCCAAAACCCCCGTACTAACCAGAGAATACAAAGCACTGGTTCTCCTAGACCGTACCAAATTTATTTGCGTTGTAATAAGTTTACTAAATATAAAATAATAAATAATTATCCTCCACACATCAAAATAAAAAGGCAAACAACCAACTATACTGTTTATTTCACAAATCTATTAAGTAAATATTCTTTCTTTTATTAGGAGAGATTAATTGGGGATGTAACACGAAAAAGCAAAAAAAAAATAAAAAAGTATCTGCGCTACTAATAATTGTTACTATACAACTAGGGAGCAAACTCATGAGTTTACTCTTTGGGGAAAAAAATATGGATTTTTATTATTAAAACCTAAAGGAAATAAAAATATTTTCAATAAAATAAATGTAAAAAAAATAAAAATAAAATAACTGTAAATAATTTAATACAAAAAACATCTAGTTTACACATAACCATTTGCTGATATATATAATGCTCGCAAACTTCAGTTTCTAGAATTCTTAGTAATTTCATTCTCCTATATCAGACTGTTTTTAATGATAAAAAACACACACGTATTACAGGCTTAATGTTCTGTCTAAAATTTAATTATATTTGGCCTTTGGAAACCTTGCTTCGTGGTTCGCCAGATACAGCTCACAAGGCTAAGATGAAAGATTAAAAAAAAAAATGAAATAAAATAAAAAAGTAATTATGTTCTAAGGAGTTAATCATATGTTAAATACCAGAAGACAAGTTCACTTTGTAAACTTCATCAGCTGCATGTCAACAGCAAGATAAAATATAAGTCATGAGAAAGTGTTTTTTTTTTCCTTTTCTATCATGTAACAGTTTAATTTTGCCCAAACTTTCCTTAATCACATTTCTCCGCTGCCAAATCGAGGCATAGCAGAGTAATATATTATCAACACTATCATTATACGGAAATTTGTCCAATAATATACTGAGCAACTGAATACTACACAGAGGGATAAAATAACATACAGTAATAACAAAACAGAATAAATAACTACATGCAGCAATAAAATAAAGCTAAGTTATGAGCATATTAAATGTTAAACATATTACAATAAACAAACAGTTGAATTTCGAAAATAACGGATAACGTAGCACAGAGAACGAAATAAAAACATGGGCAGATATACAAATAAGCAGGAATCTCTGAATACATAAAAAAAACACTAAAGTTGCATAAAATAAAAGTGCTAAAACAACAAGCGACATACTGTAATAACAAACACAGCAGCAAGCGAGGATCGATACAAAACTAAAAAACACAAAGAATATTGCTTGACAAGTAACAGGATAAACTATTATCGCACAAGACATGTCTAAAAAGACATTTCAAACAAATATATTGTGACACTCTAAATTAAGATTTGCAGAGCATTGTCAACATAATATCAATTTTAAGGAATAAAATATCTAAGTTATAATAGCAGCTTAGCGTGCGTTTTTTTTCACATAAACAAGACTGTACTAAAATTTGCAATTTTCGGCAATGCCCGGTTCATCAAACAACCACGACAATATAAAACTATATATATCAGCACGCTAGACTACATTATGAGGAGCTTTAGAAAGCCACGTACTATACCATATAGCGAGTTTTCAGCCCGCAGTATAATGTAGAATGGTAATGCACTTATCTCTGGTCTTTTAAATAAACACACAAATATATATATGATCATCAATATAGCCTGAATTCCACCAATTCTGAAAGCTCTGGTTTTGCGCAGAAAAATCTGTAAAATTAAAACAAAGCAATTTTTTTTTTTTTAAAAGGGCGACTGGACCCATCTACATAGGTCTGACCAATGTGGTAATTATATTTATAATCGCAGGGAAAAATATAACTTCTCTTAAACAAAGTATGTCGCTCAGGTCTTTTAATGATCTCTTAGCATACGGGACACAGCCAATTAATTCCACACTTAGAATTGTGTAGAATACAATAACTTGCTATGACAAATGCTTACTGTGTTTCTGGTGACAAATGTAGCCTCTACGAAATGCAAGTCCACCTTCCATGCAGCCCCACTAGCCATGGGGAGGGAACTACATCTACTAGCAGATCAGAATACTGCAGTGCTGTCCTAATGCATGGCAAATTTGTGGATATCCCCCAGCCCCAAATAAGTGTTATGGACCTATTCACTAAAGTGAGAATTCAAAATTCAAGGTCAAACAAGCTGAACTGGAAAAATCCTCTAAGTCAGTTTGGGTACTCTGCCCTTAAACATGACATTCACTTTAAATTCACTCTGACTTTTCACTATTAGTGCAAATACCAGATGACATACTAATCACTAGCAGATATCGGTCAATGCTCAGTATTATTTAATATATAGCCCAATATATAATTTGCAGGATATCACTTACATATACAATCAGTGCAAAAACCCAAAGGCAAGGAAAATAAATAAATATCACATTAGGGTCACATATTACTTATCAAAAATATAGTAAATATTTGCCTTATAATTGGACACACATGAACAAAGTTATGCTGTTCTACATGTGCACCAAGCCACTCCACTTTCATGGTTTTAATTTCCAAGATAACTATTTAGAATATTAATGTGTAATCTGAGCTAATTCTAAATGTGATCTTTAAATTAAAAATAAATAATTATTGATTACTTCCAAGATTGCTCAGACTATTGGTAAAATGTCAAACCACCTATTTTTGCAGGATATCCCTTCATTTTCCATCCCCCGAGTTTGCATTGCATATTCCTGCATAAACACACAATGCAATAACACACAGAGACGGAATGAATGAGTGCAGATACAGAGCACAGTTTCCAGTGAGGGGGCTGGAAAGCAATCCCTATTATTAGGCATTACTGGACACATGCATATGTTTGTTTGTTTTTTTGTGGTTTGCCTTTATTGTATTTCCTGATTTCTACATTATATATTTCGGCATTTCACTAACATTTTGCGTTTAATGAAACGGTTTCTATAAAACCAAAGGGACTGATTAAAAGTGATTACATTGTTCCATTTCACCCCTGAAAGTGAATTATAACCAGTACACAGATATTGTATTAATCAATGTTTCCATGCTGAGTTTTTTTAATCTCAGTACTTTATCTTTCTGCCTAAAATGGCAATGTGACTGTACATAGGGTTAGAGTATTATCCACAAACGTCTACTCACAGTTACATATGACTGAAATGGTTCGGAGCAAAAAGACACCCAGCGCTGCAGAGACTCTCAGTCTCTATCCCCACAAAGTAATTTTTCTTTCCAATCAGAGATCCCTCCCACCTCTCCTATCAGCCCAGGGTTCTGCTCCCTGTCCCAGATTTTACCTGAATGAAAGTAGCGAGCAGCTGACAGCTTAACTCCTGTTCCAATATCAGTCTGTTCTGCGGGTTGTTGTAGCAGGCAGAGATCAGTGTGGGAAAGAGTAGTCGGACCAGTCGAGAGTCACTGAAGTACTGGAAGGGAAGCTGGCAGAGTTTCTGCAGGACCGTGGGGTGACGGCCTGACTGGACAATAACCTGTACAGGAATAATATTAGACGTTAGAAGAGTCTCGGCTCTGTAAGGAATGTAGGAGATCCTCTGTTAGCACAGAATCATTTGCTAATGGAACGAATTACTGTTAGGATTCCTACACAGACAAACTAACTCTCACACACAATAATAACACTTAGCTAAAAGCTGGTATCGGTACTTCCTACGTTCCGTGAGCAGTTCTTCTGCCATGTACATTGAAATACAGAAAAGGCAGTAATAAAGAGTCTGCTGGTTGTGTGAATGATTACCTGATAGGACATAGATCTATTCAGCCAATCCCTAAGATTAAACAGAAACTCTCCACTATACTGCTGGGACTGCACTGCCGGGGGGATTCAGATTTTGCAGGGGAGGTAGGGAGGGTTTAATTCATATACTCTATGTTTTGAGTGACTGCTAAGAACAAAAGTGGGGGGAAAACAATACATCAAATACATCAAAGTACATTACAAATTCCCAATGCAATTAGAAAAGACATGGCTTTTAAACAAATATGGAAATTACAACCATATAATAGTTATCAATACGTTGAAGAGTGCTGACGGCCCATCACGAATGTTGACATCCTCACACTGTTCTAATAGTTTGTGAAAACACTTTGATCAATATCAGATCTGTGCAAATGATTAAATACTCAAGTTTCGCCAAATACAATCTTGCCGAAGAGGAGTTAACCACACTTTAAAAGGACCACTGAAAAGTTAGCAAATTTAACACCTTAAAGGGACTTGGAAACTGTTTTTTTTTTTATCAGTTCAGCAGGTTTACGGCAGAAAATCAAAGGTAGACCCAGAAACATTTTTTTTTTTAAACAAATAACCAAAATATTGTATTTGTGCATGAGGAGAATGAACAACACAAACACTACCCTTGCCTTGATAATGTGTGCAAGTAACGTTAATGAACAATTCCTCATTAATCAATTACAGGACAAATAAGCGTTACAACAAAATCGAAAACCAAAAATGACACACAAGCACAATATGTAAGAATAAAACCACACACTAAACACGTTAATTAAACACCTGTCACCTATTAGCATCATAATTAATGCACTTGGCTGTCTCAAAATGTTAACCTAGGATGTAACTGAGAACCCTCAAAGGCGCTAATTTTGTGTTTGTCGTTAACTTTGTGATATTGGCTTTTCCACAATTTAGGATCCATTTTAAGATGATAACACTCTCTTTGATAATGCTTTTATTTTTTCACAGAGAACGTATATATTTTACAAAAGCTTTTTATTTATTTTTTTTAACCATACTCTGCACAGAAAATGTATGGAATGTATTGTAATCTCTGCAGCATTAGCAACGTGATCCCCCTGGTTTTACACTGTCCCCCAAAGAAAGTAATGCCCATATGAGTGGCAGTATTTAGCAAATTATTCTTGATTGACAATATTAACAGTTCACCAAAATCTAAAACAGGTTGTTACATTACACAATAAACTATAATTTGATAACTTGTGTCTTGATATCAATCTTTCTTTCAGGATTTAGAACACAACACATATTTCTTCTATACTGCCATTTATGCAAATGTTAGGGATGATATGAATACATATGGTATAACTAAAAATGCAACGGCCATAAAACACACTATATAGGGATACACATAAATATACAATCAGCAGTCAGAAGACAAGTATAAAATGATGTTATGTGGACTAATACCGTTTCCTGTCAAGTGACATATTTTATGTTTAAAGTGTAAATCTCATTCTTCATTGTAGCAGCATTGCCGTAACGAAGATGAACATAGGTAACGATTCACACTGCCTTCTAGACATATTAAACTCAATCAATAGTAGTTTCAGAGGACGTCCATCAGCTAATAATTCCTTTACTGCTACATGGGCAAAAAAAACAAGAATATTTTGTATTCTGTATTGCTTAAACTCCTTCACTGTTTTAAACTCTACCACCTTAGCTGGAAGGCTATTCCATGTGTCCACTACCCTCTCTGTAAAGTAGTGGACGCATTGTTGCCCAATACTTTGCTTTGTACATTGGTCTATTTAACACATGTACATGTATAGCAGTAGCTATTTTTAGTGAGGGTTTTGTTTTGAAAGAGAAAAATATGAAGGGTAATGTTATCAAACAAGTACTGTGTGTCTAATAAATACATTAACTCTAAATAAACTATTCCTGCAAAACATAAGCCCTTTCTAGTTGAGCATAAAAATCACCTCTTTCATTTATTCTTAATTTGTTTATTTTTTTAGATCTAGCTGGTTATACGTAACATAGTCGTGCAGGGAATGTCTTAACGGTGGTTCGATTTGTCCTGCCTGTCCCCATTTACTAACTGTTCTTTGGACTAATTTCTAGTTATCCGATGAAAGATAATCAGCACAGTAATTGAGAGCCCCATTGTGTATACCTGTTGGCATTTTGTGCCACTGCTTGCAACATTTTCACGGCATTTATTAGCAATAATTCAAGTTCAGGTTAAAACCAAAACATGAATTACTAAACAAGCTTTAATGGGGAACTTACACAAGGCTTTATTTTTGCAACGGAAACTTTACGATGGGTTATGTTTTTTTCTTTTACATCATGTGCCAGACTGGTCTGTTACTGCCAGAACAAACTATGCAAATAAGTTTAACTCCCATGATGCTCTGCTCTACTCTCTAAGCAGATCCCGGAGTGTGCATGTAATGATGATGCTGCGGAGGTAAGTGTGTTTTATTTATTTTGCCCTTGCACTTCTTCCCTCCAATAAATACTTTATTTTTGTTTTTGTAGTGCAGGAATGAGTAACTGTAACTGTCAGAGAAGAATTTGGCCGGTTTCAGAAGTTGCCAGTGTTTTAATTTATAGTGAGATCACCCTTACATCTACACCCTGTGTTTAGCATTTATTTATATTAATAAGAATGAATTAAAAAAAATATTTACAGAACTTGGCAGCCGCAGCATTGATTTAAAACAGGGATAGAATAAAGGCAGATTTCAAATAAGAGTAGAACTAAAACTCCCATCATGCCTGGCCAGCCTTGAAATTGAAGTTCTCTATCAGTTGACTGGCCAGTTACCGAGTACGTCCGATTTAAAACATGCACAATCATTTAACACATGGGGATTCCTTCTCCATAAACAGAAAATAACTGCAAGAAGGAGCACAAATAATCAAACTGAAGATGTACCCCCCTTATCCCCAAATCCACTATTGTTGCCAAAACTTTGCAATTCAGTTTTGATAAACTACCTTTTGGTGTTTAGTGAATAAGCCCCAATAAGTTATAGGACATGCATGTATTAAGACTCGGGGAAGCAATCTGTATTTGTTATGGTAATGATTTGCATATCAATATAAATAGCGTTTACAATGCATAGTGTTAGATTACTGATAACGTTATTTATCCAAAGACTATTATTACTTTGTATATAGTAATTACCAATTATTTTGGCGAGTTGTGCAATTTGGATGGATAACAATTTCTAATTCCTTTAAATAGGCAGGGTATGTATAATTTGAAGAAGAAGAAGAAAAACAAACAACAAACATATAGACCACTTGTGATCCCCCCCCCCCTCCCCCTTTAAATTTATGGTGGAGTAAAAGCAAATATGTGCTTTCATTTATTTTATTGATATGAAACCCTTACTCCTCTACAGTCACTTTGTCTTTATGATATTTCTGTTTCATATCCACGAAAGCACTGCTCGTAAAGTGCTGTTTTGGAAAGATCACAGGTCACGAGTCCATGGGACGCTTTCAGATGTGTAAAAAGACAGACGACACATTCCCATTAACATGTAAAAAGGGAGAAATTGCTTGTTTCACTTTCAAAAGAAAACTCAGCAAACACAATCATTTTTCTGCTTTTACCGCGTGCCTGCATTAGGTGGGAGCTGGTCGTCAAGGGATTTTGAATGCCAACAGCCAAGAGGCACTATGGCGGCTATAATACGCTTGCAAAATAAATAAAAAATAGGATGGACTATATACTCCAGGTGCACCTGGAGAAGATTATTTTAACGGAAGAGGAATACAAAACTGTGTTTTTTGTAAACAACATTAAGGAGCTGGTATATTTTGCACCACTGTACAATGGATAAATTAAACAGATATGTAAATCAGGGCAATCAAATTTAGAGAGTGAGAGAGAAACCCCCCAAAACAAAAGACAATCAGGACTCAACTCAAATGAGCAGAAAGGCTAGGAGAAATGGGTATTAAATGAATAAAAACTACAGTGCAATGTATGCTGTTATTGTTTATACAATATATATGGTTCCATAGCGGGTATATAAAACCAAATAAAATACATTGTGACATACAAAGTTTGGTGAACAGTACAAGATAAAACAAGACACTAAATTGGAATAGCTGCCGCTCTATAGGGGTTGCAATGATTCTCCGCAGTCGGCGATATCTATATGTGCCACACACAGAAATTTACTGGAGGAGAAAAATAGAATAATGATCCCCCTCCTCCACACAAAACAACATAAGAGCTACTCCAAGACATAAAAGAAATTAAGAATTTAGTTGAATTTTATGTTTAAAAAAAAATAAAAAAAAATAAAATTGAATAGAAATAAAATAGAAAAATAAATAAAAGTAGATAACATCATGGCACTATTATCTCCTTTCAGTTATCAGTTATCTGTACTGCTTATAAAATTGCAATGTCAGAATATAGATTTGAAATGTTACCTCTGTGTAGAAATTCAAGCCCCTAGTTTTTATTCCACCCCAATAATTGTAGGTAGAAATATTATGCCACATACTTATGCTATCTGTACTGGGCACACAAAAAAATTGCATCTAAGAACGACAATGTACAATTGCTTCTTTGTTCAAGTGTACAGGACCAATTCACATCTTTATACATATACAGTAGCACAAATAAGACGGAGGGGTTTGTGTTTCCTCCAAGCATAGTGCTATTATTTCGTCTTCCTCTTTCCATTCACTTGGAAACATGGATCAGAATGCACAAACCGTTTAAAAAACAAGAACAGCAGGTTATATAAAGTATCAATAAGAGTGTATATACCCTGTCTAAATTACATATAAAAAATACTATCTACTTTTTAGGATAAATGCAAGCTTTATTTTTTTTTTATAGAAGAAGCAGAAATAGAGGAGATTTAGGTTATTCAATATTTTTTTTTGGTGAGTTTAAATTGTAAAAAAACAATACATATTTAGCATTTCCCAAATTACGCACACATTTGGGTTGATTTATAAATGTGTCTCTAATTGAAAAAGCAATAATGCAATAAAGTTTTTGTGATCTTCTATTGGTTTCCATGGCAATTTCACTTTATCTACTAGGCATACTTCTAAATCGATCCATAAATCCTCAGGACTTTTAAATAAATACACATGACTTTTTTTTAACTATATATTTAAATATATATTAGTTATTTTCTTTTATTATGTTTACAGCAGAATAAATATCCATGATGACAGATACCTGCACTGTTACATCTTGCTAATTACGGTGCTATAATGAAGAAATCTGGTGGTGGTGGTGGTGGTTGCCAAACTGCAGCAAGTGCTAGCCTTTGAGTATGGAATCCAGGATAGTGCATCTCAAATTGCCTAGTTTGCTTTGTTGGGGTCCCCCAGGTTCTGCAGGTATGGGAATCGATATAGGGATGTGCAAAAAGTAGAGTGACTTTAACCTATTTTTTCCTTCAACCTAAACTACTTTTAACTATTTTAAAAAAAATTATTTTTTAAACATGTCAGTAGAAGGATGTATCTTTACAGGCGTGTGGTGGGCAGGTTTTAAACCAATCAATGTCAAGGGGTTTCTATATTCTGCATTAGTAAACAGTCACCCAAAAGACCGAGCATTTCATAGCCACTTAGTCAGGCTTTGTGAAAACCTTTTCATCAGCCTACGATAAACATCTCCTATTAACCTTGATGGAGGGAGGGGCAGACATTTAGGTGTATGCATGGTGCTGTGAGATAGGACACCCACGTTTTGTCATTGGCGCCAGATCAGTTTCCAGAGAGAGAGAAACATTAACTTTTCAGCTGCCAAAGAAGCAGAGAGATCAATTGCAATGTATGTAAAATTTACATACAAAACTCCTTTCCCCCCCAAAATATAATCAGATCGACTGTCTAAATAAATAATACGAATAAAAAAAGCTCTGATTATGGAAATTTGAAGTGCTTTCTGTTAATTTTCAAACCAATGTTCAATTTCATTGCAAATCTAGTTAGAGGGTTCGTATAAATAATAGACTTATAAAGGGCTCTAGTGCTCTAGTAATATACTATCCAGCAAACAAGACATAATGGTGTTAAAACAGCTAGATTAACGCACATTCAAATAAGACAATGTCACCGCTTTTAGGACAGAAAGAGAACCTGAAGACCCTTGTAAACTAGTGATAAATCACCAATTAGTACATAGCTTGCAGAATAAACAGGAAGCTGGGATGCACATGAACAAAACTGTCTAAATCTAAAAATGAATAATATGAAAACGGCAATGCAGGATACTAGGCTGTACGTGGAATGCAATGTTTACATTTACCCCAACGCATTCCTTCACTGGCTACCATTCTGAAAGCTACTGAGGGCACGTCCTTACATCTGTAAATCTTTTCAGCGACTTTATGTTCGGCACGATCACTTACAGCATGGAAACACCGAACGTGGCTAATGCTTCTTATGGAGAAGAACTGGATTCAATGCTTCTCTGTGAGAAGCAATGGATTGGTAGATCCCGGAAAATACTGTTCATGTGTGGTGTGCCCTCTAAACTTCCATATGAGCAGCTTGGACAAAAGTAATCAGAATCGGCCCATAGTATATTCCCTCTGGGTTTGGAATCATACAGCATTGTGTAACAATACACAGTAGGAGTTGTTGTGAATTCAAAGTAAATTCTAAATTTGAGGCCAAGACAGCCAAACGAGAAAAATGATCCAAGTCAAACTATGTTTTCATTTCAGTTATTTTGGTCTAAAAAAGTGTATTTTGAATTGACTTTTAATTCCAGACAATTCACACTATAGTGGAAAACCCTGACATCTGTCCAATATTTCCCAAATTTCCATTTCCTTGTTAATTCCCAGTTTAGTAAATATTTCTACTAGACTACACTTTTATAGCTGGCAGCCCAAGAAGGTTAGGCACATTTATAATTTATGGGTCACAGTTTTATATTGTAAGTTGGGAAACAGTAGAACATCACACAAGATGTGGCCACTTCAAATTGAAAGCAGAAGTGGAGAAAGCAACATCACTTGGCAGAGATTACAGGTCTCAAATACTTTAAACAATACTCTTAGGAACACACTGAGTTCATAATGCACCTTAATCAGAGACAAGATCAACAAACTAATAGTTGGCATTTTTTAGTTGATGGGGTGGAGTCGGTTTATAGTTGGAAACACTCTGAAAGTAAAGTTTACATCAGACATTTACTAGCTGGCTTAGATACAATATGTCATTCACACAGAGAGGGGTCAAAGAGCAACAAAACATCTGAAGCACATACAATAAAGAAAAAAAATGCCTATTTTCTGTTTCGGGGTTTTAAACTCTGTCTGATACAGTAGTACTGACGCTGTATGCCATATTAATGTCACAGAATATAACTTTGAGTAGGTCACTCAACACTTTCTGTTCCTGCACATGTCAGTAAGTCCATCTATTGTGTAGCAATAAGGGATATGTTGGTACTTTTCAATATTAATGCTTGCAAAGGTTTCGGTTAGTCCCGTGTTTGAAGCAGTCTCACCCAGGACAGACTGCACTGTAAGGTTTCAGAATAAGAATGGTGTGTGTGGCAACCTGCGTAGGAATGTCAGGGCAAAGGCCCATATTTTACCACAAGTGGACAGGGATTTGGGCGTTAGAATAAATTGGAAGAATTACAGTGTTGACTGATATTGTTGACAATACTGTAATCTCTGCAGGGTGCAGGCGGAGGATTTCAGCTGAGAGCGTCCCTCGGTGGTGTTGCTGCTGCACGTTCTGCCTCCCAAGACGTCACCCTTCAGGCATCACTCTCTCAGCAATTAACTAACCCAGTGGTTCCTAAACTTTTTAGGTTCAAGGTGCCCTTGATATTTCAATATTTTTCCAAGGCGCCCCAAGTAAAGTTCTAGATTGTATATCTGTACAGCGCTGCGCTATGGAGTAATGTATATGTTGGTGTTTGAAGGGGTGCTTGTATATAGTTTTAGTGGATTAATACCGGGGTGTGTTTGTATGTAATGTTTGCGTTCAATTTCAGGGGTGTGTTTGAATGTAATGTTCACTTTTAAATGCGGATGTACATTTGTCATTTGTGTGAAGTATTTGTGTTTGAGTGAAGGGGTGTGTTTGTATATCCTTTTGGAGTCTAAATGAGGCGTGTGTTTGCATGTTGTGCATGTGTTTGACTGCTTGGATGTATGCACAAACACTACCACATACATACATACTTACCAAGATATATATGCACATTAACAGACAGATACATATAAATACACCGACACATACAAATTCATATAGACACCGACAAATACATAGATACACACGACACATACACTGACATATACACACACAAACTCTGACACACAGATACATGCACCCTGATACATGCACACACCATGACACAGGTACACACACTGATATAAAAACACACACCCTGACACACTGATGCACATCGTGACACACACTGACATATATACACACATAGATGCACACTGTGACAAACACACACACACAGATGCACACCCTAATACACACAAACACAATATTTTTTTTTATATCTCCAGCCACTCTCCTGTTTGCTTACCTTATGTGTTCAGGAGGGTGGCTTGGAGTCCTGGTCCTTCTGCTGGCTGGTGTGAGGGGTTCTGGAGCAGCTCTTGGAGTGCTCCTCTCCACTCATGCTGTGACTGCCTCCTCTCCCTCCCGCGGAACACAACAGGGTCCTGGTCTTAAAGGACAACGGCACCCGATCGGGCCCATGTTCAGCAGAAATATTTCCCGGTACTATAATCATAGCACAGGGGGAACATTTTGCGACGTCCCTGTGTGCCACACAGTTTTGGAACCACTAGTCTAACCAATGCTCCTCATGATTGAGTTTCACCCGGCTGTTGTATAGAAAGTGCTTCTAGTGGCTGTATGGCTAGGGGTGCAAAAGAGTAATAGTGCAGACACAGATATTTAACTCCTAAATAGCAGAGAATGGAGCAGAGAGACTGCAAGGGCATGATCTATACACCAAAACCACTCCAATAAGCAAACGTTGATTTAGTGCTTTAAAGAATGCATTGAATGCATTATTTCACTTAATGGGGCACTAAAAGTATCATAACCACTACAGTTGAGGGACAACCCATGCCCAGGCTCGCAGTCTATTAATGCCCCTCAATGTTGGATTACTATTGCCTGGTAGGTACCACAAGAGATAATCACAGACAACTGTTTTGGCCTTCTTGCCTCTCAACAGTGACATACAGCTGATACCCATTCTAGGACAACTGGATTATCCTCCAGTAAAGTAGCTCTCACTTACATCACTCAGTCACATACTATAAAATTATTAATGTAATTAATGCCAACATATTCCGCAGTGCTGAACAACATTTAATTCAAACAAAACATGTTTGAACTGTAGGTGAAAGGGCCCTACCCCAAACAACCTTCCAACCGAAGAAATAAAACGAAATATTATAATTATAAAGAGCCAACAAAATACGCAACGCTCTATAGTAGGTGGACTAACAAGTATTTCCAACAAAACAAGTTGAATGTAAGTTGCAGCCGGCCCTGCTCGAACGAGTTTACATTCTACTGGTAAGGTAAGATGTTTATGTATGTCAGAAGTAGGATGCTCGAACAAGTTTACATTCTAATGGTAAGGTAAGATGTTTATGTATGTCAGAAGTAGGATGCTCAAATGAGTTTACATTCTAATGGTAAGGTAAGATGTTTATGTATGTCAGAAGTAGGATGCTCGAACGAGTTTACATTCTACTGGTAAGGTAAGATGTTTATGTATGTCAGAAGTAGGATGCTTGAACGAGTTTACATTCTACTGGTAAGGTAAGATGTTTATGTATGTCAGAAGTAGGATGCTTGAACGAGTTTACATTCTACTGGTAAGGTAAGATGTTTTTTATGTATGTCAGAAGTAGGATGCTAGAAGAGTTTACATTCTACTGGTAAAGTAAGATGTTTTTTATGTATGTTAGAAGTAGGATGCTCGAACGAGTTTACAAAATGATTCTGGGGGACACGGCAGCAGTAAGGAAGGCAAGGTGGGTGACTAAGGTGTGGGGAGGGAAAGCTGGTCGTTTAATTGATATGCCTTCCTGAAGAAGTATGTTTTCAGCGATTTTGTTGAAGGAATGGAGTTTGGGTAGGAAGATCCATAGGAACACTGTAGCCCTAAAGAGGTCTTGGAGGTGCGAGTACGAACTGAGGATAGATGTTGATCTAATCATCAAACTGACAGAATAAAAGCAGCTGCTGATTTTCTGATAAATTTATCCAGTGTCATGGCCGGCTGAGAGTAGATGTATTTTTTAAGCATTTATTTGTCAGCGGCTCTCTCTTTTCTTCTCGCTCTAGCCACACATACAAAGCAAGCATATTTAAAGTAGAAGATGTACGCAGTGAGTGCTCAGTTGTTGACAGTAAGCATTTCCTAATGATGTTGGATTCTGTTTCTGACACATTTGAATGGTCCATAATTATAAATAAAACATTGAAAGTATCCATCCTTGAAACATAATATTTGCAATCCGACACCTCAGGTTCCAGATCACTTCTTCCCTCTGGCATGTAACAAAGGACAGGTAATAAGGATTAAATTGTTAACACCTTGCTGTAACTCTGTACACCATACACAGCCACAGCAGCAGGTAATTGAGGGACACAAGGGCTTGTGACATGATCCATTATGTTTTAGGCGAGGAAGGAAATTAACCAATGAAAGGCCAAGCTAGACCAGAAGAAGCCTTAAAGATATAAACTATTTTGTGTCTATAAGCAAAATATAAAAAACATCTTGAACAGACGTGTTTCCTGTTCCATCATAAAAATGACAAAATGTTGTGAATGCGTGGGGTGTAGTATGCATACATTTCTAATGCATGCGCCCAAAAAATCAAACATATTACAATTTGTTTTGCATAATCATATAAAACACAAAGTCCTGCTTGCACCCACACCACAATCTTACTTTCCCAGAATCTTGTGTTATAAATGCTCAACTCGCGGACTAAGTTCTATAGCATTAACAGGAACGTACGCTAGTTGATTATAGTATGAGATCCCTACTCCATAGAGCTTATATTTTTCGAACACAAATATATGATTAAGATACAAAATAAGTATATTAGCCAACACCATAACCATTTCAACTCATAGCAGTGATGGTGGAGCTATGATCCTGTATCTACAGTGTTACAATTTTCGTTGTGGCATAACTGTCTTACAGAAAAAAATTGATTGATTTTTTTTGTAATTATTATATAGAATAAAGGATTACATTTATTAGAGCATCTGCATATTTTATTGTAACACTTTCCATACTGATATTAAACCTGTGGCATACCAGGTTTATTCTTTGTCCAAAATATCATATTGGATGTTTATTATTTGGCGGATATATCACATGGGGATTTTATAGTTTGGCAGATATATTACATGGGAGGTTTATTCTTTAAACAAATTACATGGCAGGCTTATGATAATGGTTCGTAGACATTGATAAATCTGTATTTTTAATTGTTTTTCAGAAAGAAAGGACATTTGTTCTTCACTCAAATATGTTACTTCATCAGATCTAACAAAAGATGAAAAAGGCTATGACATGATTTGCTTTGATTTCTAAATTTTCATGAACAAAAGTTGCAGCTTTTTATAGTTACCGTACATATATTTTTGAAGATCATCCCCCCCAAAAGGTTTGTGGCTTGGCGTAAGCCATACACCCACAGAAGTCTGAGTTCTCCCTATAGAGAGAGTATCCTAAAATCTTGCAAGAGACACATGTAGGGCTAAGAGTTGATGTCATCATAATTAGACACATCATTAGTTGCTATTCTAAGATGTTTGGGATTTAAGTTGCAAATTCAATACAACAGTAGCACATTCCTCGTTAAGTGCAGCATTCAGACTAACTGCCCTGATACGCCTCTGGCCTTTCTAAATCCCCCTCTTCACTCCTGAATCCCAACACAAAGCCTCTTTCTGAAAAGCTTTTGAAGGGTAATGAGTCAAAAAAACTGTTTTACAGAATCAGCCATCCTCTTATTGGTTTGCAGAAAGTATAAATGAAGGGGTGGGAAGCCAATACATAGAACGACATTCAGTACAAGCAACATTGGATCAATGGAAGGAGTGAACAGACAGTGGCTATGCGAAGTAGAACGTGTCACAGAAATAAACAAAGATTAATTAACAAAACTAACACTACACTATGTGTGTTTCAACAGATCAACCACCATATTCTTGGTGGATTTGTTAGATTTCTGAATAAAGCAGACTAAGTTCAATGCTTTCTAATGGGCAATATACATACAAGTCTGGTGTACAGACGAAACGCGTCGAGCGGACAAATTTGCACACACAGACTCTTGGACAAGCCTCAAGCGAATGAGTTCTTCCCCTCAAGGAACATTACAAGCAGTTTCTATTTTGGATCCAAACAGAAGGGGGGACTTGCCATCACAGGACCTATAGAGACTTCAAGAGTGCATCTTCCTGGAGATAAGTGGCCCCACTAGGGGCTTTAATTGCCCAAAAACTTTTTTGTGCCAGTTTACATTGTGAGTGTCAGTTATACCATATATTTTTGTCTTTTTGTATTAAATACTACACTACATTTTTTTTTCCTTTTTGTTTAATTTCCCCCCATATTGTTACCATCCTCCGGACTTTTCCTATCCAGATTTGTACCATCTACCTTATCTACTCCAGGTAACAAAATATATTACCACACATTGAGGTTGTGTTGTGTGGGTGCACATTTTAACATTATCTGGTTTTGCGCCTAAGACACAGTATAAATCATATATAATTTTTTTGCACAATATACGTATAAACCTTTAGGGTCTCTGACAGTCTAGAAACTTGGTCCATCACGCACCTCAAACACCTAAATACTGATGAATAGTAAGTCAAGGCTACCACAGATCACAACCAAACATTTGTAATTAAAGCGCTAAAAAGGAAATTAAAAGAACATTCTGAACACCTAAAGCTATTTAGCTTGCTCAGAATGTGCCCTTTTCCATTTTACAAAAAGTGCATATTTCAATATAAATGGGCAATTTATTAAATTAATCTTGTTACACCCCCTAGCTGTCAGACAACTGGTCCTGCTACCTCCTGGTTCGGTAAACTCAAGAGGCAGCAATTGTCAGGATCGGGACAGGGATCCAACACGCAGAGTACAAAGAGTGGAAAGGTACGTATACCGGGCCTTAGAATGGCCGGACTAACGTACCGAGAGTAATAGAGAATAGTCAGAGACAAGCCGAGGTCGAGGGAACGGGAAGACAGATAAGCGAGGAACAAGCCGGGTCAAGGGAGAACAGAGAAGCAGGGAAGTACAACAAGCCGAGTCAGAACCAAATAGAGCAAACTAGAATACCAGAGCACTGAGTGACTAGACAAGCTAGAACCACGACAGGGCAATGAGCAGAAGCGAGAAGTAAGCTTAAATACCCTGGCTCCGGATGGTAAGCACGCCTCTGACAAGTGCCGATTGGATATCGGACACTTGAGTGACAGGTCGCTCGTGATAGCGTCATGACGTCACGTATTGAGCGTCCTGCTAGAAAAGGACGTGGATTCCTCGCGGCCGGTGTTTAAGTGGCTGGATGAACCGCGAGGAACGGAGGAAACAGCTCGCCTGGACGGATAAACCACCAAGTCTCTACCTCCCTTAGAGGTAGAGGCCTCAGGTACCCTGACAGTACCCCCCCTCTCAGATACGCCCACCGGGCGGAAGGAACCGGGGCGAGATGGGAAGCGGAGGTGAAATGCTCTGCGAAGGCGAGAAGCATGAACGTCCTCCTGAGGTACCCAACTCCTCTCCTCAGGACCATATCCCCTCCAGTTGACCAGATATTGCAATTTTCCCCTTGAAATTCTGGAATCAACGATGGAGCTGACCTCGTACTCCTCCCGACCCTCCACCTGAACAGGACGAGGCGAGGAGACCTTAGAGGAGAATTTGTTGCAAATAAGAGGTTTCAACAAGGAGACATGAAAAGAGTTAGGAATGCGTAAGGCAGGTGGCAGAGCAAGGCGATACGCAACCGGATTGATACGAGTGAGAACCCTGTAAGGACCTATGTAGCGGGGAGCAAATTTCATAGATGGAACTTTTAGTCGAATATTCTTAGTACTTAACCATACCCTATCCCCAGGAACAAAAACAGGAGCCGCTCTTCTATGCTTGTCAGCGTGTTTTTTGAACAACGAGGAACTATGTAACAGAATTTGCCGAGTCTGATCCCATAATTTCTTCAGGTTGGCGACATGATCATCAACCGACGGTATCCCCTGAGAAGAGGAAACCGAAGGAAAAATCGAAGGATGAAAGCCATAGTTCATGAAGAAAGGGCTAGAGCGAGTTGAATCGCAAACAAGGTTATTGTGTGCGAACTCCGCCCAAGGAATCAGACCGACCCAATCGTCCTGGTGTTCGGAAACAAAGCAACGCAGATACTGTTCGATCTTTTGATTGGTACGTTCAGCAGCTCCGTTAGACTGAGGGTGATAGGCCGAGGAGAAGTTCAATTTGATGCCCATTTGAGAACAAAAGGATCTCCAGAAACGTGAGACAAATTGAGAGCCTCTATCAGAAACAATCTCCGAAGGAATCCCATGTAGGCGAAAAACCTCTCTTGCAAAAATCTCCGCCAATTCAGGAGAAGACGGAAGTTTAGGTAATGGCACGAAATGAGCCATCTTAGTAAATCTATCCACCACCGTGAGAATAACAGTCTGTCTCTTGGAAGCAGGCAAATCAACGATAAAGTCTATGGACAAACAGGACCAAGGTTTCTCAGGAATGTCCAAGGGGTGTAACAGGCCACATGGAGATGCATGAGGTAGTTTAGTCTTGGCACAAGTTTCACAAGCTGCGACGAACTCCTCAATATCTTTTCGAAGTGAAGACCACCAGAAATCCTTGGATATCAAAGAGT
This sequence comes from Pelobates fuscus, assembly GCF_036172605.1. Lineage (NCBI taxonomy): Eukaryota > Metazoa > Chordata > Amphibia > Anura > Pelobatidae > Pelobates > Pelobates fuscus. The sequence continues at coordinate 372,787,292 of NC_086319.1, read as the reverse complement.
ATGTCTTGCGAATACCAGGATGACCAGCTATTTTACTTTCGTGAAAACATTGTAAGAGCTCCAGTTGAAGTTCAGGAGGAACAAAGTTTCTTCCCTCAGGAGTGTTTCCGGGAGCTAGATGTTGTGACTTCAAGATCTGGTCAAGTAGTGGAGAATGAATTTTGAGACTGGTATTAGCAATAATATTGCATTTGGGTACAATGGAGGACATAAGTGGTTCAACTGAAGCAGAGGGCTCATATTGGCGAGATAGCGCATCGGCTTTAGAATTCTTTGACCCAGGTCTGTAAGTCAGAACGTAATTGAAATGGGTAAGAAACAACGACCAACGAGCCTGCCTGGAGGACAACCGCTTAGCCTCTCCGATATAAGACAAATTTTTGTGGTCAGTTAGAATGGTAACAGGATGTAATGTACCTTCCAATAAATGTCTCCACTCTTTCAAAGCCTTGATAACCGCTAGTAATTCTCTGTCACCAATGTCATATCTGCTTTCAGTACCGGTCAATTTTTTAGAGAAAAATCCACATGGATGTAATGGTTTATCAACCCCCAACCTTTGAGATAGGACAGCACCTAAACCAGTCTCTGATGCGTCTACCTCAAGTAGAAAAGGCAGAGAAGTGTCGGGGTGAACTAAAATTGGAGCGGAAGCGAAAAGCTCCTTGAGAGTTTTGAACGCAAGGAGAGCTTCAGTAGTCCAATTCTTAGTATCAGCCCCCTGTTTGGTCATATTAGTGATAGGTGCGATAATGGAAGAATAGCCCTTAATAAAGCGCCTATAATAATTAGAAAAACCAATAAATCTCTGTACGGCTTTAAGACCTTTGGGTAAAGGCCACTCTAGAATGGATTGGAGCTTATCCGGATCCATCTTAAATCCCTCCCCAGAGATCACATAGCCGAGAAAGGTTACCTGGGTTTGATCAAAGCTACATTTCTCCAACTTGCAGTACAAGCCATGCTGGAGAAGCTTGTGCAAAACCCTCCTGACTTGCTTGTGATGAGTCTCAATCTCACTAGAATGAATGAGTATATCATCTAGGTATACAATGACGCAATCTTGCTGAAATTCCCTAAGAACCTCATTTATCAGATCCTGGAATACAGCTGGCGCATTGCATAACCCAAAAGGCATAACAGTATATTCATAGTGACCATATCGAGTATTGAATGCCGTCATCCACTCATGTCCCTGCTGGATTCTCACCAAGTTATATGCCCCTCTGAGGTCTAACTTGGTGAAAATTGTAGAGCCCTTCAAACGATCGAAGAGTTCGGTGATCAAGGGAATCGGGTAGGCATTTTTAATGGTTATCTTATTCAAGCCTCGATAATCAATACAAGGTCTCAAAGAACCATCTTTCTTTTTAACAAAAAAAAATCCAGCCCCGGCAGGGGAGGAGGACCTCCTGATGAATCCCTTGTCTAAATTCTCGTGAATATACTCCTCTAGAACTGAGTTCTCTTTAGTAGATAATGGGTATACATGACCTCTGGGAGGCATGGTACCAGGGAGGAGGTTAATTTTGCAATCAAAGGACCTGTGTGGGGGTAAGGTATCGGCTTTCTTTTTGTCAAATACTGCCTTTAAATCTAGATACTGAGGCGGAATTTGTGTCTCTGTAGGATTGTCAGAGGTAGTCGACGTGTTAGTTAATCCGAGAGGTAAGACCTTCCGCAAGCATTTTTCTTGACAATTCTTTCCCCACGAAACTATCTCCCCTGACTCCCAATTAATAATAGGGTTGTGTCTCCTCAACCAGGAGTACCCCAGGACTATGGGAATAGACGGAGAAGAAATGAGCATTAAGGATATATCCTCTTTATGTAGGATGCCAACAGTTAAGTTAATCGGTATGGTCTCATGGAAAATAACAGGCTCAAGTAACGGTCTACCATCGATGGCCTCAACAGCCAGTGGTGTCTCTTTTAACTGGGATGGGATAGTATGCTTGGCAACAAAACCCTGATCTATAAAGCTCTCAGCAGCTCCAGAATCGATTAGTGCCATAGTCTTTACTACTCCCTTCTCCCACCTCAAAGAAACGGGTAACAGAAGCCTGAACTCTTTGTAGTTGTGAATAGAGGACAAAGTAGAAACACCCAAGGCCTGTCCTCTAGAGAAACTTAGGTGCGAGCGTTTCCCGAACGATTAGGACAATTTAGGCGTAAATGTCCTCTGACTCCACAATACATACATAAACCCTCCCTTCTTCTGTACTGTCTCTCTCTCTCTGTGAGATGAGTACTGCCTATCTGCATAGGTTCAGAAATACGTAAGTCCTCGAACTCAGAATTTTGAAAGGTAGGCGCTAGTTTAAAGGAGGGTCTACGGGTCCTATCTCGAGTGTTCTGCCTCTCTCTTATGCGTTCATCAATACGAGATATAAAAGAAATTAAATCCTCCAAATTCTCAGGTAGTTCTCTAGTAGCGACCTCGTCAAGAATTACATCTGATAACCCATTCAGAAACACATCTATATAAGCCTGTTCGTTCCACTTAACTTCTGCCGCCAAGGACCTGAACTCTAGTGCATAGTCCACAAGTGTTCGATTGTCCTGTCTAAGGCGCAACAGTAATCTAGCTGCATTGACCTTTCTACCAGGAGGGTCAAAAGTTCTTCTAAACGCAGCTACAAAGGCATTATAATTATAGACTAGTGGATTATCATTCTCCCATAAAGGATTGGCCCATCTCAGAGCTTTCTCAATGAGTAAAGTAATAACAAATCCAACCTTCGCTCTATCTGTAGGATAAGAGCGGGGTTGTAATTCGAAATGGATGCTAATCTGGTTCAGAAAACCACGGCACTTCTCCGGTGACCCGCCATAACGTACTGGTGGGGTAATACGGGAAGAAGCACCTACAGTGGCTACCTCTAGACCTGAGACTGCAGGAGAAATAGAAGGAGTACGTGTCTCCTCAGGTGGGTTACTAGCACGAGACAAAAGTGCCTGTAGTGCTAAAGCCATCTGATCCATCCTATGCTCCATGGCGTCAAACCTGGGATCAGAAGAACCAAGCTGACTGTTTGTACCTGCAGGATCCATTGGCCCTGTCGTAATGTCAGGATCGGGACAGGGATCCAACACGCAGAGTACAAAGAGTGGAAAGGTACGTATACCGGGCCTTAGAATGGCCGGACTAACGTACCGAGAGTAATAGAGAATAGTCAGAGACAAGCCGAGGTCGAGGGAACGGGAAGACAGATAAGCGAGGAACAAGCCGGGTCAAGGGAGAACAGAGAAGCAGGGAAGTACAACAAGCCGAGTCAGAACCAAATAGAGCAAACTAGAATACCAGAGCACTGAGTGACTAGACAAGCTAGAACCACGACAGGGCAATGAGCAGAAGCGAGAAGTAAGCTTAAATACCCTGGCTCCGGATGGTAAGCACGCCTCTGACAAGTGCCGATTGGATATCGGACACTTGAGTGACAGGTCGCTCGTGATAGCGTCATGACGTCACGTATTGAGCGTCCTGCTAGAAAAGGACGTGGATTCCTCGCGGCCGGTGTTTAAGTGGCTGGATGAACCGCGAGGAACGGAGGAAACAGCTCGCCTGGACGGATAAACCACCAAGTCTCTACCTCCCTTAGAGGTAGAGGCCTCAGGTACCCTGACAGCAATTACCCAAAGCACCTGCCTTGCAAAGACGTCTCATTGAGCTGCAGTGGGAAGTCTGGGATAGACCAGCCTTGGCTGGGTTTGAAGGGGAAGGCTCACAGAGGCTTCAGACAACAGATCTGCAGCTTATACAGTGATTTTTTTTATTTGGGCCACGGAGTGAACCTTAATCATATTAGGACAGCACAGAAAACATTCTGGGTAAAGAGTTACATATACTTTCATTATAGTATGGAAATGTTTCTATAATTGCTTTAGAACTTTGCCTTAGAAATGCTTGATAAATACTATTATATGTAAAGTCCATTTTGAGAATAGGTAATGACAGATCAGAAAATCTCAGCAACCGCAAACTGCCAACAGAAAAATAACTACTAATTCTCTAAATAATGATGGAGCCAGTAGGCGGTGCTTGGCATACGGAATTGGAGAAGATCCATTTATTTATTCTGCATAACACAGCAGAAAATCAAAGGATTGTACCAACGAGTAAACACCAACCATTGTGATATACTTAAAATCTGGTGTAATGCTCTCACATTACTGTCCTGGCATTATTTAGTCTCTGTTAATATTATATATATATATATATTTATTTGAATGCCCATTCTATAATGGTACAGCACGGCATAGTATGTTGGTGCTATGGAAATGCTAATAATAATTTCACTGGCATTACTGTTGCTACAGGACAGGGCCGAGCAGTGTATGGGCTAGAACTGTGCTGGAAATAAAGGGAACTCCAATTAGCTATCTCCCTGTGATTGAAGGAGAGCCCACATTATGAGACTCTGGTGACCGCTAGGAACGTTTTTGTTGCTGTTGTTCTTTTATGACACGCAGCCTCTTAGAATGGAGGTTCTTTTTCCATCACTTCATACCCCAGCAGATGCCATCTTAAAGGCACCACGTTGTATAATTATTATGGATGAACCACATCACCATATGTTAATGAAGACAAGCAGGATAAGTCTTTTAGTATTGATTTTTAAACTGATCTGGTATTAGGAGGCAGGGGTGGATGGCAGTGAAAGATGTCTGTAAGAAAAGCAGACATAATGGCGCAAATTAAATTTAAAAATCTAGATAGAGGGAGGGAGACAGCAAAATAATGGGGGAAATCCATGGCCTATATAAAATCTAGTATATAGAGATTTGGATTTATTATTTCATCTTTCTTTGTTCTTGGATCACACTTAGAAATAGTTGTTACCTTGTCCTTCCCACTGGATTCTAAACTTGGCCATATCTACTCATCTGACCTGTATACAGCTCCACCATGCAGAGGGCTCAATGTGGTAAAGACTGCTTCCTGTTCTACTCAAGTAATTCTGATTTTCCACTTCTCTGCATACTGGGCTCAAACTGGGTACATTATACGCATGTAGAAATTAACGCACTTTATTTATTACTAATGGGGTGGATTCCATGCACTGGCCAACACTAACCCAAATCCAACATGGTGTAAATATAGCTATGCAGCCTATGGGCTCTTAACAGTAACACATTGAAGGATGCTGCGAAGCAGTTTTAACATAGGCAAATTTATTGTATCTCACTTTAACATTGACATAATGAAAAAATGAGCAGCATTATTTGCAGAACTCAGAGGAAAACATCTTTCAGTTGGTGAGATTTCTACAGAAGACCACAATTAATCTTAACTTCAAATATAATCAACAATGTATCTTCAATCTGTGCTGTAATACAGAGGTACTCTGCTGATCCTCCCTATACTGTACCATTCCCACTCAGTAGATCAGTTAACTCCGGCTCAGTGTCTCTGTTGCATGGACACATGCAGGAGTTTACCCTGATAAGACTCTGCTAAGAATTCCTTACTACAGGGCGACGGTTTCTGCCTAGGAGGTAAAGTGACACGCCAACCTTTTCTGCCTTGGCTGCAGACTGAGGATTCCTGATGACTCTCTCGTTGCTTAAGATTGAGAATTCCCTCTTAAGCGCCAAACTGCAGGCTGAACTCTTGGCTGTTTATCAGTTACATTGCTGACAGATTATTTAGAAAAAGGATAAAAAAATTACTTGAGCTCATTGGTGCTCCCTCTTTAGAGTTGTGCCTGTTATTTCTCTGCTTGTGTATAAACATTCCGGTGTGCTCGATCAGCACAGTGTCACCACGAGGATACTGCACATGGAGGTCACAATGTTTTGCTTTTTCAGCAGTGAGTGTTCCAAACTTCTCTGAAATCTTCTATATACAGAGAAGGGGTGAAGAGTTTGGAGTGGACATTGAGTAAGTGTGTCAGCTGGGTGCATACAGTGCTTTCTGTTTATCACGTTAACGATCAGACAGTTAGTGTGTGATTTGTACTAAAATACTTTAGAATTATAATATAATGCTGCATACTGGGAAATCTCTGCAAATCTCATTTACTCCTTCTTCTTTAGCAAGCCTTGACAACTGCAACTCTCTCCTGATCAGCCTACTGCAAGACTCCATCAATCCACTTCACTGGCCAAATAGTTGTGTGGAGAGGCATAGCAGGGTATATATGGTACAATGTATATTTTTGTGATAATTCTGTTTATTTAAGATAGTTTCTAAATGGTTTCTCTACTGTGCATGATTTTATTTGTATCGTCCTAAATGTTCACATAATTCTGACTTGGACACAATATTTAAACCAGATACCCATTATGCATCATTACGCAGAAGAAGCTCCTGACCCTGGAACTTATGTTAGTGGCCGAACTTGCAGGAGGAACAGGGTCAGTGGACATGGTACCGTCCCTACATCTAGAAGAGCAAAGACGTGATACCTTGCGTATGTTTGCATGTATATGCCCTGGCGGTGCCACACACTGCACAATGCCAAACATGTGCATTACATTTTCTAATGCAAAGTATTTAGTCACGTGTGTGTGTGTGTGTGCGTGCGCTCGTTATGAATGTCAGGAAGATGAGAAATAACAAAAGTGAAGGTGTTTAAAGAGAAACTGTAAATTCGGTAGAAGTGCTGGTTCCTCATTCTTTCACCCCTGTAAACACTATGGCAGCATTTACAGGTAGAAATAATGCAGTAGAGGTATTTATATTACAGTTCGAGTTGTGGTGAGCCCAGTTTACCATGGGTGTGCCCATACCTATAACAGAGTAATGCCATACATTTTCTCAAGCACTGCATGTTAACCAATTTACATCCATTACCCGGGTTTCAAGTTCCTTTTACACTAATTTATACAGATACGGATGTAAACAAAATGATGTTGAAAGTTTGGAATCACCGTTTCGTTTTCCCCACCATTTTGTGACATCTTACTTAATTGTATAGGAAACAGCAGAGAGGCTGCAAAGCACATGACAGCATCACGGCAGCAGGAAACCCTCTGAAGCTGCATTAAGCTGTAGCTCAGACACAACACAGATGGGAAAATTTGAGAAAATTTGATTAAATGACTTTTATGGGTGTAATTCACATTATCAGCGCATTGGTGACAGACTCTACAGTCAGCATCTGGAATTGTGTTACTGCACTTTGTAAGAACGAATAAAGCTTTTTAAGTGTTAACCCTTCTATTTTCTACAGGCGCCTGAAACACAAGCTTTTGAATCTCACTCTTTATTTGCAAGACTCTTTCTTTACATTGTGCAGTACTGAAAGCAATCATTTGACACCATGTAAAATAAGACCAGTAGCAGTGTGCCTCCTCTTACCTGATTGTCAGTGTGATTCACAGTGAAATATCCAACGCATACAATAATTTCATGGAGAAGCTCCTCACACGTGTACTGAGAGCAAAACCAGAGCAAGGAACTGATCACATGGCGAAAGGCAAGAGAAAGGCCTTCTGCACCTACAACAGACTGAGAGAGGAAATATCCTGGGTGAGAGAATACTCTGGAAATGTATCACAGTGTATGCTTTACCAAGGAGAGTTCTAACAGTCCACTGAACCTAGGTGAGGTAAAATAATCTACATATCTGCTAGGCATCAAAACAAAACTTACCGGTGAAGCGTTATTATCGAGCCGTGATAATAAGAATAAATAACAGAGCCATTTTTATTCACTACACTGGGGCTAGGTGGGACAAAGCAGCAATAGATGTTTAGGCATAAGGTTTGAAGATAACTTCTAACAAATACATTGGACATCCAATAGTTACAGTCCACATCACACTAAATGGAAGATCCCCTAAACCTTGATGCCACAGGGTCACCACATGTCATCTTTTCATACAAAAGACCCGATAGAATATATATTTTTTTCGTTTACTTTTTCTGCTTGCTTACCTATTTCCTTAAAGAATTCATTTTGACCCTCAAATTGTTTTTTTTCTATGTCATAATGCATTTAGTTACGGGAAACAAAACGCACTTGTATAACAATATGTAAAGGGGTCTAGTGCATATTGCCATAAGACAGTTACCAATACAGCAATACTAAGTAATACAGTGAAAGCGAATAAATAAAACATGATTAAAGCTGCTTAAACTGAGACCCTATCAAAACTAACACCTCTATAAAACTGATTTGAGGCATATGACGTGATTGTGACAATTATTTTGCTGGAAAGATAGGCCTAGGGCAGAAACTTTGAATGCATCCACCACTACAACTTACAGTCTGAATTCAGTCTCCAAATCTTCTTCTCCTGACCAATTCTGCAGGTTTTACCATTGGAGAGGCCTCATCCGTGCATTTGCTCATTTCACCGCTGGAATGGTATAAGTGAGATTTCACAGCATACTCATGGCCTTTCTGATGAAACATGTTGCATCTGTCTGCAGAGCAGAAACTTCTCTGATTTTCTTATTTTTTTGGGAGAGGAAGGCGGAGAAAAATGGACTTGGAATCCACTACGAGACCCAGAAACAAAATACCTGTTATGTGGGATAGATGCAACTTTTCCCAGTTGATCAACCATCTGTGATCTTGTAAAGTCTGGATTGTGGTTTGGATGTTCTCTTTGATTAAAGTTAGCTTACAGGATGCAATTGTCTAAATAAGGAACAATAGAAATAGCCTTTTCTAGAAGATCGCCTGCCAAAGGGAGAATCTTCCTAAAAATTGTTGGATCTGTGATTAGACAGAAAGGAAAGTTCTTAAATTGAAAATGTAATGCCTTTTTAGTGATTTAGTGATTTGATTGCAAATCTTAGATATTTTCTTGACTCGACTGCCTTGGAGACATGTAGATTGGTGTCTTTTAAATCCAAGATTGCCATATAGTCCCCTTTGTGTAGCATATGGGTAACTGATAGAAGTTTCCATCTGAAACCTTTGATACTGAATAGACCTTTTTACCCTTTTTAAATCCAGGACAGGATGAAAAGCTTGATCTTGTTTTGGTAAGAAAAAGTCTTGAACAAACTCCTTGGAATTCTTGTTGCTTTGGAACCTTCTTGATGACGCCTTTCTTTAGAAGAATGAAGGCTTCAAATATAGAAGCGCCTCTGCTTTAACTTAGCTGAGTAGAAAGAACAAAGTAACTTTGGAGTGGGTTTTCCAGAAACTATTTTGTATCCATTTCTGATTGTGTTTAATTCCCATGCATTTTCTGTTGCAAGTTCCCATGTTTGAATAAATCCCTGCAATCTTCCTCAAATCTTCATTCTGGTGTCAAAACGTCCCCGTCTTGTTCTGTCTGTTGCTTTGTTTGACATGTGTGGCAGACCCTGTCCTATTACCGAACCTTTTCCCCTGAAAGAGCTGTTCACTATCTCCCTGGTTCACGAACATCTACTACCGAACGCTCCCCCCGACAGCTATTTGGCCGTATAAAATACAGAACGGTCAAAGGTACTTAGCCGCAAACTCCCTGGAACGTTAATCGGCTAGGTGACATTGCGGCTCCTGGTTACCTTAATCCAGTGTATTAACCCCCTTACTGACCTGCCAGGAGAGCGCTACTTGGAGTGATGGTACTACAGACTAAAAGGAAAAATTGCTCCCATTCGTTTGACCGCAGAAGCTCCTGCTATTTGACAGGTCCCAGCCACAATTATGCTGGAAATATTTTGGGCTTAGCCCTCGTGTGCGGCTGGTCAAAACTTTACCCTGGTGGCGATCAAACAATTCTTCATAGATTCGGGAGCTATTTGGCCAACTTCGACTCTCGGGCGAGAGCTATCCGGGGATGGATGATATGTAGGGTTCTTGTGTGTTTTCACTGTGTTTTGGGGGTGTTTTTATGTTAGGCACTCTGTATCCGAGACACAATTAGTTTAACGGTTTTCAACTCGATTATCTTCTGGACACAGAGGTGCCTGGGGTGGCATACAATGGAGACCCTATGCTGGGGGTACTGTGTATAAAAGACCAAGCCTGCGGAATAAAAATCATTGTGTGGTCTATTTACTGGGGGGGATCGAGCTATGCACTAAAGAACGCTTCTTCCAGCTTCGAGGATATTCGGCGGAGACACCCAGTTGGGGTATTGGAACTCTGTTCCAGTCATTAAGTCTGGTACTGCCTATGAAAGTTGCAAAATCGATGAGAATATTAAAAAGATCTTTAGTTTCAAGAGGAGAACCTTCTGTTCCACCTATATCTCCTGTCTTGATTAACAGTCCTTTGCTTTCTGAATTCTAATTTAAATTTGCTTTATAAATTCTTCTAATGGAGAACCAAACAGTTTAATCCTCTCAAAGGGCAGTTTGCACAAGTCTTTTTCCCAAGATCTGAGCCATAGTGCCCTTCTGGCCACTGATGATTATCCCATGTTAAGTGAAGACAGCTTTAAAACTTCCTTGACGTGTCACACAAAAATTTATTAGCCAGTCTGATGTTTCTGAGAAGATGACATAATTCTTTATCCGATCCTTCAAATATACAATATTCCAATGATTGTAACCACATGTTCTGAGCTCTCGCCACTGAGGCTCCTGCAATAGACACATTACACTGGAAAACACTGGAATTTTTTGCAAGAAGTCTCAGCCCATCAGCTGACCTATTTGTACGTCTACCTTAAGCAGAGCCTCCCAATTCTCAGCGTCTTATAACTTAAATGTTTGCTTAAAATGTTCTCTCAGGTTCCATTCCCACTAAAAGAGCTCCAGGTGTATGGGATGTACCATAAAATCCTTTTCTTTTTTCCCCTCTATAGAATCTCCCTCCTGTGTAATTGCTATATCATCTTAAATGAACCTATTAAGTTCCTCTGGCTGAAAACCTGAATGCGAACTTCATTCTTGACTAGAGCCTACGGATAACAAGGAGCGGGAACATTCACAGATTCTGCTTCTTTTTCTTATTGTAATAGGTCTGTCCAGGACAGATAGAGCCTCCTTGTTTTTTTTTTTTTTTTTAATTCTTTATTTTAGCATAGACAGTTACAATGCAGTTTTGGTTCACTTCATGGCTTACGCAGAAGCCTATTGGTAAAAGGAAGTCATTTGGTAACTGTCTATTTTGCTGTTGTGATAAACATAAATAACATACACATTTTTATAAGAAAAGAGTGATATCGTGATGTTGGGACAAGTGCTGTGTGTGCCGTAGTGGTGTTTAAGGATGTGCAAGCGTTGCTCTGTTTATATATTGTAATGTGTTTGGTATGATACAGGTTGGACATGAATAGTGGGGTAGACTGTTAGTGCGTTTGGGTGCATACATACTGAGCGGTTACGGATGCGTGTGTCGTGCCCCATAGGCAGATATTCACATTCTAACAGGGGACATCAGTTTGCAAGGGCATGACATGTCTACACAATGCACTATATAGTAAGCTATAAAGTTCTGTGGTAAATATCCGCGGTGGTAGATAACAAGATGAGCCTGTAGGAAAAGTACTTGGTACGCAATTTAGTTAGCGTTATTTAAAATCTAAACGTTTTGGGCTGTCAGTAAGGTAGGGTATCTGTAGGTCGAACCGTCTGAGCATAGGAGAACTTTAGGCAACTCTACATAAGAAGGGACATATTATACAAAAGCCTAGCTTTACGGAGCTAAAAAAAAAAAAAAAAAAAGAGTGCAAAATTAAAACGTTGTGGGCAATCATATTCATTAATATCTCCCGTTGCCTTGCCACCAGTTTATCCAAAGAGGTAATGAACGAGTATAAATTACATTATATGTTCGAGCGGTCTTAATCTGGAATTTTAGTGAGTGTCGGGGTGAGTCACCGTTTGCGGGGCCTATGGCGGTCCCTACTGGTCGGACCGTATAGCGGCTTGTGTGCCGCTAAGGTTCTTGTCCTGGTAGGGCTTGCTAGTGACTCTTATGGAGTCATGATGCATACATGTGGGGTATGGCCGGAACCCCGGTAGCATTGGCTGGCCTCCCCAGTGGGATGAGTATAAGCCTATTGACTAAGTGTGTGGGCGAGGGTCGTGGGTTAAATGAGACTGAGTGACAAAAACTGTTGATGGTCCCTGAGGGGTTAATATAGACATTTTGGTGCCGTGCGGCATCGAGACAGTCACTATCGGCCCATTGGTAGGGCTCGTTTGAGTCTCTTACGGGTTGAAGCATAACAGAACCAAAAAGAGGAAAAACAAAAAAACAAAAACAAGAACAAGGGGGTTGGGTTAACCGGAGAGTTTATATCGTTCCCATGAGTCCTCATTACTCCGCCGTGGTTTCGTGGAACTCTGGAGCTTCGATGATAAAGTAGGCTGTGAGAGCACGAGAGTCTCTTTATGGGGGGTCCTCCCGCCCCTTCTGGTGTGCGTCTCCCGTAGGCCTGTTTCTTCGTTTCTGCTGTGCAGCGGTGTTCACTGTGTTCTGGTCCCCCAGCGTGTGCTGCTCCGGGGGGGTCGGTGCTAGTATATTGAGTCCTTTTAAAAACTCTGTATGGTCTTCAGTGGCCGACAGGGTGTGTATTGCATCCCCCTGCGATACCACCAAGGTTCCTGACAGTCTCTAGTGGTATTTTATGCCATGATCCCGGAGTGACCGGGTGATGGGTGCGAATTTACGCCGTTCGAGTAGGACAGTGAAAGGCAGGTCTTCGTATAGCAAAATCCTATTGTGTGCAATCACCAGATTAGGGTTCTGCCTAGATCGTGCCATGATTGCGGTTTTCACTGCAATGTCCCTTAAGACTACAATGATGTCATGGGGTGCGTCCGCGGGTGCTGTGGGGGCCTTCCTAATCCTGAAGGCCGACACTAGTGGTGGCCGTTCACCTTCTGTCCGGATTCCCAGTGCCTGCAGGACTTTAGTGGCATACTCGAGTAAGGCTTCTTGGGCTATCGATTCTGGGGCCCCCCGGATTTTGATATTTTTTCGTCGGTGGCGCGTTTCCAGCGAGGTCACCGTGCGTGTAAGTAGTTGTACTTGGTGTGTGAGGGCAGTGACCCGGGAGTCGGTGTTAGTAATCTGTTTCCCTCTCTCCTCCTCTCGGGATTCTATTGCTCCCATGCGGTGGTTCAGGCCTCCTATTTCCTCCTGGACTCCTGCGAGGTCCGCTTTCCACACCTCTCTCAGGTCCCGTAGGAGGTTTTTTATGTCCCCCTTAGTGGATGGGGACTGATCGGAGTCGGATTCCGCTCTCTGGTGCACTCCGCTGTGGGTCTTATGAGTTTTATGGGTCTCATCCTCCCATGAAAGCTCCGAGTCACTTGAGCTGCGTGGCTCCACAGGCGCCATGTTTGTTCGGGCTTGCTGCGGCGGCCTGCAGAAGGACAGCCTGATGTCTCCGTGTTTCTGACCCTCCGCTGGGGACGTTTTTCTGTGTTTTTTGCCCATCTCTCTCGGAAGGGTGTTCTAGGTGTCTAGAAGGTAGGTTTTGGGGCTCTGGCGTGATAAAGTCAGATTTGGGGTCTCTGGAGCGGGAGCTCTGCAAGTATGCGACCGCTCAGTAGCTCAGCTAGCCACGGCCCCCCGAGCCTCCTTGGTTTTAACGGCTGATTCCTTAGTCTCAAATGTTTGTGAGATATTTTCTTGAAACCAGCTAACAAATCACTGCATTTCTTTCTGTTTAGGCTTCTCAAGTGATTCTGTAGACCACTGGTTACATGTTTTCTTCGTACATCAATCTGGCAGCGGGTAGCGAACTCGCTAAAAGCAAAGTGTTTTTACATTTTGCCTAAAGTTAGGAAGAGAATGGGCATTTTGTCTGCTGTAAACAATTTATCTAGTGAAGCTAGACTAGACATCTGAAAAACATAAGAATACTGTGTAAAAATGCAAAAGATACCAGTCATATAAAAATAAGCTAGAAGGCTTTTAGGAAAAGACCGTAATTTACCCCACCTTAAAGACCTCAGGAGAGTGTGTGTGATGGCATGGTAGACATGTTCTGACAAGCACCCTTTGTGTCAGACAGGCTAGCACAAAATAAATAGTCTAGGCGCAATTCCAATTTTTGGCCAAAAATTGTGTGCATGTGCAGTAACGCAATCGGAAGTTCGATGAAAAGAAGCCCTGCCGGGCTTGCGTTTCACCTCTGGAGCAGACTCCGAGTCTGATTGTGGATTGGTGCACCACCTGCAACTGCCTACCTATAGAGCTTAGCCAGGAAACGGCCCATAAAAACTGGAACTCCTACAAGGTCTCCGTAACCTTGTTCTGTTCGGAAGAATATGCCAATGTAGCTTGCAGCCTGGGGAGTTATCAGGCAAAATTTCCCCAAGCCGCTAGAAGGACAAGTAAGAACTGGCGACTTACAGAGGTACTCGTCCAGCCATAGGAAGAACATACCACAGTTACTTCTGCTATTGGACAGGAAAATACAGTTACACCTTGATATGTACACCAGCTGATAGAACCCTCCTTACAGTGGAGAACCCTTGAGTTTTGCTTAATTCACTTAAGTCCACCTAGTTACCTGAAAGGCTTGGAGATCAAGGGTAGCAAAGCTGTTTAGGAACCGTAAGCTGTGAGATGCCACTTGGATAGTGTTGTGCTCATATGTCTCTTTGGAGCTGGAACCGTTGGGATCCGAGGTTGTGCTATGAAACAATGCACAATACAACATGTGCAAAACACCTACAAGGTCTGAACTCTGGAGAGAAGCTGATAGTCCAGTGGGATCCTGGGACGCTTCAAATATATCTGAAGATCTGCTTAAAAAAGAAACAAAAAACAATAGACAATAAAAACTCAGGTTTTGCAACTACAATACATGGAATGACATATCATTTGGTTGTGGGTGGTAGGACATGAGTCAAAGAAGAGAATGTCCTGTTGCCTATTAATAACACAAATCAGCAAGTCTGTTTTAAAGTTTATGTATTTTTTTCATCCAACACATTGCACACCTTTACAGTTTCTAAAGTGGTCTTAGAAAGGAAAAATTACAAACCTACCTCCCTTTGGGGTTCCATGTGAGTTGTAAAGAGTTTACTAGACTGGCTCCATCACAATATTCAATGTATAACATTGTGTTACACTAGATGGACCATTTCAGATATAACAAGGGTTCCTTTTGTTGATCCACATAACTGCTAGTCCATATAACCCCATCATAAGTAAAATATTTCTTCTGAAATGATCCCTAAAATGCCCTCTATACTCAATCCATTTTATAACATACAGAGAGCAATATAGCTATCATTGCATAACTCAATTAAAAGCATTCATAACTCAATAAAAACAGTAAAATAAGACTTTCTAGTGTTCTACTATTGGCCTGTTTTTGTCTAATTTTTGCTTGTTTTCCCCTCTATGTATCAGATATTTTTCTTTATGGGCCAAGGCTGTCTTTGGATATGTAACCACAGATGTAAATGTTTCAGACATTCAACCAGATTCTAGCTAGGTTGCTACCGTTATGTTTACATTTATGGGTTCACAGTATGCCTTGGTGGTTCCCACTGACTCCTGTTGGTTTGGGATGTCTGCTTTGATTATCTATATTCTGGATTTATTTTAGGGAAATGTGAAAGGATTTATTCAGATGAAATCAAAATAAATTAGAGAATGTAAAGTATTCAGGTCTGTAAGTGCAATGAACTCAGGGCACATACATTGAACTTAGAAACATCTATTTGTGAAACCTTGCTACTATTAGTTGGTCATAGTCTATTTGTGTATCACGTAAACATCTTCTTTGAGGTCATATTATAAATCCTCTTGCACTCAGAAATCCTGCAGTGATATCAAATCTGATTGTCCAATATCAAGACTGATGGCCTATTCCATCAAATTCTCCTATTAGCTTCTGGCAAGCCATGGAACATAAATGGTAGCACAAAATTCCAATCAGACAGACATGGAATTAGGACTATTATAGATACATGTAATTTACTACAATTAAAGAATCCAGATAAATAAAGGTTTCAAAAAGGCTGTTTCCTCAATATGAACTGGAATGATACTGAGTTTATGATAGGTGCTGAATTTCTGACCTATCTAAAAAAGTAAATATAGAAAAACCATTGTGTACTCAAGGGAGACAGTACACAAAATCAACTCTTGGCTAAAGCTTACATAAGTACACATTGTTCTATTATAACCCCCATCCCCCAATATTATTTACTTGATTACTTGGAGAAGTAAGAAGGGCATTGTTTTCTTTACAATATATTTATAAGGGTGTCATATAAGGGCACACATTGTATGAGTTCAATCCCTCATACAATATCTGTGGACTGCTAAATAAGTGGAGATTGCCGCCGATATTACTTAGTCACTTTGCCCAACACATTCAACATACCTTTTTGTCACAGACATGCACAACCTGCACAGCTGCTCCAACAGGGAAGTTGCCGCCTGCAAAAATGCTGACACTTTGGGGCTCTCATCAAGAGGACCTTGTATGGAGAGAAAGCAGCCACACAACTTGTCAACCAGTCCGATATTCACCATGTAACTGAGGACGAGGAAATAAAACACACTGTTACCCAACAATAAAGGTAGTCTCAATAGAATATGAGCACGAACAGAAATCAAACATTTAAAAGAAAATGATATCACTAACAGACCAGTCCACGTCAATGCGTAAAGAATTACCTAATTACATCTTGGATGCGGCTGCTCAACGAGTCGGCCAAGGATGCCTTACTCTTGGTGTCTGGCCTTATTTTGGTAATGTCCGTCTTGTCACCTCCGGCTAGTAGTGAGTTGTAGTTGATGCTTCTGAAAATCCGAGAGCACAGAAGAAGAAGTCCAGTTGTCACACCTTCAAAGACCTGCTTGTTAACACTCCTTCCTAGGATGGTCTTATCTTCATCTGGCACAAATAACTGTGGACAAATCGGAGCACTGTTAGAGAAGCCTATATACTGTGTGGAATAAAACATCACTTCAGAGTGTATTCATCAAACATCTTAATTCTCATTTAAGTTAATGTAAGCTCTCCTCATAATTAGGTCAAAGTCAGTATTGTCTCAAATGCCTGACAATATATCCATAAATAATAGTGACTCTTAGCATAGCTATATTTAAAGTAAGGAAAAAATAATCAAACATTTTAGCATACAAGTTTTCTTCTTGATCATTATCATGTTCTATTTTTTTATGTTCAATAGAAAAAAAACCCGAAACATAGTGGTAGGGTGCCACTGAATGCTTGCTGTGGGATTTTGTTAGTAATAATCAAATAAACAGAGTATTTGATGTTCACACCTGCATATTGTGGTGCCCAGGGGATTTTAAAGAAGGGATTATATTTAGTGCGCATTACATGAAGTTAGAAAAGGTCACGTGCAATAAGAGATTTGAGGGAAGTAGCGAGAATATCAGGTTAATGTGTTGAATATCGACAGATGCCAGTTTAGCTGTGCCAAGGTTTTAGGTAAATGGGTATCACCACAAAAGATAACAAGCATTGTCTCTAACTGAGCAGCAGGGGATCATGGGTAGAAGTATGCCGTCGATCAAAGCACTTTTAACAGCTTGCCGGTAGCAGAAAAAAATGAATACAATGTATCTCGCGTATTAAATGCATGAGAGACGATGGTATACTACCTTGTTTCTCAACCTGTGTTACGTGTACCCCATAGGGCAGTGTTAAGTTTAGCGGCAAATTTGAATTTAGTTTCAGTCAGATTTTAGTCATCTGAATTGTTTTAGTCGATTAAATCTAAAATATTTTAGTCTACAAAATTAACACTGCCATTGGGTATGCACCAAAAGCAGGGAATATGTCAAAAGCTTGGTGGCTGACCACCTTATGGGCCACCAGGTGGGGACCGACTATGCGCTAAGGCAGAGTAGACACCTGCTTGCCAGGACGGCAGCTGCATACTCTGCCCACATACAGTGTCCGGGGGGAGGCTGTGCAGTGATGCCGAGAGCCGGGTTATGATGTCACTCCGACCACATCACTATACAGCTCACGAGGGAGCAGAGCAAGAAGACCATAAAGATGACAGCAGACACACCATTTATTTGATATACATATATATTTCTCATTTTACATTTAAATTTGCACTGTGCACGACTAAGTGCACAATCTGGAATACATTTCAGTTTAAATGTTTTCGTTAATTAAAACATTACACATTTTATTTGCATTTTCACTGTACATTCATACAACTTTCCAGCGTTTTGGAGATGTTCACGTCACTGCTGGACTTACTATACATTGTTTTGAACTATGCACTATGTGAAATTATTGGCATGAATGAGTCACTCCATCTTTCCGTATGAGATTGGCTATGAAGGGGGAGATAAACTCTGTATTCTGTTGAAGCGAAGATCGTTAACAATGAAGAAACGTCTTGCATGCAGTGATTAAAAGGTTAGCATCGCAAGGCAGGAATCTGAACAATTAATCTATTGTTTGTGATAGTGCTGCTCCTGCAACACAAGCGAACACGTTACAACAAGGTGCACTGAACACATACAGACATGCCTTGGCCTTTCAGCGTTCAATGAAGGGTTTCATGGCTAGAAGCATTATTTTTGGTAAAACAGAAGGATGGGGTGTAAGGCCCTTGACATCACCCACAGCTCATGCTCTGATCTTCGCTGCTGATATCAGTATTTTATAGGGGGATTTCGACATTCAAAAATGTGAGAGAGCAATCAGAAGGAAATACTTCTAATTTTCTATTGAGATATCAATAGTTTGGTGTTACAGCATCTTTGCAAGTTTTGTGATCCCTTATTCAATTAATGTAGATAATGAACTTGTATACACTTCAGATCATCAATCAAAGCCCAAATAAAGTCTGGATTAGCAAAACGTGGTGAAAATCACAAAACTGGAAACAAACAAGCAATCCTGTGGAAATTAAGTAACTTATATGAAATGCGACTTTGGAAATTCCTAATAATTGCCCATTGGCAGTGCTCCGAACCAGCAAGCAAAACGTTAAAATAATAATGAACATAAAAAAAAGAAAATAAACTCAAGCTCCTTTTAACGAAACAGAACCTGGATATATGGGCCTTCCTTTGTGTCCTACCATAGCTGGTCGATAATAGAGTGAGTTGAGGGTTAATAATAAAAAAAAAAAGTGACTATTCATTATTAACCCTCTCACTACCATCTGAATTAACTAGTCAATGGGTAGCATCCAGCAAGGCTGAAATAAGATGAACATTCAGGTTAATTTGGAAGCTGTATTACACAAATCTGATCATTGATAAATGATGTGACTAATGTCCAAATGACCCCAGATGGTTAATAATTATGAATGTTTGTGAAAGTCTCTAAACATTTTAAGCTGCAGTTATATATTAACATATTACATATATAGTAAGCTTGTTTGAGCAGGGCCCCCAATTGTGCGTCCAATTCGTTACAAATACTTATCTGTTAGTCTACCCATTGTCCAGCGCTGAGGAATTTGTTGGCACTTTATTAATATATTGTGTATATGCACAACACACACAGAGACAAATACACATAAATAACGTGTTTTAAAACTTTATAAAATATTCTATCAAATGGTCAAATTGCATTTGCTCTACAGTCCTCCATTTTCATTTAAATCTACACTGAAGACTGTATGGAACACCGAAGATTGCTGGGAAAAATCCAGGTTCTAGCAGTGAAGGAGTTAAACTTGGGTGGATGCAATTGCAGAATAAATGTAGCATCCCCCGTCTCTCTTCCAACAGAATATGTGTTTCTATTACAATATTGTCTGTGGCCGTAGCCAGAGGGAGAATTTATATAAAAACAAGAGCTGTAAGACATCCGCAGTTCAGGAGGAAATCTTTCTTCAGCTCATCAGAAAATCCCTAACTAAAGCGTGAGCTTTCAGGAACAAAACTTACAGAACGTCATTTTGGTTCAACATAGGAATTCCTCAGGCTCACTATTCAGGTGACACACAGGTCAGAATTTCAATCCTCATGCAAATGATTAAAAAGCACACTTTGAATTTCTGAATATAACTCTACAACATATTTGATGGCTACAAGACCACTCTGTGCTTATATCAAGAAGTTAAGAAAATCACTATCAAGTAGATATACCTCCAATGACTAACTGCATGCATTGGGAGGATGTCTTAAAAGTGCTTGCAAAAGCCGCAGCTCTTACAAACCGAAGCCTTTGCAAATTCTCTCCTTTTGCCCTGCAATAGACTTTTCACAGGTAAATGATTCTTATTGAGAAGCCTCTGAAGCCCCCTTGCGCATGTGTGCGCTCATACACACACTGCACAGCATTCAGAAGAATGCTGGTCTGATCTGAGGTCTGAGAAGAGGGAAGTACTCAAGCAGAGCACACCTGCTACTTCCGTTAGCTCAGGGGAGCTAACGGAAGCCAAAAGTAAAACTCCCTGGCTGTTTGATTGATAGCCAGGGGAACGTTTCATTATTTATGAACAAAGTGCCTTTTTAAATGCTCCTCGCCCATAAAGCACTCCAGCAATTTAATTTAAATATATGCAGTGATCTGTCTAGTATGAGAAGAAATACAATTCTCAATATCCTGGGTAAATGGTGACTGCAGAGTCATATTTTTGTAGGGTAAAAAAGACGACTGACATTTAAAAAAATCATATTTACTTCAGGCAATGAACCCCATTGTGTAAGGGATAGAACTCTACTGAGACGGCTCTTCTCAAAGTTACTAACGACCTAATCGCAGCTAAATCCAAAGGCCACTACTCCATACTTATTCTTCTTGACCTCTCTAATGCCTTTGACACCGCTGATCATGCTCTCCTTCTTCAAACTCTTCAATCACTTGGTCTCTGTGACTCTGTCCTCTCGTGGTTTTTCTCTTATCTCTCCCAACGCTCATTCAGTGTCTTCTTTTCTAATGATACCTCCTCCTCTCATCCTGTCTTGGAGTCCCCCAAGGCCCCCCTGGGACCCCTTCTATTTTCACTTTATACTGCCTCTTTTGATAAACGTATTACCTCATGCTGATGACACCCAGCTATATCTCTCCTCCCCGGACCTCTCCCCTGCCGTCCTCCAACGTGTCACTGCTTGCCTTTCTTCCATCTCTGACTTGATGTCCTCCCGCTTTCTGAAACTCAATCTCTCTAAAACTGAGCTCTTTGTCTTTCCTCCTCCTAATACTGATCCTCCTCTTTCGCTCTCCCTTCAAGTTAGTGGTATCCACTAAAGTCCATCCTTGCAAGCTGCTGTCTTGGCATCATACTTGAGTCTGGCCTCACCTTTGAGACTCACATCCAGTATGTTGCCAAATCCTGTAGATTCCATCTTAAAAACATAGCCTGCATCTGCTCCTTTCTTACGTAACATGCTACCAAGGAGCTTGTCCATGCATTAGCAATTTCCCGCATGGATTATTGTAACCCTCTCCTAATTGGTCTTCCCAAAAGCCGTAATGCTGCCATCAGACCGATTTTACTCTCTAGTCGGTCCTCACATTGGCTTCCTGTATCCTATAGGACTCAATTCAAAGTGCTAACCCATACCTATAAAGCACTGAACAATTCTAGCCCCTCTTATATCTTTTCACAGTTCTATAGGTATGTCACTTCTCGGTTCTCTCTGCTCTGCCCGTGACCTTCTCCTGTCCGTTGCCAAGTCCCGCCGCCATCAGACTCTCCCGTAGTCTTCACTCTTTTAAGAAGTGCCTTGAAACCCATCTCGTTAGGAAAGCTTATGGCCTCCCAGAGTAACCTACACCTTACATACCGGTCTCTTGTTCTCTCATAAAGGGCAGCACTTTAACCCCTTAAGGACACATGACATGTGTGACATGTCATGATTCCCTTTTATTCCAGAAGTTTGGGGTTAAAGGCAAGTCCATCTATGGACCAACAATCAAAAGGCGGCTATATTCCAAGTGCTGCCTTGGAGAAAAAGACAGAAAAAAGCCTAAAGGACCTAGGTTACTACATGGACATTGAGACTTTTCCCCCAAGATGAACTAGGAGGTAACAATACCATAACAACTACAGAGTTCTGCCCGTGTTGTCTTCAGCTTGTCCTTTTTTTAAGATTCGTTCACTGATAAATTGAGGGTAAATTAACTAAGCAACTGAAATGAAACTTTGCTTAAACTGTGCCCAGATATCAAGCTTCCATGTGTTGGTGACAGTCCCTACTTTTACTTATGTAGAATAAAAAAAAAAAAAAAACCCTGCAAAGTGACAGCGCTGCTTTCTTGAAGTGATCATTTGTAATACGTAAATAGAAACTGTGCGAAGAGGTTTGTCTTTGCTTTGGGAACAGTATAACACACATGCTGTTTGAAGTGGAGAAAAGTCCTGTAAATCAACTGACCAATGAATCTGGAGAGCCACTATACAAATATTCAAGGTGCCTTGGAGAAGCCAAGTCACTTAAGCAAATATTAATCTGTAAATATATTTTAATGATCAAATAATTATCTGTGTGCTTTTACCTCATCTTTCCATCGGAAGGTTAATGTATTTAACACACACAAACACACACACACACACACTCTCTCTCTCATCTCAGAAAAAGGAGAATGCTAATGAAAAACCTCTAAACATGCACAGGCCTTACACGTAAATGTCTCTAAACAGTCCAAAATCTGCCTAATTCAAATGGCGTAATGTAAATTATTCAAACTACATACATAACTTTTCAATTAACAGACTGCTTGGCTCGGGGACAGATTTGAACACCGGATTTTAAAACAAATGCATATCTGAATTTCTTATGATTATGAGGTCCTGATAAATTAGGAATGAAATGTGAAATTAAATATTCAGTGGGGTTTGTAAATAACGCTGGCTCTTGATAGATTACAGGCTCCCTTTATGAGAATATCTCTCTGTATTTAGAGAAAAATGTACTTGTGAAGACTGTAGAGGAGTGGGATCCTGGTTAAATGGTCTACGAAATCATCTTGCCAACATTAGATATCTATTTGCTTATAATATGCTGAGAAGGCAGATTAATATCATAGAATAACTCACCACTGAGCTACTGTAAACAGCATGAACCAGCCCTTCAAAATACAACTTTACAGCTTTATGTGATACTGTCATAAGGAATAATGTATTCCACGCTGGCACCACAACACATTCTATTAAGTGATTAAGTGAATATATTCTACGTATATAAGGACATGCCCAGGGCCGGATTAACATAGGGGCTGATGGAGCTGCAGCTCCAGGCCCAGGCCCATGGAATAGGCTAATTAAAAAAAAAAAAAAAAAAAATAATTTTTTTTTTTTACACACTACTCTTAGGTTTGCCACCTGACAGGTTTTTTTACTGGCACAGCCGGTATTTGAGGCTGCCTGGCCGTGCCGGTATTGCAGTAATACCGGCAATACAAATGCAGGTAATTTTCTCAGAATAAATGGAGATTACTCTGCAATACCAGCACCGGCCAGTAGGGGTCACTGTGTGTGGAGAGAGGCAGGCATAAGAAGTTACATCATATCCCTGCCTCTCTCTACTACTCACTGATCCGTGGTCCAGACAGTCCAGACAGCAGCTATACAGCTCAGGTAAGGGAGGGATGGGGGAAAGGCAGCAGGGACACATGGGGACACTGAGACACTAGGGTACACATGGGGACACTGAGACATTAGGGGACATATGGGGACACTGAGACACTAGGGGACACTGGAAAACATGGGGACACTGGAAAATATGGGGACACTGAGACACTAGGGGACACTGAGACACTAGGGGACACAGACACTAGGGGATACTAAGACACTAGGACACATGGGAACACAGACACTGCGAGACCTGGGGACACTGAGACACTTGAGGACACTGGAAAACATGGGGACACTGAGACACTAGGGGACACTGGGACACATGGGGATGCTGAGACACATGGGGATGCTGAGACACATGGGGATGCTGAGACACATGGGGACGCTGAGACACATGGGGACGCTGAGACACATGGGGATGCTGAGACACATGGGGACGCTGTGAGACATAGAGACATTGGGAGACACTGAGACATTGCGACACAGAGACACTATGTTCCCATGTCCCCCAGCCAGTGTCCCTAGTGTCTCAGTGTCCCCAAGTCTCCCAGTGTCTGTGTCCCATGTCTCTCAGTGTGCCTAGTGACCCTATATGTCCCAGTGTCCCCATGTCTATGTCCACAACTGTCCCCATGTCTCCCCAAGTGTCTGTCTCCCAGCCAGTGTCCCCTAGTCTCCCAGTGTCTGTGTCCCTAGTGTCTTAGTGTCCCTAAATGTTTTAGTGTCCCCATGTCTCCTAGTGTCTCAGTGTGCCGTGTGTCCCCATGTCTCCCAGTGTCCCTATATGTCCCAGTGTCTCCATGTCTATGTCCACAACAGTCCCCATGTCTCCCAGTGTCCCCATAAAGTGACATGGGGACACTTTATCAGGAAGTATTACTTTACTGAGAGGGTAGTGGATGCATGGAATAGCCTTCCAGCTGAAGTGGTAGAGGTTAACACAGTAAAGGAGTTTAAGCATGCGTGGGATAGGCACAATGATATCCTAACTATAAGATAAGGCCAGGGACTAATGAAAGTATTTAGAAGATTGGGCAGACTAGATGGGCCGAATGGTTCTTATCTGCCGTCACATTCTATGTTTCTATGTCTGTCTCCCAGCCAGTGTCCCCTAGTCTCCCAGTGTCTGTGTTCCCATGTCTTAGTGTCCCCAAATGTTTCAGTGTCCCTGTGTCTCCCACTGTCTGTGTCCCTAGTGTCTCAGTGTCCCCATTTCTCCCAGTTTCCCTAAATATCTGTGTCCCCATGTCTCCCATTGTCCCCGGGTCTCTCTGTGTCCCCATGTCTCTCAGTGTCCCCAGTATCCTAGTGACATGGGGACACACTGAGACATTGGGACACTGGGAGAAATAGGGACACAGACACTGGGAGACTAGAAGACTGGGCGACATGGGGACACTGACACTGTGATACATAGGGACACTGAGACACTGGGTGACTTGCGAGACTGAGACACTGGGAGACAGGGAGACACTGGGAGCAATCCATCTATACAGCAGAATCAAACTGTGAGTAGTTTGTTGGTGGTTTTACAGAATTTTCTCTGATGTCACTCCTTGTGATTTACATCATGTGATGTCACGCATAACTAATTAATTATACAAATGATTAAAGCTGGTATTTTTTTCCAAGAAAGGTGGCAACCTTAACTACTCTTCACATACTCTTGCTTAAAGGAGCACTTTAGGGTCAGGAACACAATCATGTATTTCTGACCCTATTATGTTAAAACCACCACCCTGGCCCCTTCTTGCCTCCCTAAATATAGTAAAATATTACTTGTATTCAAGTCTGCAGCTGCTGGCTCAGAAGTGGTGGTCTGAGCAAATTACAATACTTCCCCATAGGATTGGCTGAGACTGTCAACTAGGCAGATCAGGTGCAGAGCCACCACAAGTCCAACATAGCCCTGGCCAATCAGCATCTCCTCATAAAGATACATTGAATCAATGCATCTCTATGAGGAAAGTTCAGTGTCTGCATGCAGAAGGTGGAGACACTGAATGGCAGTGCTGCACACTAGGCAGTACTGCCCCAGGAAGCACCTCTAGCAGCCATCTAAGGAGAGGCCAGTTGAGTTATTTTTTCTGAAAAGACAGTGTTTACTGCAAAAAGCCTGAATGGAATGATTCTACTCACCAGAACAAATACAATAAGCTGTAGTTGTTCTGGTGACTATAGTGTCCCTTTAAGTTTGGAAGCTTAAGAGGGATGTATGGGAACAACATTTGTGTGGACTGGCTGACATTAAAATTAGTTTAGGTAATGCAGACGTTGGTCTCTCTAACAGTGTGGCATGTCCCCTTTCTTCTACACTCACTACATACACATTTTCTCTGTCTCAGACTATATACCAGAAACTTCTGCCTGCTAGTAAGAAGGTAGGAGACAAGTGGACCAGCGAGTGCTAGGGGACAGTCCTTAGAAAGCATGGAGTGAACGCATCATTAGATGCATTTATGTCAAGCTCAAGGCAGTGGCGGATCCAGAGCCTGATCTCGGGAGGGGCACTTGTAGATTATTTAAAAAAAAATCCTGGCACAATAACCACTACAGCTCAGTGTAGTAGTTATGGTGCCAGTAGTGCCAGGATCCCACCCCAGAGTAAGTAGTCATACCGTTTAAGAACAGTTTGACAACTTACCTGGGGTCTGCTGGGATATAGGGCATAGGAGAAGTGGTGTGTGTTAGGGGTGACAGTGTGTGTATGGGGGCACTGTATGTATGTGTGGGGCAGTGTGTGTATGTGGGGCACTGTGTGTATGGGGGGGGTCGTGTGTGTGTGTTTGGGGCAATGTGTGTATGGGGGCAGCAGTTTGTGTAGGGCACTGTGTGTGTATGGGTGTGCAGTGTGCAGGGCAGTATGTGTATGGGGCAGTGTTTGTGGGGCAGTGTGTGCATGGGGACAGTGTTTGTGGGACAGTGTTGTATGGGGACAGTGTTTGTGGGACAGTGTTGTATGGGGACAGTGTTGTATGGGGACAGTGGTTGTGGGGCAGTGTGTGTATGGGGGCAGTGTATGTGGGGGCAGTGTGTGTATGGGGGCAGTGTTTGTATGTGGACAGTGTGTGTATGGGGTCAGTGTGTGTAGTGTTTGTATGTGGGGCAGTGTTTGTGGGGCAGTGTGTGTATGGGGTCAGTGTGTAAGGGGGAAGTGTGTGTAGTGTGTATGGGGCAGTGTTTGTGGGGCAGTGTGTGTATGGGGACAGTGTGTATATGGGGACAGTGTGTGTATGGGGACAGTGTGTGTATGGGGACAGTGTGTGTATGGGGACAGTGTGTGTATGGGGTCAGTGTGTGTATGGGGTCAGTGTGTGTATGGGGTCAGTGTGTGTATGGGGTCAGTGTGTGTAGTGTCTGTATGGGGTCAATGTGTGTATGTGGGGCAGTGTGTGTAGTGTTTGTAGTGTGTGTATGGGGGCAGTGTGTGTATGGGGGCCGTGTGTGTATGGGGGCAGTGTGTGTATGGGGTCAGTGTGTGTATGGGGTCAGTGTGTGTATGGGGTCAGTGTGTGTATGGGGTCAGTGTGTGTATGGGGTCAGTGTGTGTATGTGGGGCAGTGTGTGTAGTGTTTGTAGTGTGTGTATGGGGGCCGTGTGTGTATGGGGGCCGTGTGTGTATGGGGTCAGTGTGTGTATGGGGTCAGTGTGTGTATGGGGTCAGTGTGTGTATGGGGGCAGTGTGTGTAGTGTGTGTATAGTGTGTGTATGGGGCAGTGTATGTGGGGCAGTGTGTATGGGGGGGAGGGGAGGAGGGAAGGGGGGCTTTTTTAATAAAAAAAAAATAAATGTATTTAATAAAATATATTTATGCCCCCCTCATGGGGGGGAGGGGAGGAGGGAAGGGAGGCTTTTTAATGAAAAAACAAAAAAAAAATGTATTTAATGAAATATATTTATGCCCCCCCTCCCTTCTTACCTTTATTGAGAAGGAGGGGGGATATTTATGGATCCCTGGTGGTCCCAGTGGGGAATCCCTGGTGGTCCAGTGGTTCCAGTGAACTCTAGCCCGCGCTCCAGGGCTAGAGTTCACTCTCGCGAGATTTGGAGCGTTGCCGTGGTAACCGCGGCAACGCTCCAAATCTCGCGAGAGGAGGACCCGGAGGAGCTGCTGGTAACAGCTCCCGGGTCCTCTCTCCCTCCCCTGCCGGCTGTCAGCACAGTGCCTGCGGACCGGGGAGGGAGATCACTGATCACTCTCCCCGATCTGCAGGCACATTGCAGGGCTGGCGCTTGGGAATGCCAGCCCTGCACTAGCCGGCAGGGGGGAATCTCGGGGGGGGGCAATTGCCCCGTTGCCCCCCCCCTGGATCCGCCAATGGCTCAAGGTGCTGCCTGCATAGTATGATCTTAGTTGGACAGCCTGGATGATTGGCAGGCAGTCTGACATGCATTCATGCCAGGCTGACCTTCCAATTCTTTGGACAGACATGCCCCCTTTTTGGGCATGTTCACCCCTTTTGGCAGGTCTTGTCACGTGATTCGCGCCAGTGGCACACCCTTTTACCCCGCCCATTGACTTCCTGCTTCACTGGACACTGCTGTTAGGAGGTATGGATTTACTTGAAAGATGAAAGCATGAATTAGAGAGAGATTAGCCTAGAGTATGTGAATTTTTATAACTGCATCCTATGAGTTTCCCTCCAGCACCATCTCCATCAGATACATGATGCTTGGGAGGTATGACTGTTTTAGTGTTTTTGGTCGATAAGATTCTGTAATTAGGCCCATCATAATTGTCAGCACCAGGCCCACTGGGCTCTTAATCCTCCCCTGGACATGCCTTTCCTGCACATTCATGTGGTGAGCTGTATAATAGACAACAGGTGCAGACGTAAGACACAATAACTCCACGACCACTGTCCAACATAGAGCATGCCAAGATAGAACTGGAATGAGGTGTATATTGTTCATTGCAGAACTCTTCTGATCCTCCAACAGACACCAAGAATGTAGCCAGACTGGAATTTTCCCCCTTTCTATAGCTAGCCTCATTATTTGTAAGCAATTCGGTTGATGATCTGTTATTTGAGTATGCCTGTGTCACCCCTTATACATACATATACATGTAACTGTGTGGAACTAATTAAGTAAATGATAATCCGGCATCAGTATCTAATCAGTAACATGTTGTGACTTTTAGCTACTGTTGCATGTTTTCAGTATGTTACAGTTACAATCCAAAAATTTCACAACTTTTTTTTTTCCTGCTGTTAATGATCTTGGAGTTGGAAATCCTTTTTGACTTGCTTAACGTGATCATGCAGTTAATAATGACAAACAAAATAGATCCATCTTGGAAAGTTCTGACCTGCCAGTCTGATTGCTTTTATTGTGAAGTGGTTTTTAATGTCATCAGCCTGTAGATACGTTAGTTTCTTTAAAATGTTAAAATCTAATATTTTAAGTTTATTGTGCATGCGTATTTGTTGTTTTATCAATCCCACCATATTATTTTGTTGTTACAGTGCTCACTTGACCTTTATGCTCTTTAATTCATTAATGAAGAGATAAACAACAGAATGTATAGGTGCTCAATATCTGACAGACAATGGCAGCAAATCACCAACAAGGGGTTCTCTCACCCTTGTGAAATGTATAGCGAGATAAAAAAATAGAAGGTGATCAGCGCAAAGGAAAAGATGGAGTATACATACGATACAAGGGCAATTCCTAGTATATAAATCTATGAATACAAAATAAGACAAATTATGGCGCAGTACGGTCGGTAAGTTAAGAGGAATATGAATAAGTCAAGTGCAAACTCACACTTTTTAGAGCTGTACCAGCTCTGTTTAGCAGGCCTGGACAGAATAATCCATGTCTATGGATATATGTGGAAGGTGTTCCCAGCTTGAACGAGTCCTCACTGAACGCGTTTCACCACTTTTGAGAAAGCTTCGGTGAAACGCGTTAAGTCAGGACTCGTTCATTTTATTTACCCACAGGTTTGTTTTTATAGTATATTTTACTAGCTGTTAAGTTCAGCCTTTTTTTTAAAATAAATAAAATACCTTTTATACATAACTATTTGTGGAGTATCCATTCATACAGCTGCTACTACTTATCCGGTTCCCACATATATCCTCGGGTGGGCATTATTCCACCTCACACTCTCCACACCAGAGGAGGACATTGCTATGGGTTAGGATTATTTCCTCTATTTATACCACTGTAGTCTATGTACCATACTATTGTTTTTTTTTGTCCTATGTTTTCTTACATGATGTCTCCATAATTTTGGAATCAAGCTGGGAATACTTTACACATATATCCATAGACGGGGATTATTCCGTCCAGGCCTGCAGACAGAGCTGGTACAGCTCTAAAAAGTGTGAGTTTGCACTTGACTTATTCATATTCCTCTTAACTTACCGACCGTACTGTGCCATAATTTGTCTTATTTTGTATTCATAGATTTATATACTAGGAATTGCCCTTGTCTCATATGTATATTAAATTTTTTCATTAACGAAGAGATGTTAGTATTAGGGATCGACCGATTATCGGTTTTACCGATATTATAGTCCGATATTCGGTATTTTCGGCAATATCGGTATCGCCCAATATAGATACCGATATTGTCGATAACACATATCAGGACCACCGGGCTCATGACAAGCCCAGCGTTCCTGGAGGGCCCAGCAAGCTGTGACTTACCTTTCCAGCAGCTCCTCTAGCTCCCTGTGTAAATCTCACGATTCCCGCGGCTGTCAGGGAGATTTACACAGGGGAGCTGCTGGGAAAGTAAGTAACAGCTTCTGCGGGCCCCCCCCCGCCCCCACTGCTCAGTACATGCCACTGGACCACCAGGGAATGTCACAGCCCCCCTCCCTGGTCAAGTAACAAGCAGGGAGGGGGGACAAAAAATAAATAAAACGAATATTCAAAATAAAAAATGCCCCCCTCCCCGCTTATTTTACACAAATTACATCCCTTCACAAACACACACACTATACAAACACACACACACTGCATTCATTATATACACACTACACAAACACACACTCTGCATTATATACATACACACACTCTGCATTTTATATACACACTACAAAAACACACACACTGCATTAATTATATACACACTCACTACACAAACACACACACACTCTGCATTATACACACACACACTACACAAACACACTCTGCATTATATACACACACACTCTGCATTTTATATACACACACTACACAAACACACATTGCATTCATTATATACACACACTACACAAACACACTGCATTATATACACACACACTGCATTATATACAAACACACACTCTGCATTCCTTATATACACACTACACAAACACACTACATTCATTATATACACACACTACACAAACACACTGCATTCACTATATACACACACTACACAAACACACTGCATTCACTATACACACACTGCATTCACTATATACACACACTACACAAACACACTGCATTCACTATGCACACACACTACACAAACACACTGCATTCACTATGCACACACTACACAAACACACTGCATTCACTATATACACACACTACACAAACACACTGCATTCACTATATACACACACTACACACACACACTGCATTCACTATATACACACACTAAACAAACACACGGCATTCACTATACACACACTACACAAACACACACTCTGCATTCACTATATGTACACACTACACAAACACTCACTGCATTCACTATACACACTACACACACACTGCATTCACTATACACACTACACACACACTGCATGCACTATACACACACTGCATTCACTATATACACACACACTACATTCACTATATACAAACACTACACAAACACACTGCATTCACTATACACACACTGCATTCACTATATACACACACTACACAAACACACTGCATTCACTATACACGCACTGCATTCACTATATACACACACACACTGCATTCACTATGCACACACTGCATTCACTATATACACACAGTACACAAACACACTGCATTCACTATATACACACACTACACAAACACTGCATTCACTATACACACACACTACACAAACACACTGCATTCACTATGCACACACTGCATTCACTATATACACACACTACACAAACACACTGCATTCACTATGCACACACTGCATTCACTATATACACACACTACACAAACACACTGCATTCACTATACACACACTGCATTCACTATATACACACACTACACAAACGCACTGCATTCACTATACACACACTACACAAACACACTGCATTCACTATGCACACACTACACAAACACACTGCATTCACTATATACACACACTACACAAACACACTGCATTCACTATATACACACACTATACACACACACTGCATTCACTATATACACACTACACAAACACACTGCATTCACTATACACACTGCATTCACTATACACACACACTACACAAACACACTGCATTCACTATATACACACACTACACAAACACACTGCATTCACTATGCACACACTGCATTCACTATATACACACTACACAAACACACTGCATTCACTATACACACACTGCATTCACTATATACACACACTACACAAACACACTGCATTCACTATACACACACTGCATTCACTATATACACACACTACACAAACACACTGCATTCACTATACACATACTGCATTCACTATATACACACACTACACAAACACACTGCATTCACTATGCACACACACTACACAAACACACTGCATTCACTATATACACACACTCCACAAACACACTGCATTCACTATACACACACTGCATTCACTATATACACACACTACACAAACACACTGCATTCACTATGCACACACTGCATTCACTATATACACACACTACACACACACACACTGCATTCACTATATACACACACTAAACAAACACACTGCATTCACTACACACACACTACACAAACACACACTCTGCATTCACTATATTTACACACTACACAAACACTCACTGCATTCACTATACACACTACACACACACTGCATTCACTATACACACTACACACACACTGCATTCACTATATTTACACACTACACAAACACTCACTGCATTCACTATACACACTACACACACTCTGCATTCACTATACACACTACACACACTGCATTCACTATATACACACACTACACAAACACACTGCATTCACTATACACACACTGCATTCACTATATACACACACTACACACACACTGCATTCACTATATACACACACACTACACAAACACACTGCATTCACTATATACACACACTACACAAACACACTGCATTCACTATACACACACACTACACAAACACACTGCATTCACTATACACACACACTACACAAACACACTGCATTCACTATGCACACACTGCATTCACTATACACACACACACACTGCATTCACTATATACACACACACTAAACAAACACACTGCATTCACTATACACACACTACACAAACACACACTCTGCATTCACTATATTTACACACTACACAAACACTCACTGCATTCACTATACACACTACACACACACACTGCATTCACTATACACACACTGCATTCACTATATACACACACTACACAAACGCACTGCATTCACTATACACACACTACACAAACACACTGCATTCACTATGCACACACTACACAAACACACTGCATTCACTATATACACACACTACACAAACACACTGCATTCACTATATACACACACTATACACACACACTGCATTCACTATATACACACTACACAAACACACTGCATTCACTATACACACTGCATTCACTATACACACACACTACACAAACACACTGCATTCACTATATACACACACTACACAAACACACTGCATTCACTATGCACACACTGCATTCACTATATACACACTACACAAACACACTGCATTCACTATACACACACTGCATTCACTATATACACACACTACACAAACACACTGCATTCACTATACACACACTGCATTCACTATATACACACACTACACAAACACACTGCATTCACTATACACATATTGCATTCACTATATACACACACTACACAAACACACTGCATTCACTATGCACACACACTACACAAACACACTGCATTCACTATATACACACACTCCACAAACACACTGCATTCACTATACACACACTGCATTCACTATATACACACACTACACAAACACACTGCATTCACTATGCACACACTGCATTCACTATATACACACACTACACACACACACACTGCATTCACTATATACACACACTAAACAAACACACTGCATTCACTACACACACACTACACAAACACACACTCTGCATTCACTATATTTACACACTACACAAACACTCACTGCATTCACTATACACACTACACACACACTGCATTCACTATATTTACACACTACACAAACACTCACTGCATTCACTATACACACTACACACACTCTGCATTCACTATACACACTACACACACTGCATTCACTATATACACACACTACACAAACACACTGCATTCACTATATACACACACTACACACACACTGCATTCACTATATACACACACACTACACAAACACACTGCATTCACTATATACACACACTACACAAACACACTGCATTCACTATACACACACACTACACAAACACACTGCATTCACTATACACACACACTACACAAACACACTGCATTCACTATGCACACACTGCATTCACTATACACACACACACACTGCATTCACTATATACACACACACTAAACAAACACACTGCATTCACTATACACACACTACACAAACACACACTCTGCATTCACTATATTTACACACTACACAAACACTCACTGCATTCACTATACACACTACACACACACACTGCATTCACTATATTTACACACTACACAAACACTCACTGCATTCACTATACACACTACACACACTGCATTCACTATACACACTACACACACACTGCATTCACTATACACACTACACACACACTGCATTCACTATACAGACACTAAACAAACAGTTTATTTTTTCAAAATGGTAAATGTACAGAATATCGGCAAGTTATTGGCTATCGGCCTGAAAGTTGACAGATTATCGGTATCGGCTCTAAATAAACAATATCGGTCGATCCCTAGTTAGTATAAGTTTAATGGCTGGCTTGCAAAAGTCATCCACTCATGAGTGGTGCATGTGGTGGGAGTTCTCATGCACAAACACTTTCCAAATCGTTTTGAGAATTGGTTGATTATTAGAAAAGTGTTTTCAGTATTGGTCCCTATTGTTGTTCAGAAGTGATGTGATCGAAAAAAAAAAAAAAAAAAAAAAGAAGAAGGTGCTAATTACTCTATGCCGTAAAAGAATCATATTACTGTAAAATAGTAAGCAGACCTCTGTGCTTATACTTCCCTCGCCATTATCGTGTCAGCCCCTAAAAACCTACCGTTAGCTGTTGTATAAGGAGCTCCAGAAGAAATGTGATTTTACTGCTCAGCAGAATGTAGGTGCAGGTCTCAGGACAGTTAGTGCAGGTTAATGTGTAGATATTGACAGCATTACAAAGAGACCTGCAAAACAAAAAGTAAATGGTCCGATTTATCTATGCTCAGCAGATGGAAAATTAAAGAATACAACATTTACTACATAACAGATAGGTACTCATAGGTCAGGTTGGCATTTTAAAGATCTGTTCCTGACCTCTGTTCCATGCGTATACACTAACAGATATTTAGATATATATATATATATAGCAAATGGAGCATAACAAAAATAAGTTAAAAAAACAACCAAATCTTAAACTTTAAGATTTAAGGATCTATACAGCATGAACTGATTTTTTTGTTTAACACAGGAGGATTTAAGGACGAGACAGTATGATAGAATAAAACAATCACTGTGCCTGAAGAGTTTTAACATGACTCGATTTGGGGTGTTGTTTTTCTTCAGTGATTTTGGTCATTCTGTCATACCAAAATGTATTTTTTTTTTGGTTTCAAAGACCTTTGGTCGAAAGACCTTTGGCCGTTTGCAAATAGTTAATAATACAACACTCAACGGCATAAGGGATAACAATAACCATGCGGCGGCTGGCTTGCTATCCAGCCGCCACATTAATAAAAGAATGAAAAGAAAAAAAAATCCGAACTCCCATATTCGTATAATGAAGGTTGAAGACCTCCCTTATGGACCCACCTTCCACGCACTGTCAGGCTCCAATCATAATAAAAGGAGGGAGAACTAGCGTCCCCCCACCTAATGGCGGAGGGACAGGGCTTAATTATGACATGGTGGTGGGAAGGAGGGGGAATCTAGTGTGCCTTAAGTATATATAGCAGGCGGTGGCTCTAGTATTGATAAGGAGGGAACCTAGCACCCTCCCCCCCCCATTCCTCCAGCATTCACTCATAGGCCATGGTTCTAAATAAATATTGGAAGGGGAGTTGGTGGACATACCATTGTTCACTCCCTCCAAAAATCATTTCTCCAGCCGCCCAATCCCAACTAAAGACCTTAACCCCTTAAGGACACATGACATGTCTGACACGTCATGATTCCCTTTTATTCCAGAAGTTTGGTCCTTAAGGGGTTAATCTACCCCCGAAAACCAAAAAATAGTGATGGGAGCCAATAAATCTAATCCCTGTAAGGAAAGAAAAAAATTATGCAGACCATTAGATGTCTTTTTTTCTTCTAAATGAGTATACCATCAGCTGAACTGGCTGCAACATTACATTAAAGGCTTTACAGCTTGAACTGCCATGCCTGTTTTTAAAAAAAAATATATAAAATATGAAGTAACCATAATGAACAGATATGACACTTATTTACCTGATTTACAAAGAATACATATGGAACAATAATATGTAAAATCATACATCTTCTGTATGAAAATACCCTCCTCTCAGCATCCATCTTGCAAGAACCAGCTGAATCTATGGTACTAGCAGCTCACTAGATAAAGGTATTCAACCAATCTCTCAATCCCTCTGTTCCTGTGTGTCCAACTCGTCTAGTTACAAATACGTGTTTGTTAAGCCACCCATTGTACAGCGCTACGGAACTTGTTGGCACTTTATAAATATTAATAATAATAATAACCAAACCCGCCCCCCCCCCACCCTGAATTGTTACATTTATATAGATTTACAGAATGTGCACAGCCTCAACAGAAAAAAAATAAATCCAGAGAAATTAGACCCATTTTTTTTCATTGCAAGAAGATTAGTAATTAAGTGTCCTGTTCTTGACAGTCCTCAACACAATTTGTATCAGTTTGTATCTGCGTGATATTCTTCAGTTAATTAAAACTCTCCAATTACACAGAGCTGCAGGCTAGGCTAACATTTTACAAATACATGGTATTAACATGAGGAGAACTCATGTTATACATTTGCAAAGATGCACACTCATATGCTTATTCTCTCTCTCTCTCTATATATATATATATATACTGTGTATATATATATGTGTGTGTGTATTAGGGGCACAAAGGTGGTATAGCGTGATTGTGAGAACATTGTATAAAGGCATATTGAGTGAATAGAGGGAGTGGACATGCAAATCGCTAGACAAGAAATGGTACAGGGGAAGGCGAGGAGTCCCTTTAAAAAGGTAATTAAGCCCCTCCCACAACTACAGGTAAAGCCTTAACATGTAGATTACAAAAATCACACCATATTACCACTAACCTGCTGCACTATTTCTATTATTATTATTTGTATTTATATAGCACCAACTTATTCTGCAGTGCTTTACAATATTATGAGAGGTGGGATTTTAACAATTTGTAACATTTACAAAATGATATAGGAACAATAGGTAGATGAGGACCCCAATCACAAAAGCTTACAGTCTAGACTAGAGGAAGTTTATAATATCCATCTGCTTTGCACTCCCATGATCCAATGTGGTAGAAATATTTTAGCATTCAAAATGATGGGACAAAATTATGCAGAAACATAGTTTTTTGTTGTTGTAATCTGCAAAATATTAAAAAGTAAACAAACATGTAAATATTGTAGTTAAAGGGACACTATAGTCACCTGAACAACTGTAGCTTAATGAAGCAGTTTTGGTGTATAGAACATGCCCCTGCAGCCTCACTGCTCAATCCTCTGCCATTTAGGAGTTAAATCCCTTTGTTTATGAACCCTAGTCACACCTCCCTGCATGTGACTTGCACAGCCTTCCATAAATACTTCCTGTAAAGAGAGCCCTATTTAGGCTTTCTTTATTGCAAGTTCTGTTTAATTAAGATTTTCTTATCCCCTGCTATGTTAATAGCTTGCTAGACCCTGCAAGAGCCTCCTGTATGTGATTAAAGTTCAATTTAGAGATTGAGATACAATTATTTAAGGTAGCTAGGGTTGCATAAACAGAAACAAAGTGATTTAACTCCTAAATGACAGTGAATTGAGCAGTGAAATTGCAGGGGAATGATCTATACACTAAAACTGCTTTATTTAGCTAAAGTAATTTAGGTGACTATAGTGTTCCTTTAAACAAAAGTCCTGATTGCATTTACCAAGACTGCCAGGGATCGAGAATCTCGATATGCGCTACGAAGACACTCAGAAAACTCTACATACAGACAGATCTACACTAAATTAAATTACACTTAAGGTCTTACACTAGGTCTTGTATGAACCTAGTTATTTGTATCTTAAAGAGTAGCCTGAAGTATTTCATTCTTGCTAATCAAGCGGAATAAAGCTAAGCGTTCCAGCAGTCACTGGGTTAACAAGGGCTGATGCCAGTGAATGAAGATGTCAAGGTATGAATGTCTGTGACCCAGGTGTCTCTCCTCCTCTCCATCTGGCTTTGTAGTCACTGCCATCTGGCACAGACCCAGGAAGTATCACAGCTCTCAAGAGATGGAAAAAATACTTCTCATAAATCACTTGCTTGCAGCCAGCAGGTAAGCTGCAGCGGGAACAAGCGCTATGCAATATAGAACGTAAATAAAGTGGGTTAACCTAGATGCATCTTGCGTATTAGTACCCATGGATCTAAAGTAAATGGTTTAATCTGTGTGGTCACACATAAATACAGCATTAGCTGAGCTTCTAAATCCCCATATTTTGTACATGAGATGGGTGTCTTGGGTTAGCCTTGAAAGATTTTTGCATGTGTGCACTAAGCCAGTTGTCATGGACTGCTGCAAAGAATGCGCCTCCGCAGTTAAGATGGAGCGATAGGTCAGTGGTTAATGTGGCAGCTGCAATACTTTAACCCCTTAAGGACCAAACTTCTGGAATAAACGGGAATCATGACATGTCACACATGTCATGTGTCCTTAAGGGGTTAAAATTTGTATCCAAGATGAATTTACAAATTGCTGAAAGCTAAATGTAATAACCCTACTTAAATGGTGTAAGGGAGAATGGTAATGTCATATCATCACATGTAGAAAGAAAAAATAAATAAATATGCAGAATCACTTTATCACTGAAATAATATACAGGATTAATAATAAAGGAAAGCTATACGGCTTTTTACTAAAAAATAAAATGACATGATATTACATCATGTGTAAGAGCGCCATAAGGATATACTGCTCATTGCCATCTAGGTAAATGGGCTTTTTGCTGACTGTTTTGGGATCTAGGTATGTATAGAATAGCATTTTCATGCCTGTGATGGCTCTAAAAGCAAATTATATATACAGATGCTATCAGATGACAGAGACTTCCTTAAAGGACCACTATAGGCACCCAGACCACTTCAGCTTAATGAAGTGGTCTGGGTGCCTGGTCCAGTTAGGGTTAACCCTTTTTTTTAATAAACGTAGCAGTTTCAGAGAAAGTGCTATGTTTATACTGAGGGTTAATCCAGCCTCTAGTGGCTGTCTCATTGACAGCCGCTAGAGGCGCTTGCGTGCTTCTCACTGGGAAAATCACAGTGAGAAGACGCCAGCGTCCATAGGAAAGCATTGTAAATGCTTTCCTATGAGACCGGCTGAATGCTCCTGCCGCGCATGCGCATTCAGCCGATGACGTCGCTACGCTAGGAAGGAGGAGAGGAGGAGGAAAGCTCCCCGCCCGACGCTGGAGAAAGGTAGAATTTTAACCCCTTCCTCTCGCCAGAACCTGGCGGTAGGGGGATCCTGAGGGTGGGGGCACCCTCAGGGCACGATAGTGGTCCTTTAAGCTCAGCAATTGTGAGCAAGAGACAGAGGCTGAGAGGTATAAATGAGCTGGGCACCCCCACCTTAGCCTCAACTGCTAATTGTTAATTAAAATAATATGTAACTCCATGATAATGGTACTTTACAATGATTAAAGGCATGCATATAATATTTCTATTATATGAATATAACTATTTCTAATAGTTTTTAAGAGAAATATGGTGAGTTTAGGAAGTTGTTCTGGTGCTTCAACTACTGGAAAGTCAGGAAGATTATTTCAGGAATAGGCTAAAAGCTAGATATATATAATTATTTCTACTTCAAACTAGGGAATATCAGTAGCAATATTACTGCATGAAAAGCATTGGCATTCTCCGTGTGAACATTCTTTAAAAACCAATGTCACAAGAGATTGATTACCATACGTTTTACAACTACTAACCCTTAAAGGGTTACTCCAAGCTCCATGACCATTTCAATATGAAACGTTTTACAGACAGTACATAAATATAGGTGCTACCTGACGAAGGTGCAACGTGGCCCCAATCTGGCAGTTTCATTAGCCAGTTTGGAACATGAGTTCTGGGCTGACTAATGTCAATTCTGTGCATAATTTAAATGTTCATTGGCTGAGAGCGCCCAATGCACATTCTCAGTTAATTAATGAGCATCAGGACTGGCATCCGGCATCTGCGGCCTGACATGGCGAAAAAAAATGTATGCTATTTTCTCTGGAATTTAGCCCTTTTAATTTAAGGGATGTGCTTTTCATATTGCGTTGACATGTTCTGATAACATCCCTGGCACTCAAAAGAAAGGTTGCAGAGGTAGAGTTTTTTGCAGTGTAACCAATTCAGCAAGATAAAGTTGTTATGGTCTTTAGAGTGATCTTTTATATCCACTGATGAATGAAGTGTTAGCTATATGGCTGGAAAGTGACTGATATACTAGATGAGGACTATACAATATGTTCTGAGATTACTGACCATGCAAAATCATTACTAAAACACACACACACTGACCATCAAATTCACTTCTAGATCACACACAATTCAGCATATCTTCTTTATCCCAAGTGTTCCACTATCTCGTCTACATTATTGACTCTCCAATAAATCTTCTGGACTACCAAGTCCTCTGTGGATCATTGTCTGTACAGTATTATTTGCATATCATTGACTCTTTAATTGTTTTTCTATATCACTGACCCTCCCCAACAGTGGTCTTTAGTGTGCCACACAAATAACAGTCTGACCTATGACATTTGGGTTGCTAAAGGGCAGCTTAGAATCAGAACCTTCAATATGTTAATCCTATTACAAATGCTAGCAGGAACCAACTGTCATAGGATCTTTTCATTAAAGCTTTTGAATGTACAAGGCAGAGCAGCGTCTAACAGATGGTTTAAATCCCTTATCATTGTAGCAACACACAGGTAACATTACCAAAAGGCAATGTATCTACTGCAATATATAACTGACCCGTAAATCTTTGTGTGTACTATTACCAGAGGTCCATATTTTTCTTTATTCATGCACGGTATATTAGATGATTTATAAGAACCACATCATTTAACTGAAATAAGCTAATCTACGACTACGAGATCTCCGTAGTCTATATATGAATGAACTTAGAATGAATGTGTCTTCTTATTGCAGCTTTTAACTAGAGACAGAGAATGAAGTTCCAAGTGCTTGAAATATATATTAGATAGTATGTCACCAGTGATAACTACCAGCAGAAAAATTTAAGTATTCATTTTCTATATGCACAAAATCCATTCTAGGAAAGTATTATATGTGTTATTTGAGAGCTGCTGTGTCTGCAGCAGTAACACTACCACTACATCTACTTTGATGTCTTTATGTTTTCTTAGAGAACAAATAAATACGTTATGTAATGTCACAGGTGGGCTGCCTATGACTGTAAGGGGAAAGAGGATTGAAGGGATATGTAAATACTAGTGATGGCAGCTAGTGACCTGCATTTAACCAAAGCATATAAGACAACCTCTCTTCGATGAGCCAATATTATTCAATGTTTAACAAAAAAGTCTGATCCTCAGAAATACTATTTCGCTAATACGATCCTAACGTTTCCATTGCTTCACACTATTTCGGAATTGTGTCTCATTTCCTTTCTATTTGTTTAAAAGACCCACATTGTCCAACACATTACATTTAGCTCTATCACATGCTCTGCTAGATTCAAATGATACAAGCATCCCCAATATGCCATATTATTGATCAACCATTGCTTGGTTTACTTTACCTCCAAACTCATGTTGAGAAGCAAGGCTCTACATTTTTTACCTTTTAAAGGAACACTATAGTCACCTAAATTACTTTAGCTAAATAAAGCAGTTTTAGTGTATAGATCATTCCCCTGCAATTTCACTGCTCAATTCACTGCCATTTAGGAGTTAAATCACTTTGCTTCTGTTTATGCAGCCCTAGCCACACCTCCCCTGGCTATGATTGACAGAGCCTGCATGAAAAAAAAACTGGTTTCACTTTCAAACAGATGTAATTTACCTTAAATAATTGTATCTCAATCTCTAAATTGAACTTTAATCACATACAGGAGGCTCTTGCAGGATCTAGCAAGCTATTAACATAGCAGAGGATAAGAAAATCTCAATTAAACAGAACTTGCAATAAAGAAAGCCTAAATATGGCTCTCTTTACAGGAAGTGTTTATGGAAGGCTGTGCAAGTCACATGCAGGGAGGTGTGACTAGGGTTCATAAACAAAGGGATTTAACTCCTAAATGGCAGAGGATTGAGCAGTGAGGCTGCCGGGGCATGTTCTATACACCAAAACTGCTTCATTACGCTAAAGTTGTTCAGGTGACTATAGTGTCCCTTTAATAAAATACAAAAGCAAATAAATGACTTGCCGGGCCTAAACCCCATCACTGGAGAATGATCCAGCAGGTTATATTCAATCATGTGGATCAGACAACAGATGGGAGAAAAGCCAGAACAAGATGCCCAGCATGTTTCAAACTTCATTAGTCTACGGATTAGGACTAGTACAGGCCAAAATGCTTAGGGCACCCTTCTTCTGACACATAGCACAATAAAGCCTGCTAGATCATTTTCTATTAATGGATTTGTTGATAGGATTACCAGATCCACCAAGTTTTCATGGACACATATTACATAGACACATACTGATGGGCAGCATATGAAAAGGGCTGCCCTGTAGCATGTATAATTCAGAAGACGGTGGATACGATTAAGTAATCAGGCAATGAAGAATTCTGCAGAATATGCATTATACATTCTGCAGGGCAACACTTTTCATGATTATTATAAAATTATGTGTCCCTGAAAACATGGTGGATATGGTAACCAAATTTATTGAGGTGCCTTGGAAGTGGATTTTTTGGGGACATGGATTAGAACTAGGGATCGACCAATATCGATTTTTTTAGAGCCGATACAGATACCGATAATCTGTGAACTTTCAGGCCGATAGTCGATAGCTTACCGATATTCTGTACATTACCGTATTTAGGTTTTTTTTGCAAATCTTTTTTTTAAGGGGTAAATGCACAAAATATTCATGCCAGTCAGATTTTTTTTTTTAAATGTTTTATAAATATTTGTGTGTGTGTGTGTGTGTGTGTGTGTAGTGGATGCAGTGAGAGTATTTGATTAGGAAATGCAGTGTATGTGTGTTTGTGTAGTGGATGCAGTGTGGGTAGTGGAGTCAGTGTGTGTGTTTGTGTTGTGGATGCAGTGTGTTTGTGTGTAAATATGTATGGTAGAAACCCCCCCACCCCTTTTCTGTCTCTTAGTGCCCCCCTTAATGTTCCTCTCCCTTCTCTTTTAGTGGTCCCCTCTACCCCAGTGTTCCTTTTCCCTTCCCTCCCCTGTACCTTAATGTCCTCCCTTAATGTTCCTCCCCACTAGTGTTCTTCCCCCTTTCCCATAGTGCTCTTCACCCCCCTCCCCTGTCCCATGGTGTTCTTCACCACCCCCTTTCCTCCCCCATAGTGTTTCTTACCACCTCCCCTTACATAGTGTTCCTTATCTCCCCCGTCCCCCATAGTGTTCCTTACCATGCCTTACCCCCAGTCCCATAGTGATCCCTAACACCCCCTCCACATGTCCCATAGTGCCCCCCTCTCCCTCCCCTTCTTGGTCGCCGCACCCCGGTGTGTCTCCTGGTAGC
Source organism: Pelobates fuscus (assembly GCF_036172605.1). Lineage (NCBI taxonomy): Eukaryota > Metazoa > Chordata > Amphibia > Anura > Pelobatidae > Pelobates > Pelobates fuscus. The sequence continues at coordinate 372,743,614 of NC_086319.1, read as the reverse complement.
GTGGTCGAGCGGAGCAGTGCGCACCGCTGTACATGAGATTTAGTCTCCTGGAGCTGGCCGGACTGACAGGAAGGGCTCTCTCAGTGATCATCCACTGGTTTAAAGGGTCACTTCAGCTCATTGAAGTGGTCTGGGTGCAATGTCTCATGTCCCTTAACCTTATAGTGGTAATTTTTGCAGTTTCTGAGAAATTAGGCTCTGCGCATTAGGTCTTCCCTGCCAGCTGTGGGAGGGGGGCACTGTAGGAAAACATCCATCAACTCAAAGATTATGCCATATATTGCTCTTATTACTTGAGGACATTACAAATTCCGATCATATACATATTGTTTAAGACTTTATCTTCTCCCATCTGCACGAACATGCCATTTCATGACTTCATTACGCATCTTTCGAGTTTATTTGTAATATTCCTAGTGCCTGTTAGCAGGAATAGTTCTGTTAATGTGCTGTACAAATCCAGATAGATTCCCACTTTCACTCTAGGCTGTAAATGTACTGGCATTTCTTCGGTCTGCCACTGAGAATAGTGATGGAGATTTATAAATGCAACAAAGACACAAAACACAGCAAATATGTAAAACGTTGTATGCACATTTATACACTGGATAATGCAAGTTTGAGTTTGTTAACTTTGGCAGACAGTTATTTACTTATTTGTAAGATCAGATAAAGGAAATTAGCTAAATTGTTAGTTATGTAGAATCAGTGATGTAATTCATACAATTCGGTTTAGCATTCAACTCATAACCAAATCCATTTACAGATCCTCACAAATGAATTATTAATCCTGGCTTGTGTGAGGCTAACGCTGTGTTGGGTAGACCGGGTAGTGTGGGGAAATGTCATGTTTGTGCATTTAAACATAATTCTGTAATCCAGTGCATTATTCATTCACAGCCAAATGGCCTGGCCATAACTGAATGAGCATATAAATATATGCATATATTATGAGCCCTGGGAACTCCTCATTCTCCTGGGTGTTGTACACGCTTGCAAACACTGGAAACTTACTTGAATGGCACACGGGAGGCTGTACCGGAGTTGCCCATGGGTGCTGTTGTTTGCAGAATCTGTTCTAGAACGGACAGTCCACCTGCTGTCTGGAATGCTATCTGATCGGCAACAATCTGGAGGGGATGAAAAAATCTTTTAATAAACAAACAAAAAAAAAAACAGCAGCACTATTAAACTAGAAATCCAATGCGAGCATTTCAAGAACATAGTATTGGGTCAGAGAAAGTTCTTGTCTGTATGGTTATTGTTGACTATATACCGTACCCATCTCATTAAGCTAGTACAGTGATGACACATTTTGTAGTTCTGTAGATGCAAACTAAATTGGAAAGAGCATCAAGCTGTGTTTTATTTTAATTACATGAGGTGTTGAAAGTGTCGGCTGTGCTGCATTTAATGAATTACCTTGGCCGACCGGAGCACTCGGTCAAACAGATGTGTCGGTCATTTAAAAAAGTAACATAATCTGCTAAGTACCATGCTCTTTCTAGGGGCAAACACCTGCTCCAATGTGCCTTTAAAGAATATTAACTGTTACAGCAAGTTTCCCTCAGGGTGGATTCCTGTTAGCCAGATAAAGACAGGGCATCACTGTGGTGCCAAACTAATTACTTAAACCAAACAAACAGTAGATTAATATATAAAATAAAGAAAACATCAATTCCCCTCGCTATACAGCAGGTATAAATGATAGAAAGCAAATAACTGAAGGCTAATCTTAAGACGTTTTTTTTTTCTGCCCTTTAAATGGATAAAATACAAATTCATGGATTACTGGAATAGGAACACACAGAACGATTTGTTTCCGTATTCTGGTGGAAGATCTCCAAAATCATTCTGTAAATACGGAATTTGTTCAGATATCAATGGTCCACTGCCGAGTGAGTTAGCCAAGCAGAAATATTAACCCATATCATGATCCGACGGTTGACAAAGGCGTTAATTAAAGAAGTTATACACTCCCTTTGAAATATTTAATCACACTTAAGGGGTATTGTTGGTAATTATTTTCATATGTTAAAAGGATAGTTCTTTTGTTTTCAGCCCTAAAACACACAAACGCCAATCAGCTTTTAGAGACGTATTTAGTAGCCCCTAGAGGATGCCGTAAAATAACAGGGAATCTTCAAAGCACAGAGCTAGAATAAAGGGCAATTTGACAGCGTGTGAGTGGATAAAAGGGAAAGGAATCGAGATTTAATCCATTTTATTCACCAATTGCATAAGGTTTGCGTTTCCAAGACAGAGTATCTAAAAAAAAAATAACAATAAAAAGCCTGTATTCACTTCATTTCTAAGTAACACTTTGGCTTTTAGAGAATCCTGCAGACACAGAATTTACTGTCTTGCTGTCTGGGAAGTTATAACAGAAGAGTTACTAGTAAAGAAAAAATATATATGGGGCTAAGTGTTAATGTGAAACGAATATCGCGGTCGGTGCTGACATTCACAAGAGTGACTTGGGTTGACTGCAATGCATTAAAGGATTTGCGACTCTATAGTAGATAAAATTCCCTGAAAATGCAGATTAGTGAAACTGCCATTGAACCTGATGGATTATTTCGTCCAATATTAAATGACTGGATAAGGAAATGGAGTGCGATAAGGTGAATTGCCTAACCCAGGCACACTTCGTATTATTTAGTTTGCATTATGGGTACAGCTGCCTGCCCCAATAAAACCACATAGCACAATAGCAAGTCAGATGATGCCATTCTAAGTATTTACTGAAATGAAAACCTTATTATGAATGCATGCTCGTATATTTTAAAAATACTGAAATGTTGAGAGTTGAATAAGTGGTACAGTTGGAGCATCAACCAACTGGGTTATTGCACCAGCTATCCAGCTATATTATTTTAAGTGGAGCGTGGACTTGAGCTATCAGGGATACTGGAGTAAGAATCACATCTGTTTTTAGTCATACAAAATGGGCTACCAGCTCCAGTTGCAAGAAAAGGACTAAAAAGACCTGGCTAGTCGGTATCGCCAGCCAAAAAAGGTTTAACCCATGTGTATGATACATATAATACCAGGCCTTAACATTGTAATAAGTGCTAACAGAACAGAGGCAAATAACACAAATCCATTATTCATTCCCACTTAAAGTCATAGCTAGCCAAGTCATGTCAAGACCCACGACTGGAGCAGGGACTAAAAATTCTGGAGGCAGGAACAAGGGCTGTGTTCAGGTTGATACAAATTAGGGCCAGAAATAGGTAGACTGGAAATAGACCAAATAGATTGCCCGCAGATACAATAAAAAGCTACAAGTTTGGGCCCAGAAGACCTGACAGAGGAGGCTGGATCCCAGGACATACTTGAAAACGAGAGAAATCTCAATGTATCTTTCCTGGTAAAATATTTTATCAATAAATAATTAAAGGAACCTCAGACATCTGGACAGCTACAATTCATGATGGAATAATGTATCTTGGTTTCATACTCCTGAGCAATGCTGTCCACATACCAGGGGAAAATAAAATAAATCGTTAAACCTAGCTTGTCCAAACCCTTATTTTAAATGTAAATACATTCACAATGCATTATTTATATAAAATGTATTTTAATCAGTCATAACCGTTGCTAACTTTAATTTCCCCAAGTAATCATTTCAAAGAGTCAAAACCAAAATGCTTTTCAGTAAGGTTAAGGTAATGGTTACACATGACCACTAAATCCCAAAAGGATTGCAATCTTTGGCCTAGAAAGTCATCAGCAAGACCTGAGGAGGCCAAAACAATTGTCTGGGGATTCTGTACCTGTAGTGCAGAGGGACCCGGTTGGTATTTTGGATATGGATTTCCGTTGACAGAGTCTGATGAGCAAATGGCCAGGGATAGGCAACCTTCGGCACTCCAGATGTTGTGAACCACATCCCTCATAATGCTCTTACACCCATAATGCTGGTAAAGCATCATGGGAGGTGTAGTCCAAAACATCTGGAGTGCCAAAGGTTGCCTATGCCTGGTATAGGTTATCTGTGGGGGTGTCGCCAAATGAGCTATAAGAGTATTAAAGTTTTTGTCCATTGTCAGGGTTATCAAAAATTCTGTTTTGGATTACTAAAGAAACACGCTGAAATTTTGTTAGCTACCTACTGATGTGAGAAATAAGGCTAATAAACAGGACCAGCTGGCCATTCTTCAGCCTACAGAGGTAAAACTGAGGCTGTTGAGAAAGGCACAGGTAGGCATCGTATGTGATTGGCAGCGATAAAAGATGCCAGCAAGTCTGATATGCAGCACACGATCACTTGAGGGAAAACCCAGGGTCAGATAGGTTGTTAGAAGGCTGCAACAAGGCATGGATAGGATAACTTTTAACAAAGACAAGAAAAGCATATATAGACCGTTGCCACTTTATTTCCCTGCACATTGAGTTTACTGGACTTGAGTGCCACAGTACTGGGCAACAATTGCGTTGATAAAGATCCACGTGAGGACCATTCTAGATTTCTATCAGGTTAACTGCAAGAAAACAAAACAAACAAAAAAATATAACCAAACCCAAAACAGAGTGCACAGAAATATTCCTCTGATTACTGCCTGCCGAGAACACCTGGGTAGATTATCAGACAGTCAAAACCTTGAATATATTTATAAAAACAACAGACTGCAAAGATATTCAGCATACCTATTTGTGTGTCATAATACTATGCATGTATGTAGGTGAGCAGCGCACGTTAACAAAGTAATAATTAAACTTTTTGTTATTATGTCCTCAACTAGGCAAGTGGTGGATATTAACAGATAATCTCTTAGTTGCCGGCAGGTCTTACTCATTTTTTAGAGCAATTTTGTTGGCCTTCAGGCAAGGATAGAGCCAGAATGTAGACATGTGTGAGACACAAACCCTTTGATAGCCCCCTCCAAATCCTGTGTGTCAATGTCCTGGAGCCTGCTGTGTGTGTGGCATCCTTGTAGACCTGTTTCAACTACTAAATGGCTCTTTACCTTCTTGACTTGTAGTGTGATTGACAAGAGACTAATAGGATTAGTGCCCTTCTCACCGTAACAGCCAGAAGGAGTCCTTAAGAAGGACAACGTAAATTATACTGCGCATGGATCCTTCCAATTATGTACACAAGTTATTATTACCCCAGCTAATCAAAAAAGAGCAGCAGCTGTTAACATAGACGACCCCCGTGAAGGGTCAGAATAGCTTTGTACTTGACTCATTCTGAACACAATGCTACGATCGAAGGTGTGGCAGACTTAAAGGGGGGGAAGAGGAATTACACTAATCAAAAGTCAGTTCAAACAGACTATGTTTCTGTTTGTTTTTTTCAAAGGTATTTGCATTGTTTTCCTGTTCATTTTTCCGGAGATATTTCCCAGCATTCATTTGAACTTTTGATTGGCTGCTCAGATTGTCAATTTCACTCTTTGTTCATAATTGTAAATAGAATGGGTGCAGAAAATGTGATTTTTAGACAGTTTTATTCTGATAATTGTGTTGATAAAAGTGCACATTTTAATAGAAATCAGCACTTTCACCACTGGGGCCAGAAACACCTCAGCGGCTGTCAATCAGACACATAGCTAACAGAAGTGGCAGAAGCGCTAGGCTACAGCTCGCCTGTCGTCCCTTCTTATCAATAAAGTTGTACTACAGCTGTGATTGTAGGCGCACACAGAGGCTTCTCAACTAGCTTCTATTTCCAAATATAATGTCTCCCTATAACCTTTCCCTATTACTCCATAGAAGCTCTCCCTATTACTCCTCCTATTACTCCATATAATCTCTCCCTATAACTCCTCCTATTACTCTGTATAACCTCTACCTATAATTCCTATTACTCCATATAACCTCTCTCTATAACTCCCCTATTACTCTGTATAACCTCTACCTATAACTCCTCCTATTACTCCATATAACCGCTCACTATAACTCCATATAACCTCCCTATAATTCCTCCTATTACTCCCTATAACCTCTCCCTATAACTCATCCAATTACTCCACATAACCTCTCTCTTTAACTCCTCCAAGTACTACATATAACCTCTCTGTATAACTCCTTCTATTACTCCATATAATCTCTCCCTATAACTCATCCTATTACTGCATATAATCTCTCTCTATAACTGCTTCTATTTCTCCATATAACCTCTCTCTGTAACTCCTCCTATTACTCCATATAACCTCTCTCTATAACTCCTCCTATTACTCCATATAACCTCTCCCTATAACTCCTCCTATTACTCCATATAATCTCTCTATAACTCCTCCTATTACTCCATATAACCTCTCCCTATAACGCCTCCTATTACTCCATATAACCTCTCTCTATAAATCCTCCTATTACTCCATATAACCTCTCTCTATAACTCTCCTATTACTCCATATAACCTCTCTCTATAAATCCTCCTATTACTCCGTATAACCTCTCCCTATAACTCCTCCTATTACTCCATATAACCTCTCTCTATAACTCTCCTATTACTCCATATAACCTCTCTCTATAACTCCTCCTATTACTCCATATAACCGCTCTCTCTATAACTCCTCCTATTACTCCATATAACCTCTCTCTATAACTCCTCCTATTACTCCATGCAACCTCTCTCTATAACTCCTCCTATTACTCCATATAACCTCTCTCTGTAACTCCTCCTATTACTCCATATAACCTCTCTCTCTATAACTCTTCCTATTACTCCATATAGCCTCTCCCTATAACTCCTCCTATTACTCCATGTAACCTCTCTCTATAACTCCTCCTATTACTCCATATAACCTCTCTCTCTATAACTCTTCCTATTACTCCATATAACCTCTCCCTATAACTCCTTCTATTACTCCATATAACCTCTCTCTATAACTCCTCCTATTACTCCATATAACCTCTCTCTGTAACTCCTCCTATTACTCCATATAACCTCTCTCTATAACTCCTCCTATTACTCCATATAACCTCTCTCTATAACTCCTCATATTACTCCATATAACCTCTCTCTATAACTCCTATTACTCCATATAACCTCTCCCTAGAACTCCTCCTATTACTCCATATAACCTTTCACTATAACTCCTCCTATTACTCCATATAACCTCTCACTATAACTCCTATTACTCCATATAACCTCTCTCTATAACTCCTCATATTACTCCATATAACCTCTCACTATAACTCCTCCTATTACTCCATATAACCTCTCACTATAACTCCTATTACTCCATATAACCTCTCTTTATAACTCCTCATATTACTCCATATAACCTCTCACTATAACTCCTCCTATTACTCCATATAACCTTTCACTATAACTCCTCCTATTACTCCATATAACCTCTCACTATAACTCCTATTACTCCATATAACCTCTCTCTATAACTCCTCCTATTACTCCATATAACCTCTCACTATAACTCCTATTACTCCATATAACCTCTCCCTATAACTCCTCCTATTACTCCATATAACCTCTCACTATAACTCCTATTACTCCATATAACCTCTCTCTATAACTCCTCCTATTACTCCATATAACCGCTCACTATAACTCCTATTACTCCATATAACCTCACTCTATAACTCCTCCTATTACTCCATATAACCTCTCTCTATAACTCCTCATATTACTCCATATAACCTCTCTCTATAACTCCTATTACTCCATATAACCTCTCCCTATAACTCCTCCTATTACTCCATATAACCTCTCCCTATAACTCCTATTACTCCATATAACCTCTCCCTAGAAAGTTTGCTGTTGCTCCATATACCCTCCCCTTACAGATTTTTCCACTTGTTGAAAAAAATAAACACACAACTAATCTGTACTGAAAAACATTTAAATATATATATATATATTTTTTTTTACAACTGTTTTATTTTAACAAATAACATCACTCTTCCTACCATAAGCTGTTCTACCGTTATTCCTAATAAACTCTACTGTTACTGCAACATAATATAATGTATAATAGAACACCTAATAACCTTGTATGAAGTCTACAAACCTGCATCTCTGAATATTTGCCAGGTGTAATAAAGTAACATAAGATATTACGACCATAGATCAAGATTCCACACTTTTGCACATTTTTTTTTATAAAGAATCACTTATTCAAGGCCTATGTTTTTATCTACTATATTACCATGGGAGGTCATTTTGATTACAGGATACTTCACCCCAATATCTTTTATCATTTCTGTGATAAGGTGTAAATCAAATTGCCTCAATTCTCATTAATAGGAAAATGGTCAAATAGCATCCTGGTCACATCATATACAGCGGGACGGGAACCTTTCCTTCATTACAGTCCAGGCTGCAGCTGGGATTTAATTAGATGCCATAGACAGTTGGCAACTTCCTAATTGGGCAGTCAGCAGTTACCCTTGTCTATCCAGAAAGGCAGCGGTTGTTATGACTGCCGCAATATCTTTCATATTTGAAGCAATTCCATTTCACCCGAAGTATATGTCTGCCTAAGCGTACAAAGACCAATCGGGGACAGGTAGGCTACTGCTTCAATGACAGCCTATGTTTGTAGCCTTTATTCCCTAAATCGGTAATAAGGCATAGTTAATCTATATATTATAAAGTATAACCTCTTGGCAAATGATCATACTGTCAGCTATTGTCACTGTGACCAATGTTTTAAAGTCAAACACTGTGATCAAAATAAAATCAGATTACAGAAACTATAAATGTTCTTGAGAAGAAAATAATAATATTTAAATAGATAGTATTGCTTTGAAACTTAATAATAAACCACTATTTTGCAGATTTTTATATACCAAAAATGCAGCAAGTAGTGAGTAAGTGACACAGCCCAGAGGTGGCAGTGTGCCAATTCATATGGCTAGGCAAAGCAATATGAACCATTAGTTGCCAGTGGCTACCTAAGGGACCAGCATGGCTCAGGGAAATAAAAAGCGTGTCCACTTTGTTCTTTAAAATGTATTCACTTGGCCACAGCGATTTGAATGTAATAAGTTTCCTATGTGAAGAAGAAACCGGTATCATGGAGTGTCAAAACAGAAATAGACCCTCAATTAGAGAAAACATTCCCCTTTAAAATCTGATAATCTAAATGTTGAACAGAACATATTGGATACTGATGTAATAATTTACGGACTACAGGAATCTCCTGGAGATTTGCGGCTGAGAGAATGGATGAATTAGATTACAATCAGGAGATGTTCTTAAACATTAGCACCAAGAATGACTCATTTCTACCCAGCTCCGATCAATTTCTTGCACGAGTATGGACAGACATGAATATTTCAACACAGGCAGACTATTGTAACATGTACTCACAAAACCAAATGCCTCAAGCTCTTAACATCATTTATTAATATTTACTGTAAACAGACAGGGCAAACGAGTGAGGTCCGAGTCCACCAAAAAAAAAAAAGTCTGAATACTGAAATTTTAAACTATTACAAGAAGTTACTACTAAGAGGCCTTTGTAGCTTATGAGAAACTTGCACTTTTAAAAATGGAATTACATCACAAAGAAACTAAATGAGTTCAATTGAATAGTTAACTAAACCGTGTACATTAATTAAACAGGTGTTGTCATTTTACTAAATCCTTCTGACAGTTCAGCATAGTTATCAAACCAATACAGGATGTTCACTGGACAGTAAAACTCGACCTACAGTAAAACATGGTGTGGTTAAGCCCAATTTAAACCCGTTTCCGTATCAGTATTAGAAATTAGTCCTGCATAGATTATAATCCTAGGCTAGAAATAGTGGCCAGAGATGCTAAAACCTGACAATCTGTCAACCTTTACGGGTATATTTGCATTGTTTGACCCCTAAGCATGCACTCATTATGTACTGTATGCACAAATGCAGGACTTCTTCACACTCCATCATACGTACTATGATCCTCTGCAGTTAATGACTGCTGATAGCTTCCTTAATGGATTCCTCTTATAACACGTGTCTGTCAGCCCAAGACTTGATGTATCTGTTATGTTTCAAATGAAAGCTGAATTCTCACCTGTAAGACTGTGCCCTAAACGGTGCACCTTCTCGAATTAACAAATATAAACCCTGTTGGATCCACACCTCTGTAAAACCCTCCAGAGGTAGGTAACCTTTTCACTCTGGATGTTGTGGACCACATATTACCTAATGATTTGCAAGAATTATGGCTGTAAGAGCATTCTGAGAGATGTTGTCCACAACATCTAGAGTGCCAAAGGTTAACGACCCCTGTGGCCTAGACTGTCCTGTAATCCCATCTCAACTGTTCCATTCTTATGGCATGCACTTCTCAGGACTCTTTGACTTTTCCAAAACTTAAAAAAAAAAAAAAACAACAACCCCCCCACCCCCCGCCTCCATGCACATATTCTGAACTTCAAATATCTGTTCTAAACTCCCTTCACAGTTTAGATAAATAATGTGTATATTTAGATAGGCAGATACACATAATACACAATCTATTTCCTATTCTGGATACATTACACTTTTTCTTTTGTGTAACTTCCGTTAGAAACTAATCTTATTTGAGCAGGGGCTTGCTACCGCTTGCTCCAGTATTCGGTAAGCCTAATTTATTTCATTGTATCTACTACTTTTATTTTTCTCCAATCAAACAAAGCTATTGAATATGTTGGTGCATTAAAATATAACATTTACATATATCTCTTTGACGCATAAGTGGTCTTTCTCCCTTAATCAATTTCAAAAGAATTTAAAGTTTAACACTGGGCAATATGGGAGATTATGTTGAAAGATAGTGGTCCACTGGCCATGATGATGGCTACAGGCTGGTATGTACTTGTCAGTGTTTACGAAGATCGGTAAATACGGTTCCCTTCTTTCCATGAATTTGGGAAATTAGGTTTTCAGTTCTAGTGATAACCAGCTGTTCTAGCCTTGATTTAAAATGCTTAAAGAGTAGAAGTGGAGCCTAAAACACTTCCTCTGAGGACCGAGAGAGTAATGAATTACCCAAACTTCCAAAACCTCAGGGTGCCTGGGAATGGAAGTGTCCCCCTTCCTCACACAGCACTGCACTCAATTTACTTCTGGTTGGCAGAACGCCCAATGTGGCAAAGGGCCATAAAAGCTCTTTTGCCACAGTTGGCAGCAAAGGAATACCAGTGGATGATCCCACAGGGCTGCTGAGAGCTGCCATGTTCACAGAGCCACTAATCCCAGCCTATTCTCTGCCCAGCTGTCAGCTCTGCACACTTGGCTTAACGACACTATTGTCAGGCCTCCATAAACCAACTTTAGGATTCACTGGAGAGACTGGACCCAAGTACATCTGAGGCATTTTTAGATAGGTAACTAGAAGGATATCATAGGCCAGAGAATGCCATCCATACAAGGAAACGACCCCTTATCGTCACTGTGTGCTTCAGGACTGCTGCACATAATCACACAAGCTGGTCACCTGAGAATGCCAATATTCACACTGTGCTCAATAGAAAATTACATTCTATTTTTATTTTTTGTCCAGTAATAGGTAAATAACAATTGCCTTCTTTGCTCCTATAAAGGTTTACTTCATGGGTATGGTGAAAAAACCTGAAATGTGAGGAGAAATGGGTACTGGAAACAAAAAAAAAACAGATGGACAGAACCTTTAGAACGATAATATTGCAAATCATCCAAGCCCCTGAAGCCTAAGGAGATGACAGTGAAGGAATATCACACATCAGTTGCCTGTAGATCTGCCCCCTGGTGGAGGCTGCCTGAATGTTAACTGCAAGGATCCAATTGAACAGCACTGCAATTACCTGAGCATAAACTCATACCTGAGATCTGAATACCTGTAACTGTACAAAGCTATCAATGGAGCTGTAACGTATAAAAGATTTACATTTTTTCCTGATTTTAAGCAAGACCAATATCAGTTTGATAATGATAATGCTGAGAACTGAAAGTGGATGTGGCCATAGCAACAAGCAGGAATGATCTAAATATTTAGCAATCTACCTTATACCACTCAGGCAGTTCAGAAAAATGTTTTAGGGGTTAATTGATCCTGCTAAATAATCAGCACTTTCATAAACTCCCTTAGTAACACTTCCCAGCTATCAAGCAGACAGCCGGGAGGGTTTCCTGCCTCACTCACTTTGCACTGTAGTCCATAGTGGAAATGAGTGCTTCTCATAGAGAAACATTGGTTTGACTGCCTTTCTATGAGATGCATCTGATTGGTCTCATTGCTTCTCTATAAGAAGCATCTGATTGGACACAGGAATGATGACCTCACAGGAGAGGAATCAAAGGTAAAGCAAGGAGACTCTCATGCAAGCTGAAATAAAGGTAAGTTTAATGGAATTTAACTATTTCAGCTCTGAAATTTGACCCCTCTAATTTAATTAATGCTTTGCGAGCAACAATTATTTTGGGGTTAAGGGTTAAAAACCCCTTCTGTCACTTACCTGGGTCCTGCGCCGATGTCCCTCCATGCTGGCTTAGTTTTGCCTTCACACTCACATTAGGATTTCCCCATTCGAAAGCATTATATAAGGCTTTCCTATGGAGATTCGGGTGACGCTTGCACAGCGTAAGGACGTTCAGCGCCAGTTAGGCAACCAAAAGTCGCCTGACGGCCTGTAAGTCCCTCTAGTGGCCACTAGCGGTGGAGTTAACCCTGAAAGGTAATTATTGCAATTTCTCAAAAACTGCAAAAATTATCTTTGCAGGGTTAAGGGACCTGGGTTAAGGGACAATGAGCTGAAATGGTCTGGGTGCCTATAGTGCCCCTTTAAGGTCAAAATAGTCAAACTAGATTAATTCTCCAAGTCCGCTTTGCTTCCAGTTTGGCTATTGTGGCTTTAAATATAAAATTCCATTTGAATTCCTAACAATTCTCACTATAGTGAATAAACCTGTATGTCTAAATACAAGGTAGGTGTAAAGCACAAGCACCTGTTCCCTTTGAGAAACCCCATTTTCAATGACAAGTATAGTTTACCTCACTGTAGGAGAGTATCTGAGACTGGGCACATATGGAGCAAAGCAGCTTCAGTGTACATATCAGGGATGGCCCAAACATAACTACAACTCCCATGATGCTTTGACACCATTAAAGAGGCACTCTAAGCACCGTAACAAATACAATGCACTAAAATGGTTACATTGCTACAAATCCTTCTGGCATTGTCCCACGGTAAGTAGTCATACAATTTTTGAATGTGCGCCTATTACCAGAAATAAATGTTACATTGGAAAATCTGAACATAAAAGTAATTTATTTTATAGATCTGCAGAACAGCATGGTATTTTATGAACACAGGTAGTGTCTAGATGCCTTCAACATTTTATATTCATAAAAGACAGAATGTAATTCTGTAGAACAGATGAGCCAGGCTGTCAATCTTTAAGCTGGTTTAAATTTCACAGGAGCGGAGATTGGGGTGCATTAGAGATCTAGTTTTCAATTTCCCAAAAGGTTTGGCACAAGCTGTGACATTTTAGGAGCCATCCCACTTGGCTCATTTGATTTATCTAGTCTTGATTTATTTTGTTTTGTGTATATGGAAACACATGAAGAGATTACGGACATTCCAAAATGTCAGTGAATGGAGAAAGTAGGAAACATCAGTTACGGTTTATTAGAATATATGGTATATTCATCTTTCTCTGGCATTATCTCAAGTTTTTAAGGTAGTGCTGAAAATAACTTGTCTACAACTGTGGCTGTATCTTTATCTGTCGATCTGTCTGTCCATTGTTGTTAGAAGGATATCTAGAGAAGATCTGGGACTTTTTTTTTTTTACCGTAGACCTAGATGGATCTGACAGTGGAAAGACTCTGTTTCTCTATGAAATGTATAGAATATAGTATGGCTTCATCGCACTGTCAGACAATTGTTATGTGATATTTGCAGTGTGTCACTTAGGTAGGTGAAGTGCACTGAAATATCTCTAGATAGATACCGGTGCCACCATATTAACAGTGAGGAAAGAAGCACATGTGAAGGTACAAGAGTCTAATTCTAACCACCCGGACTAAAACAGGAACAGAAAAACAAACAAAAATAAATCATCATGATGGGGGGAGTATATCGTGTGTGCATGTCTAGCTGTGTATGTGTGTTTCGCAGTGCGTAGCGGTTTGTCTAGATCTATTCACATGCATCCGTAGCCCTGACTGGAAAAGACAACTTGGCCAGTGGCCCCCTGATATATGGAGAACTGTATACCAGTGATGCTTCAGAGTCTATAAATAGATGATTACTTCAATGTGCTATGTCACACTACACAATTAATAGGAATTACTTTTGACCTCATGTTTTATTTGTAAGGATTTGGGTGTTAATATGGTTCTAGAAGAACATAGGCACTATTTTGGTGTTTCTGTTCTGCCCAATTGAAATCATGGTTGGTTAATGGTTTGCATTTTGTCTTACTGTGTCACGATTATTCCTGCATCTTGTAAGCATCAGACATTTGTTGGATAATGAAGGATCCATCTCTATGTCTTACTCCTCTCAGCTAGGTATGTGTAATTTAGCCTGGTGTGTGATTGCATCGCTCAGGAATTTGGGGTGTCTCGCTCCTAAATCTGCTTGGAGTATCCCTAATAAAGTTCTCGGTTATAAGGTATGTGGATTCTACATGCCATCTTCTGAGTGTATCCTCAAGCTCAAATTAACTCAATTCATGCTCCTCCTATAACACTACCATCAAGCGTCATTGTGTTCCTTGAGCCACAGAGTACCCAGCTGACTCACCCAAGCATCAAAAAGGTCAGATCCGATTAAGAGCCACTATAATCTTCTTTCACAACCTAAACTCTCTTATCCAATCTGTGCTAATCTATGTTCTGTACCAAACCTGACTAAGCTGCCAGTGCTTCACTCAATCCACTTACATATAATGTCAGGAAACAGGTTATCTTTGTTCTAAAAGGAGTTCTGCACACAATTTCAAGAGTCACAAGCATTGGTAATATAGAAACAAATGACAGTGAACATTCTCTAAAACTTCACCAATAGAGCGGAGCGTTCCTAAAACAAAACAATGATTGCTAACTCATTCTGCAGTACTCATATCACTGCAGTTCAACTAATCACACATAATATTAACAGCACCTTTTAGACACCAAACCATGCATACCATATCCTCCGTTATACTCTGTTTGCAAATTTACCCACGCAGCCACGCATGAGTAGAAGTAATGCAAAGTGCATCATTAATTCCACGTTTCAATCCCAAATAAAATAATGATATCAAATGAAACCAACATATCAAAGACATACAGTAGTACATTGGTGTTTTATGATGCATTAAGTTGTTATAGCTTTTGCATTATTTGTAATATGCCTGTGTTTGGTAGAATCAGATGATAAATCAGCAGATTTATCATGTCCTCTTGATTAGCATTTAAGGTTTTTTTACATTTTATTTAAAGTTTACATACATAACGATCTTATTATCTTGAGAGATGCTGACCACTACAGTAAGTAACAGTAACAAGTGCTACCACCAGAGTAGTTTATCCTACTATCCTTAAAGTTCTAGAAATCAAACAAGAATACTATACAGCTGCGTCTTGGTCAGCTCTGCTCAAGCAATTCAGAATGAATACTGGACTGCTGTATTTTTAATAAAGCAATGCTAAATAATCCATCTGCAAATAACCTTTGATAGAACAGACTGGCCACAAAACTGGCAATATTGAATCTGCTTTTCTCTTCTCGATTAACCCACTGAACAGCAATGCTTAACCTACCGAGTCACTGGAATCTCTGAACTAGTTGTTTACCATACTCATTCCATTCCATTACCCTCTTTACCCATCAGATCACTTTGCCTACTGTTTTTCAATTCATTATTAATCAACTAAACGGTCATATCCCACTTTTATCTGTTGCACTTGTCAAACCTAAACCTGCTGATCCTTATTTTTTGCCCCAAGTACATAGCACATCATTGACAGATTTGCTTCCATTTATCTTCTTACGAACCATATCATTTTGCTTCCTAATGTAAAGGATTAAGCACACCTATAGTGGCTGTATTCCTGACAGCCACCAGATGCGCTTTCTCTTCAAGAATCTAGCAAAACTCAGTTCTTTAATCAAATACTGCTAATTGCAACATTTGATTGGGGGAGTGCTGCATTTCATTGTGCATGTGAGAAGCATCGGATTGGACGAGATCACCGGTAATGTCAGCATGCTTGCTGACATTACCAGAGGCAGAGATGGAGGAGTGTTGGCACTGAAAACAAGGAGAGTAATTTTTATTTAGATTAATTTTTTTAGACCAAAGGGGATGGACAACATACACATTGCAAGAAGGGAGCCTATTGTCCCGAAAGAACAACTGTTATTTTCAGGACTAACGATTTTGTTTAATTACATCATGGAAATTAAAGGGAATCATCGCTTCCCAAGATTTTCGTTATGTTTACTCGTTGCCTATATTTAACAAATATATATTTGTGTAATGTGAAAAGTTAAATTAAATGTAAAAATCCACACCGGGTGCCTCCATCTTGGCTCCCTGTCAATCTTTGTTATAAGCTCTGTCCTTTGCACCTGGCAGTCAGCTTAGAGAAAGCAGACAGGAAAGATTAAACCATATTTTTTTTATCTATTAAACAATCTTGTTAATCTATCTATCCTCCTCATTTCCAATGTGTCCTGGCGGTGGCTGAACTGAACTGGATTGTGATGTAATTTGCTAAATCTTTAATATAACATTTTAAAAAAGTGGAGATACACATGATAAAACGTCTAAATCACACAGGTGCTTTGCAGTGTTTTATTTAATGGTGTAATTAAAGAGACAGTTCCCATTTAAGTCAACCGACTTATGCATGAAGAAAAATCAAAGGGAAATGTTCTCCACATTTGTGATGACAAGACAAATCTAAAAGCAAGATTTAAGTGTTTTAAGACCGAGAAAATCCTGTGTGGTGTCAATCAACAGAAAACAAACAATTAGATACAGCAGGTGGATCATATCAAGAACAACCCAGTGACTGGGGACCAGAGTCCAGCACATTGCCCATGGTCCGCTGCCGAGGAAGCCAGTACCCGAGCAGTGAGGGGATGAATTATGGACAACTGCCGTAGAGGCAGTAAGTGAAGGCATTATTCACTGTGAAATACTGCCATTTATGAATGACTGACTACAGAAGTCATAGTTTTAGGGCATACATTCAAATCTGGGATTTAGCAGTACAAAGTCAATTAAAAAAAAAATAAGAATAAGTAAATATGCTTGAAATAAAAACACAAATATAAAACATGCCTTTATTGTCTGACTTGTGATGGCTATGTGCTCTGGGTAATGGAGATGTCAATGCACTGATTGGAAAGGAATGGGAGGGAGTCTCCTGTGTTCCTCCATTGTGATGCAGCTCATAAAGCAGTCCATTTAGTAAGTGAAAACCTATTGTCCTGCACTCTTCCCTCCCTGGGGAACCTTCTGTAGCAGCTCTCCGCTAGTAAGAGACATCCAATGCATCCGGCCCATATACCGTATTGCTCACCTCTGGTCAACTCCTAACGGCACCCCTGGGAAATTCAATTAACAGTGTCAACTCTAGTCCCCGCTGTCAATGGATCACACCATGAGAACTCCTTCTCCCGCCCCCCAACAAGAGAATTACTGCCCACTTACAGGAATGATCCTTTAGAGGCACAGACATCCACAAATAAATCTATCTTCTAGAAGCCTATTGATCAGGGATAGACGGCTCCCCGTGGAATGTAGAGGAATATTTCAAAACAAATATATGCAATAAGTCATTCTTTAAACAACACATGATAACTGCCATAAAACCCAGGGACTAATTATAGTCAAACACACGAGTCCTAGATAAATGCTGCTAGGAGACTTTACAGCACACGCTAAGGTTGGAGTGGGTAGTGGGACAATTCAACAATGTATTTGTAATTAACGTTTGCAATTATCATGATGGTTGATAATGGAAGCAATAAGGTAAAGTGCCTTTGTTTTTTTACACATCAGATAAAATAAAAACATCCTCTTTTCAAACACATACATGAATACTCCTGATGGTTCTTGAGATGTTGTGAGATAGGATTAAATTAACTCCTACTGACCAGAAAGAAGGCAGCAGTGCGTATGTCACCACAATATTATGACACATCGTAGTGTTCTCTTTACCTAAAAAGGAAAATGTTCTCAGGGTAGGCAAACACCACCTTAAAGGACCACTATAGGCACCCATAACACTTCAGCTCATTGAAGTGGTCTGGGTGCCAGGTCCATCTAGGGTTAACCCTGCCTGCTGTAAACATAGCAGTTTCAGAGAAGGGTTAACCCCTTCAGGACCGCTGACGGTTCAGGACCGTCAGCGGTAAAACGTGCGTTTGGACCGCTGACGGTCCTGAACCGTCATAACGGTTTTGGGCTACTTACCTGATCGCCGTCGGTCCCACGGCGGCGATCAGCTCTCCTCCCGGTCCAGGGGGACTGCCTGTCTGCCCGGGCAGTCCCCCCTCGGCAGATCAGGACCCCACGGCCATGTGATCACTCGATCACATGACCGCAATAGGGGTCTTTGTATCTGCCTGCAGGGGGACTGTCTGTGCTGACAGGCAGTCTCCCTGCAAGTGAAAAATCAGAAATAAAGTTAAAAAAAAAAAACAATCAGTGTAAAAAAAATTATAATATGTGTATATATATATATGATATATATACATGTATTATATCTATATATATAATATATGTATATGTATCATATATATAATGTCACACTAAGTGTATTTTTATATTTATATATACGTATATTAATATAAAAATACACTTATATTTAAATTACACACGAATATATACAATATATATAATAACTATATATATGGTATATATATATTATTATAAAATACAAATAATATGTTAATAAAAATAAATAACAAAAAATAAAAATAATTTTTAATAATTAAAAAAAAATTATATATATATATTCAATTTTATTCTAACAGTATTTTGATATTGATATATATATATTTATATCAAAATACACTTAGAATGTAATGATATATATATCTATGTATAAATAAATAAATAAAAATAATACGAAATATACATATGTCCACATACAAAATTACATTAATAATTTCATAAATATACACGTAGACGTCAAATATATAAATATGTATATATATTAAAATTCTACGTGCATATTTATGTAATATTTTTAACTAATTAAGTAATTTTAATGATTGCAATTTGAGGGACCTGCCTGCCAACCCAGGCCAAAAGTCCAGATAATTTAATTTGCTAGCACTGTGCTTAACCCTGTAACTTTCTATGACACCCTAAATCCTGTACATGGGGGTACTGTTTTACTCGGGAGACTTCGCTGAACACAAATATTAGTGTTTCAAAACAGTAAAACATATCACAGCGATGATATTGTCAGTGAAAGTGAAGTTTTTTGCATTTTTCACACACAAACAGC
This sequence comes from Pelobates fuscus, assembly GCF_036172605.1. Taxonomy (NCBI): domain Eukaryota; kingdom Metazoa; phylum Chordata; class Amphibia; order Anura; family Pelobatidae; genus Pelobates; species Pelobates fuscus. The sequence goes on along the minus strand of NC_086319.1, from coordinate 372,724,221 downwards.
TCTTTCACTGAGGATATTATTGCTGTGATATATTTTACTGTTCTGATACACTAATATTTGTGTTCAGCGAAGTCTCCTGAGTATAACAGTACCCCACATGTAGAGGTTTTATAGTGTTTGTGAAAGTTACAGGGTCAAATATAAGGCTTGATTTTTTTTATTGAAATTTGTCAGATTGGTTAGGTTGCCTTTGACAGCGTATGGTAGCCAAGGAATGAGAATTAGCCCCATGATGGCATACCATTTACAAAAGAAGACAACCCAAGGTATTGCAAATGGGGTATGTTCAGCCTTTTTTAGTAGCCACTTAGTCACAAACACCGGCCAAAGTTAGCGGTTTTTGCATTTTTAACACACAAACAAATATAAATGCTAACTTTGGCCAGTGTTTGTGACTAGGTGGCTACTAAAAAAGACTGGACATACCCCATTTTAAATACCCTGGGTTGTCTACTTTAAAAAATATGTACATGTTAGGTGTGTTTCGGGGATTTATGACAGATAACGGTGTAACAATGTCACTATTGATACATTTAAAATATATATATATTGAAACAGCAATTTCCTACTTGTATTTATAGGCCTATAACTTGCAAAAAAAAGCAATAAAGCATGTAAACACTGGGTGTTTTTAAACTCGGGACAAAATTTTGAATCTATTTAGCAGTTTTTTTCATTAGGTTTTGTAGATAAGTAAAAGATTTTTCAAGTAAAAGTCCAAAAACATGTTTTTTTTTTTATTTTTCACCATATTTCATTATTTTTTTTAAATACAATATATGACATAATATAAATACTGGTATGTAAAGAAAGCCCTTCTTGTCTTGAAAAAAACAATATATAACTTGTATGGGAACCGTAAATGAGAGAGCGGAAAATTACAGCTAAACACAAACACCACAAAAGTGTTAAAACTGCTCTGGTCCTTAACGTACAAACATCGCAAAAACAGGCCGGTCCTGAAGGGGTTAATCCAGCCTCTAGTGGCTGTCTCACTGACAGCCGCTAGAGCTTCTCACTGTGAAAATCATAGTGAGAAGACGCTGATGTCCATAGAAAAAGCATTGAGAAATGCTTTCCTCTGGACAGATTGAATGCGCGCATGGCTCTTGCCGCGCATGCGCATTCAGCGCTGATGTCCGAAGAGGGAGGAGAACCCGGCGCTGGAGAAAGGTAAGTGATTAACCCCTTCCTCCCTCTTCAGCCTTGCGGGAGTGGGACCCTGAGGGTGGGGGGGACCTAAAGACCCTATAGTTCCTGGGAAACTAGTTTGTTTTCCTGGCACTATAGTGGTCCTTTAACGAGCACAACGCTGCTGAATTTGTTGGCGCTATTTATATATATCTTTTACGCTATATAAATAGAACACCACATGTAAGGATGGATAATTGCTTAGTTGTAAATGTGCAGACAATCACATATTCCAATGCCCTTTTCAGTACCATGGACAAAGATCACAACACCCAAGGTTGTCAGAGATTACTTCATAGACTTGTGTAACCAGGTTATTTAAGCCCCATAACCACTACAGTTTACGTTGCACAAACTACCCACTGACAGTATATGGGGAAGAATAGCTAACAGTCAGAATGTCTCTGTAGGAAAGGGTTAATTATTTCCAGCATCCACCTTTCTCTTGCACCAGAATGTCTCCATATGAAAGGGTTAATCATTTGCAGCATCTAGCACTCTCTTGCCTATTTGAACGCAGGTCTATTATTCAATGCTCTTTAATTCTCATTAGTCTCACTGATTAGTCTCACTCATGCCTGTAGCACGTGTGAACACTTGTTCCTTTGCAGCCACAGCTCCGGGTCCTGTGACATAACCTGTTCGCAAAATTGTTAACTGTATCCTGAAGGTCTCACGGTTTGTATCCTGCTTGTTATATCCTGAAAGCCTTACTCCGCTCAACTTAAACTGACAATACCAACGGACTGATGACCTGGTTCTGAAACCATGCTCACAGTAATCTGACAATGTTGACCCCTAAACCCTCCATGCAGTTGCTGTTTCTTTAAGATTAATCTCCAGGCCTCCAGTTACTTGTTTTCGGTATAAAACACACCGCATTTGTTAAGTGGTCTGCTCAGATATTTTGGACTTCACCTGTTGTAAGATAACAGACTTGAGCCCTGCTAACAAACCACATTCTGAATCTTGTTCTTGGATTGAAACATTGTTCAACAACTCTGAAATATGTCATTTAAATCCTAGTAGCCTATTTATTCTATTAGTGCATGCTTGGACTGAGCTGAGCGTTAGTTTAAATTATTCTCCTAAATTATATTTGTGTTTGTGGTTTTATAGTAGGAGTGATAATACATTAAATATTAATACTGTCATTTAAATAGTGCCAACAAATTCTGCACCGCTTTACTATTATATTTGACAACCAGTAATTTACATAAGGGATATAACAGACAAGAGGTGAAGAAGGCCCTGCTCAAACACGTTTACAATAAAGACACACAAAAGAAATAACAGCATGTTAGAAGGGAGGAGGGATTGATGGATAAGATGCCTGTGTCGAAATAAGCTGGTAAAGTGCTGTGTGGGAGAACTGAACAGCGGCAGGAGAGAGAGGGCGCTGGGCTATGAAGGCGAGGGAACTGATGAGGGCAGTGAAATGAGAGAAATGACCCCCAGGAAGATGGTATGCTTTCCTATAGAGGTGTGTTATCAGTGACATAAGGGATTGGAGGCTAGGGGAGATTGATGGCCTGGGGTAGCAAATTCCAAAGTAACGGGGCAGCCCTTAGAAAATCTTGCAGATGAGAGTTGGCAATTTGGGAACAAGCAGATTTCAGAAGAAGGTAAATTACAGAGCGAAGGGAACTAAAAGGGGTATATTTGTTGCGTATAAAGGAAATGTAGTGAGTGCTTTGTAGGTGTGTGTTAGCAGTTTGAATTCGATTCTGAAGGGTTTAATGTAAAGATTGGCAAAAGGTGAGGTGTGGGAGTAGTGGTCACTCAGGGAAATGAGCCTGGTGGCAGCATTCATTACAGACTGAAGAGGGCCAATTGGAAGGCTGATGAGTAGTGAGTTGCAGTAGTCAAGTCAGGAAATGACGGGTGCATAAACAAGTGCCTTAGTTATGTCTTGATTTAGAAAAGAGCGAATGTTCAAGGTGAAAGTTACAGGATTTGGAAGCAAAGAAGGAGTGGATGTTTTTACATTTAATTTTATGTTTCACACCTTTTTGTTAAATAGAAGTAAAAAGTAAACAAGACTAGAAATCCTGGGAACCAACCCTTCCCAGGCACACTTTAATCTGGATTGAACAAAGTGATGTCAATTTTTTTTTTTTTATTTATTTGGACCTGAATGGTTGTAAAATCTGGGAATTGTAAAAGAAACAAGCAAAAACAATCTACAGAAAAACTGGCACCGAGAGGTCCATACTGCAGAGTTGATTTACTTTCAGTTACCATTATAGGGTCCACCTTTACAACAAAGTTAGTCACTGAAGTTCATACTGCTTCTTGAAGAAACATTAGTACAAGAAAACTTTACTACACTCTATAAAATAGGTATCCACTGTAAAGTAGCCATTCTCAAGTCTCAATAAGATGTTCAATGACTAGCATCGACTCAAGTGGTTTAACGCTTGCAGACATACGTTATACTGACTTAAGGTCCTTTTAAAACCCCTAATGCACTGTAGTGATGACTGCTGTGCATGTGTTGTAGGACTCTATTGTTTCTCCACGAGAAGCATTGGGATCCTCCAAGAGATGATCTGCGGGGGATGGAGTGGACTAGCAGTGAACAATCCCTCTCAACAACTGGTCTAGAGGTAAGTAACCTCTTTTATATTGGTGCTTTGGCAGGCCTAGAATTTAAAGGAACTGTAAAGGTATATAAATGTATATCCTTGTCCCCCCCCCCCCCCCAACAGTGAACCTACTGTCACTAAATGTTTTTCCCCACTAAACAATGTCAAACTGAGCTTTAGAAGTACCTGCTTTTACTTTGATTAGATATGTTGTTCCTCCTCCTAATTGCATGTTATTTCCCCCTATGCTTTATCCCTGCTTCCTGTATTTTAGCCAGACTGTCCACCAATGGCCATGCTCCAGTAATGACACTCACACAATGCCTGCCCAAGAAGTACTCAACCTAAGTTACATTACAAATACAGCATTCAGACACTAGAACACACACACACTCACTCTCTCTCTCTCTGGTTACCCGCCTGCCCCAATTTACAAATAAACATGTCTAAATATGTTAATCTTCCCCAATCTATAATCAATTTGCCTCCATTTTTCCAAATAAAGAATAATTATGTAAGCTTGTTCCTGGGTTTTATTTTTAAACAATGTATAGAAGACAGGATATTTTCTGCTCACCATAGTCAATTGATGGCAGTTTTAAATAGCACTCTTACAATTTTTCAGGGCTGAATTATTTGTGATAGCTACAATTAGTAGTCCAAAGAGTAGAACTACAACTAAGGCTTAGACTGAACATACACATCAACACACCTTTTCCTTTAGCTATTTTGCCTGCAAAATATTCTGATATCATTAAATTCAAATCAAAACCCTGTTGAATCTCAAAATTTTCTCTGATAACACAGATTATCCTTCCGTCAGAGTTCCCAGAAAGGGGGATACGCTTTTATAATCCTACCAGACTATCCACCAAAAGCTGGGTCCAAGTAAATGTTTTGCATGTGTTTTGTTTTTTTAGAGACCAATGATATTTTCACATAACATTATGAATGAATCTGGAAGTGGTATTAGACATTTAAAAAAATAATAGAGTCAGAAAACTGCATGAGTTTTCCAGTGACATGTGAAAGGGGCAGCCCTGTTCTCCTGTAATCTTGAAACCACAATGTGGAATAAGTAAAACTGATAAGATATTAATGCAGGAAGTGATATTACCCCACCAGGGCCCCTCTAATGGCCTCAATTTTGCAAACATGATTTAAACTTAATGGGAACTCTGTAGGATTGAAGCCTATTTTGCTATCTGATTGGCAATGAATGTATGCGCAGAATGGCAAGGACTCCTGTCTAAGTAATCCGGCAATTGTGGCTTTTAATAGGAATAACTCTCTGTGGCAGTGCTGGTGTATCCAATATCTGATAACAAGCAATTCCAGGCACAATGCGACTGAATACAGTCCTCTCTGGAATGTTATCGCTCAACTGTGGAGCATTCGCAAAGCTTTTCCAGGCCTTGAAGTGAAACCTCTCCTCGTAACAAGAATAATACCTGATAATTTAATTTCCCAATCCATTCAGAGGGCTCACTTCAATTTCCATAGAAAGCAACAGCTCTTTAATATAGTCATTATTTACCTGCTTGTCAAAAGTCAAATGGTTTATGAATGCAATTGGAACTCCGACAAGGAACGAGCTTAAGACATGTTTAAAAAAATGCTTAAGACGCTTTTTAAAATGTTTTTTTTATAATTACATTTCATTTTATTTTATAGCAGCAGGAATGCCGTCTCCTGCCACTCCATCCGCTGTGAAATGCAATACACATACACACAGCTGTTCCCCTTCACAAGGCTGTTAGAGGCTGATAGGAGTCATATTCCAAGGCATCAGCATGATTTGTAGCTGCTTCCATTAATTCCGCCCCCTCCTCCCTCACTGATAAGATAGGGTGTAGCTGCGAATCACAGGCTCTGCCCAGGAGGGACTCCTATCAAACTCTCAGGATATTTATGTCCTGGTGCAGAATGGAAATGGATGGACCACAAGATTCACAGTGTCTATACAGAAGTGTAGATAAATAGATAGAAAGAGTCGCTTTGCTTGTGAGCCTAAAGTCTATCATGTGTGGCACTTATACAGAGCGCTTAGTAAGATGGCCAGTGAACAATGTAATTCGTCTTTATGTCTCTTTTGTGAAGAATAATGCATTGGAATAATATACATATCAGAGCATACCAACCACTAAGATAATTCATAAACTCAACAATTACCATCTATGCCTCATTGAAGCCATTGATGTAGCCTAGCATTTTCCATATTTCAGTCAGTTTGGTGCTTCTCCTCCCCACTGAATCAATGTGTCTCTACGGTCATGCAGAGTACTCCATGCAGAGTGTGGAGACGCTGAACGCCAGTGCTGCACACTGACAGCACAGCCCCTGGAAGCACCTCTAGTGGCAGTGTCAGAAAAGACAGTGCTTACAGCAAAAAGGCTGCAAGGACTGATTAAACTCACCAGTATAACATTATAATTATTGATATAGCGCCAACAAATTCTGCAGCGCTGTACAATGGGCGGACTAACAAACATGTAATTGCAAGCAGTCAAGTTGGTTACATTAAGCTGTATTTCCGGTGTTAGTGTGGAACTTTCTAATACACTCAGACAAACTTGATTTTAAAATGGAGCTCATAGAAGACATGATGACACAAAGACGCACAACATGCTCATACACAATAAACTGCATATTACTGCAAAACCATTTTAATATCTTTTTATGTCCATGTGAATCACAGGGAAAGGTTCTGGTGCTCCAGAGTCGGGTGCGGAAGAGTAGGTTGGAAGCACATCATTCCATGAGTGCATAGCAGGGCTTGTTCTGTGTGGTGAGGTTGTGAGGCATGACTTTCATAGTGTAATAGCTGTCTGGATGCCGAGCAACTTCTTTGTTGCCAACACAAGCAAATGACAAGGCTGCTTATCCCAAAGAACAAATTAAAGTAAAACCGCACGTTCCTTCTCCAAAAGAAGGTGAAGCATTTACATGCCAGGTACCTATGTTTGTCTTTAGTCCACTATGGTCTGTGTCTCATTAAACTATTCTGGATGCTGATTTTTTTTTTCTCCAGCTAACGAATTATGGCATAGGTCAAATGCACTCCAATTAAATTACAGTATGTAGCAAATATTAGCCCTGAGTTTCCGGCTGACACACCATATAGTTTAATCTCTATCGTAAATGGCATTAGCTAGATGAAATTGGAAGGATTATTTGTCTGAGCCACGTGGCTGGAAAAAGTGTTTCCTGGTGTAATGACAAACAGCTGGAAAGGTTACACACAGACTGGGAAATCAGGAGCAGCAGTGCAGCCGTCCAATGTAAAATAAATGGGAATTAAAGTAGGCAATGTGAATATCATGCATTGGTGGAGAACGGGTGAATGATAAACATAATAGTTTGCCATCCCAAACACCGCTCACAGATAAGAATACTTTCAGATTTCGCATTTTGGATGAGATTTTGAAAAAGGTTTCTATGTGATGCAGTTACCATGGAAACCAATGAAATCAGCACGTACATTCCACTGGTGATTACTCTACTTCTATAACTTCTTCTGCAGCTTTTCTGATCGTGTCATGTGCCAGTCATAAATGTATCTTTCAAACTTCTTTGTATTGCTTTATTCGTCATCAAGGATTACCGTACATTAGAGAAAGCATGTAAATGCTTAATACATTATTATTGAAAGAAATGTTTTATTTCTGGCTAACATTTTAACGTAATCAAAACAGTCAGAATGATTGGCAAATCTCAGTTAGAATGTTCACTTTTACACTGGTGCAGTTTCATCGTTTCAAACAAGCAGACTCCTCCATTTCTGCTGTATCAATCCGACATAAAAGAAGTCTTTTAACTAATGGTTTGTAATCATATCCACCTGATACAGAGTATAATATTATATTGTATTATCTTTGAACTGTACGGAATAGCGGAGTGTATTTGCCCACTCAAAGTTTATGCAACGTAAGGAGGCTAACTTGAACAGTATGAGCAGGATCATGCAAAAACTTGGATTGCTGAAAGCAGTCTGTATTATGTCGGCATACGTCCTTTGAGCTAAGGAGTCGAGTCAGGATGCAGCAGATTTAGATGAAAATAATACAATACATGTAGTGATTATGGTGTTTTGTGTACCTTAAATGGGAAATTAAAACAGTCACGGCAGTATGTAATTATAATAACCAATACATAGAGGGAGACATACATTTTCTTACTCAGTATCAATATTAAGCATAAACCACACCTTTAAACCAATAGTTCTAAGATGAGTCAATCATCAATCTAACCTGCTTCTCAAGGATCCGTGACACCTCTCCCAGTGCTCGGTCCAGTGCGGAGATCTTATTGGTGGCCCAGGCTCCACTGTCCTGTGCTTGAAGCTGCTTTTGCAGATCCTTAGTAAGTCTTTGCAATCTAGAATCAAGGAGAATAATATTCAGAATGTTGCAATAACCTCACGGTTTGTAAGAGCTGCTTAGGGGAAGAATTCATGCAGAGCATGTGTAGTGAGTTACTGTCATGTTTAGTTGCTCATTCCTTAAAGGAAAAAGATGAGTTTTCATAGGGCTGAGCAGTTTATCATGAGAGGTCTGTTTCATTAGATAGTAAGAATTTGCTATGTCAACAATCTTTGCTACATAAGTAGAGATGATTCTTTTTCCAATGATATTAGTAGCAAGTAATAAGTCCGTGAACCTCAGTTAGGCTTTTTTTTCCTCCCATTTCTCCCTGCTGGTCTCATCTAAAATATAAGGCTTATTTATGCAGTAATCACTATCAGACATTCAAGCACATTAAACGTGAATATAATACAAAAATAAATACTGTATATGCTTTGAAATGTTATATTGAGGAATTGTGGATGTTTTAATACTGCTTAATCTCTACAGGCAGCATATATAGTTACCATCTTTTCTGCCACAAATAGAATAGGAATTTGATAATAAATCCAAAAGAGAGTATTTTGTCTAACAAGAGAAAAACAGTAGGGACAAAATAAAATCAGTGGGTACTGCTGTAGGATCTGCCTTCTGCTGTGCAACCATTAACTTTCATACATTTAACAAACCCAAAAAGAACTTGCTGCATGTTTAGTTAGATGGGAAGCTATGAACAATTACTTGAGAATTAAGGAATAAGTGTGTTAAAAAGACTGATGATGTTTACTAGCTATCTGGTACATATTAGAGACAGTGTAACACATACTATTTAGGGTATTTTGTCATCCAAACAATGTTGGATGCCTTGCTACAAGTTACATTTAAAGTAATTTTAGGTTCCTCTAAACACATGAAAGGTAGAATGTACTTACTTTGCTTTGTATGAAGAATCAGACACAGGGGTTTTGGCTTCCAATGTGTTCTCATACTCCTTGGCTCTGTAAGAGAATTACAACAATCAGATGCCTGTAATATTTAAGATTCTTTGTGGACTAGTGGAAAAGGTGGGAGCACACTGCATTTGGCTATGGAAATTTCAGGCACCTTTACAGACTGGTAGAATATACATTTTCCAAGAATATATAATCCAAGGTTAAAAGATTACCAGAATCCCCTGCTCCCATGTTTCTGATATTAATCAATGTAACATCACTTGCACGTTTGCAAAATTAGGAGTGAATTCCATCATTTTGACATGAAAATAAATGCGACGCCCCTGTGCAAAAAGTGATAAGACAGTGCCTTTCATTCACTTTAAAAAGAATTTCATTTTCATTCAGATTTTTTTTTTTGCAATGAATGCAATACCTTTCTTTCTCTGGTGCTCTAGTAGCTCCTGCAATGAGCTTACATTAGTTCTCCTGAGCGAAGACTTGCAGAGCTAGCTGATTGGCTGAGAGAGTCGTCCACCAGGCTAGCTCAGCACAGAGAGCTTATAGCTCCCAGTTTACAAACAGTTTGGCTACTTACCCTGGATTGGGCGTACAGCGCTCCCTCCTGCCAGGCACTCTGTGGGGGGGGCAGAGAGGGGGTGAAGAGAGGAAAGAACACCATGGGACAGGGGAGGGTTTGGGAGGAAAGCACCCTATGGGACAGGGTGAACACTACGGGGGAGGAGGGAGAACACTATGGGACAGGGGCGGAAAGAACACTAGGGGTGGAGAGAGAGGAACATTAAGGGAGGGCACTAAGGTACAGGGAAGGGAAAAGGAACACTGGGGTAGGGGGGGGGGGGGGGGGCACTAAAAGATAAGGAAGAGGAACATTGAGGGGAATGGGGGGAGGGGTTCTACTGCACATATTTGCACATCCACTACACACATGTATAATTATTCTTGAAAACATAAAATAAATCTGACTGGCATTTTGTGCATTTACCACTTAATAAAAAAAAAAAGATTAGCAACAAAAAATTTTATTTCTCAAAACGGTAAATGTACAGATTATCGGTAAACTAACGGCTATCTGCCTGAACATTCACAGATTATCGGTATCGGCTCTAAAAAAATCAATATCGGCACTGCTATGGCAGACAGAATGGGCTTATCTGCAGTATTGATTAAGTGATTAAAAACAATGTTAATTTTGCTGAAAAATATCAACCATTTCCATTATCACCTGTCTGCAAACATATAACATTAGAAAGTACTATTATTTTGTTTCTTAACGCCGTGTTGTTGGCCCATACTTCCAGCAATGAGTAGGTGCCAACTAACCTGATCCCCAATCACCATTATATTTAACTGTTGCAATGCGATTGGCTGCTCTTACCATGAACCTGGGAACTAGATATATAAACTGATCTGAGAGTTGGAAGGCTGCCAGACGTCTCATTGAGATTTGCCTTTTTATTTGCATACAATGTTCATTCCTCAGAAAAAGAAAGTTACTATAAAACATTTCTATGCAAATGTACCCGGTGTCCAACTATCAGATGGAACTCATGCTTACGATTTCATTATCTTTCACTGATGCAATGTATTTTGATCATACAGTACATTAGTGGATAATTCCCTAGGGCACAAAAACATTTCCTGTGAAAGGAACAAGTCAGATATACTCATTGCATTGGCGTTTACAGACACTGCGTCCTTTTATTTCTTTGGGAAACTGACAGTACGCAGTCAGTGCAGCCTGAAGAGACGCTCAATAGAATTTTTTTTGAAAAATGGTTTTTAACACTAAGAGAAATAACAATTACAACAACAGGTTAAGGTGACTCAATGTGGTAAAAATGATCACCTTACATTTTGTGTGCATGTGTTATTTTATCACACTTTGCAGCTGCATAGATGATTGAGCAAATTATTAAACACAAATACCTTCCTGTAGACTAGTGACTAGGCTGTCACTTCTAGTCTGCAGTTCCAGTTTTGGAGTTAATCTGAGTGAAGCAATGATTCTGTAAGATACTATCAGAGTCAGTATATTGCATATCTGGCACAATGAAAGACACATAGTCCTGTACACAAACAGTGTCTGCAAACTGAATCCTGGCCAGAGATCAATGGCCACATTCTGTCCCTTCATAACAGCAACATTTACATCAGTGTCAAACAACACACCACATTTCCTTCCAATGCCAGAGGTGTCGCCATTGATTGTCATAATAAAGCTGCAGCATATATCACCACTGCCAAAGTTTAACTGTATAAAGTTTAACTTCTAACAACATGCATTTCTGATGGGGGGGAAATAACTACATCAGAATCATATTTCAATCACTGCACTCCTCTAGTGAGCCGTAAACTAGACAAGAGTGTGTAAACTATTGTGTAATCCAGAGAGCAGGTTAACGTGTTAAAGTAAACCAGTTACTAGGGACACAAAGCTCTGGAGTGAAATGCACCAGTCAGTGAATACTAAATGCAGCGACTGGCAGGCATTAACAAGTGAGTCCTTCCAGCGCGATTTGCTTAGGTGTTATATGATAGCTAATTGTTTCTGTGATCCCTATTGGTGACTCGCAGGAAGTGTAAAACATAGTATCACAAAATTGGAAACAAAGACAGACTTACAACCAGACATAAAAGTGAAGCAAAGCGTCAAGTGTCTCTCTGGCTGCCCTCTTCCTACAGCCTGCAGCTCAGCTCACATAGCTCTATGTGACTCAGTACATACAGAACACAGTCAACTTGTTTTGATCAAAACTAAATACAATTGAGCAATGACAAAAAATATAGCATATCTATAAGGCCAAATGAGAATAAGTTAGGTTTGTGCCCACAGTGCCCCTTTAATGACAGGAAGTATCAAAGAGATGGACATCATCCGATTACTGTTATCATTAGTTACCCAGGAGTGCTGATGTTTTCTTGGTGACATATATTAGTGTAGTGCATATTAATTGTTTATCATTTTATTAATCTGGATGCACATTTTACAAAAACCTCAACAGGCAGATGGAAATTGCAATAAAGTATTTAACAAACAAATTTATTTCAAGCACACATGTCTAATAACTGCAAGCAAAAAAATTAAATAAAACATGCTACAGCTATTAGTTCAACTACACATGAGGAAAATAATGCTTACACCTGCTGGTCCAAGCAAGAACTTGTATGTGCACCTAGATTTACCACCTCTTTTAAAAGACTCCTTTACCGCTTCCTGCACAGGATTCAGAGCTGCTATCGCTCCATTTAGAAAAGCAAGCATGGAACTATCAGCGAGCTGACAATAGACACTTGGTTGGTACTAACAGCTTTGTAGAAGATTATGGGATATGCTCAAAACGCTCACTGAAAAGAAAGAGAAGGCTATGAATGGCTCTATCTTGGGTAAAACTCAAAGTCGCATACAAGTTATTTTTATTTAGTGTTTGGATGCATAATAATAAAACAGTTTTTTCCCCCCTATAACTATTTTATTTCTACAGGCGCTTAATTTAGTCGAATAAGCAGGGATACACACACGCAATGTGTTTTACAGTGCAGGATCCTTTCACGGTCAGTTAAGTAACAGTGATGAGCTTGAGAGGCCTCTGCCATGTATCACCGACCTCAACAGGGGACACTTGCAGGACTATGGATTTGGAAGATGTAAAGTTGTGTGTTGCAAAATATGGCTGTGGCGAGAAGAGGTCTGGGGGGGCGGAGGGCTGCTAGAATATGACCTATTCTGTGTTGGAACGTGTGATTAATGCAAATTCACTGCAATGAACTACCAGGGATAAAGAATAATGTCATAAGTACTTGGACTTGTTGAAGAGAATTTGGAAGATTGCGTAATAACAGAGACAAATGGAGGGGGCCTGGAACAAAAAGAGGGTGGATTAAATAATAGAAGAGAAAGGCTTTAATAAAAAAAAAAAAAAAAAGGCTAGAAATATAGCAAGTGAAAATAGGGCTGGTTCATGTAGGGTTGCAGACGGTGCAATATGACTAGGTCACGATAAGAATATAGTTACTATGCTGTTTGAAAATGTATTTAGTGATGGATAATTCTCCCTTTGTATATCTTTTTTGTTATTTTGTCCTATTAATGTTTATTATAAACAGTTTTTGAAAATTCTTTAAAAAACTAGAATATAGTTTGCAGGGGCGATATGATAAAGAATTGTGAAATGTCTTTATTATATATCTGTATTGTAAGTATGTCGCTTTCAGAGGAACGGTCACTTACTCAATTTAACCCCTTAAGGACCAAACTTCTGGAATAAAAGGGAATCATGACGTGTCACACACGTCATGTGTCCTTAAGGGGTTAAAGGACAGCCTAATAGCAAACTGAAAATGAACTAGTGGATGTGTTACAATTTATTTTCTTTCTTTTTCGTTGAGCAGCAAATGCTAGCAAGATATATAAACTCCTGCAGTGCTGTATACACGGCACATGTGCAGCATGTATACTGCTGTAGTAAATGTCAAGTGTGCATATGCAGCATTCTTGTGTTAGAAAAGCAGTAGACATATGTGTGGACATAAGTGTCTAAGGCATCATGGGATGGCGAAGTCTGTACAATGCTTACGTGCAGTGGAGGTAAGGATTCTCCTCTGCCTTATTCACCCTGGTAAAATGCTTCAATATCAATTACTGGGGTAAATGAAAAAGGAGCAGTTACTACTTTGAAAGTGAAAGTTCCTCTCTAATAAAAAGGACAATTTATTTTAGCATGAGATGTAATCACACTGCAAAACCAGCAAAGAATATAATTTATCCTTAAAGAAGGGTCAGAATTTAGTATTCAGACCAAATGTTATATTGAAAGGTGAACAGTAGGGTTGAAATAAAAGTTGGAAGTTCGAGTTCATAATTAACATGTTAATCAGCGAGAGTTAGAGCAGCAATACATTTATTTTGTCCTCTAACTTCACAGAATAAGCTCTATAGATTCCTGCTGTAGGGGGGTGATAGAGCAAAATACTTGCATACTTGCAGCCCCTTCCTATAACCTCACCAGCAGGCTGACGGCATTGTGCACAGTGCTGTTTGCTCCCATTGCAGCCTTTGAAGTCTGTATGTGCCTGGCTGAGTGTGAGTGGGGTTTGATCGGTAGTTCAGTAACGCTGTTGGCATCATCCCCAATGGGCATACCAGAACACATTGTGTAAATACAAAGACAAAATCAGACACACACAAAAAAAAGCATTTACCACAAAGCTTTTTTTAAATTCAGAATCTATCGAGAATAACTCTATTTGGAGTCTCTGCAAGAGATTTACTTCCAAATCAAAAAACAAGCTTCCAATTAAAGATGGCAAAATATAGTGGGAATATTTTATAAAGATTTACATTTAGAATATCTTACACAACAGTCGAAGCAGTCACAATAAGTCCTCTTGACCCTTGAAAAAGTAACCAAGAACAACCAAAAACCCTTATATACACCTGAGAATGTCCAGGAAATTAGCAGAGACAAACACCAAAACAATGTATGAATGTTCTGTGGACCTGACCAGTTACTTAATAAGAAGTTGATACACAATCCACAGGTCCAAGAGGCCTTGGATAATGCTACAGTAAGGGCACTTTTCTGGATTCCTAAACCCCCCCAAAATAGTGAGAATATTAACCCACTCAAATATAAGGAGAGGAATCTGCATAAACAGCAATACACGCAAGTTCTTCTGTGTAACCCTTTGTTGCTCCCCTTGCTTAATCACCCGGGAGCTACGTGTCCAGGCTAGTAACTGCCCGAAGAGCGCTCTCTCCGGTGCTACCTAAGCCGAGATATCCACTGGAGAGAGATGTGAGCTCTGCCCCACCCTCTGGAGCTATGGGTCGGCCTCACAGCCTGGAAGTCTGTGCCGACCAATGGGAAAGGGAGCTACCGTTCAAACTGTTTTGTGCCCTTTCTCCCGATTGGCCGGCGCGAGTTAGAGGGCTTACCATGTACCTCTTTCCCTCTCTGAGCGCTGATTGGTTGCTGTGTGTTCGCGCCATTTCTCCCGATTGGCCGGCAGAGTTAAAGGGCTTACCCGATAACCCCTCCCCGAGCGCCCTTTCTCCTGACTGGACCCAGCTTGGTTCAGGCACGAAAGTTAAATCCACCAGTCTAAACCAAGTGATGCTGTGGAACTATTTTCGGGGATGTATAGAGCCTCCAAACCAGACTTTACACAACGATTGCTCGGGGTCTGTACATCTGATCGCTCCACTATTTGCAGAGGCCATAGCTGGGTCCAGGAGCTGTTCATTAATGTACGACATGTGGGGAATGTACGACATTATTGTATTTTGTGTTTTTTTGTGTATTCGGCTCCCTGTGTCTGGGAAATACCATTATCCACAGCAAAGACTGGGCAGGCTTATGTTTTGTGTTGCTTTGGATGAAGACCCCCTGTGGGGGTCTGTGCATAAATACAACAAATATTTTCCTGTTGAACCCTTCATCAAGTCTTGGCTGATGTTTGAGTAACCAAGAGCTCTAATGACTCATTCACTTAGGAGTTGGGAGAATTACAAAGGATATACTCAGTTGGAGTATAAGGGATCCGTTACAAGGTATATCATGCTTTTTGCTTATACTGTTTGAGGACAAGAGGAACCCCTTGCTATACCTTAACGTGAAAGGGCAAAACCCCCCTTTTGTATTTATTCTATACTGCATTTTTGGTGGTTTAATATATTTTAACATTTTCAATTTACTTTCATTACATTCGCCTAAAGATGATTTGTAGAAGGAACACATTTCCATAATTAGGATGGCATAAAAAACTACATTTTTAATATAACTATGTATGTGTGTATACATACATATACACACACACACACACACACACACACGTACAAACGTACACACCACAAAATAATAAATTACATACGAAACAGATGCAGTTTTTGCTTTATTTTCTGACTGTTACTTTAAACAAATTGCATCAACAAAAATCCCTGTGAAACTCATAGCCACCACAATTTATTTTAATTAAATACATTACTACCACTATTCACACCTCTTCAATCACTGCAGGAGCTGACAAAGGTTAAAAAATAAGCTGAACCTGGCAACATCAGTGTCCCTGACAGAATGATGCCATGTGTGTTACTTGCGAACCGGTGTCGGTCCGCGGCAGTGACAAACTGCAGCCCTGACCACACTCATTCCACTCCAAGATATTTCTAGTTTGTGCTTTGTTGTGACAGGACACTAAATTGATTAAACTAGGCCCAGAGATCTGACACCAGCGGCGGACGCCTTCTATTTGTTGATTACTATTGATTTTCTTTGATACTTAATTTAAAAATCAATAGCTGCGAAGAAGAATCGGCCTGGTTTACCCAGTCTGAAGCAGGCTATTGTGAACTGGACACAAGCCACGGATTTACGCGGCAGTGCCTTCCAATTATGGAAAAGCTCTTAACAGGTGAACGCTTCAGCCTGAAAATCGATACTACGTTTTTTTGCTCAATCAAAGAAAGTGGTCATAAATTAGGCTCATCACTGGGATTTAAACGAAAGGCAAATAATTTTTACATTATTTTATCCTTTACAGGCTACGCCCTCTGAAACATACCAGTCTAAACATGTCCCCAGATAAAGCCCTCCAACTCTGTCTCAATGACATGGAAGACAATCAGAGAGAAACACGGTTCCGCTTCACACTATTTTGCTAATATTGCAAAATAATATGCATAAAAGCCATTGTTAAGGCAAACTTTCTCATCATAATATCTGTTCCGTGCACAAGAAACCACTTTACACACCTAACACCTTATATAAACATAGAATGTGACGTCAGATAAGAACCACTCGGCCCATCTAGTCTGCCCAATTTTCTAAATACTTTCATTAGTCCCTGGTCTTATCTTATAGTTAGGATAGCCTTATGTCTATCCCACGCATGCTTAAACTCCTTTTACTGTGTTAACCTCTACCACTTGAGCTGGAAGGCTATTCCATGCATCCACTACCCTCTCAGTAAAGTAATACTTCCTGATATTATTTTAAAACCTTTGCCCCTCTAATTTAAGACTATGTCCTCTTGTTGTAGTAGTTTTTGATAAGCACTATGAATATAGAAATGGTCCTGAGAGGTTGAGAAAATTACACTTTGAAAATGTTTGTTCTCATATAAATATATTCTTTATTTTTCTACTCACTATTGTTTAATCTTCACAAATTTCCTATGTACTGTGTTGTTGTTTTTTAAGCACCATTACGTGTTAAGTAACAGCAATGGATAATCCACATATTGATTATAACTATATATTTATCAGATGAGCATTGTTTTAGGGGAGGCTGGAACGAACATCTGAGATTGCATGACCACGAGAGGGAACTAGCCTCTCATAGGTTCAGTGGGTAGCATCTCATAGAGCAAGTTTTGAATATTTGTTCTTTCTTATTAAATCAACATTTTGAGCATCATTTACAAAAACATCACCAAGTAATAAACAATTTAATAGGTAATAAAATGGCACAAGATTGTAAACATTTGCATCTGTTAAACAATACAGTTATTTGAAAATAAACTTGTTCAAATTTAGATAAGTTACACAGGATCACTGATCACATACTTTATCTCCATGGGCATATTGGCAAGCAGAAATTCACCAACCAAGATATCTTGCAGGACAAGAGTACTATAGGCAAAATAACAAACTGGGAAAGACAGTGAGGGATAAGAGATATATTAGGCACGAAAACAACTTTAGCTTTATGAAGCAGTTTAGGTATATAGAATAGAGCATGCACCTGGAGTCTCACTGCTCAATTCTCTGCCATTTAGGAGTTAAATCACGTTTGTTTCCGTTTATGCAGAAACACCTCCCCTGGCCACACCTCTCCTGACTGAAACAACATGCATTGAAAAGAATGGTTTCTTACTTACATACTTTAGGTGTATGTATGTACCGCTCTGTTAAACTGAATTTTAATCACACCAATAAGTCTCCTGTAGACTCAAGCAAGCTATTGACAGAGCATGAATTAAGAAATTCAAAATTAAGCACACTGTTGAAAAAAGGAAGTTTAAAGATTGATTTTTCTATAAAGGAAGTATTTAGGAAGGCTGTGCAAGTCACATGCAGGGAGGTGTGGCTAGGGCTGCCATATGGCAGAGGATTGAGCTGTGCGACTGCAGCAACATGATCTATACACAACAACTGCTTCATTAAGCTAAATATGTTCTGGTGACTATGGTATCCATTTAAAGATTGTAATTATAGGCAAATGAGAATTAAAATTGTCTGATAATTCCCTGTCCCTGAGGCTGCCAGTTTTGGTACATACCTGCTATTTAATCGCGCCTTCAGCTTTTTAGCTTTTTTCTTATTCTTTTGCTTGTCTTCACCATCCATTACAAGCTCCACTGGGGCAACTGTTTCAACCAGTATATCCACTATATATTTTTTTAATGAAAGATGTTCCTGAAAAATAAAAAGTGTATGATTAAATATTGGATTTTAATTACAGCAACACAAATATTAGTAATAATGTCATGAAATATTTTCTACAAGTGCTTTGAAATAACACACTAAACTAGAACCACAGTGGAGTTGCAAGATAGTTTATAAATGCAGTTTACATACGAGATTGTGCTAAAGTCTGTCAATGTCAGAAAAGACATTTGCAGAATTGCCCTTGGTGAACTTCTGTCCCATTAGATCGGTGCAATTGTAGGGCCTATGGGTGGGACAGTGGATAACGAATGGTAATGTAACTTTATGGGTGAGAGCTATAGGAGGGTGTATGAAGATTTTACATAAGCATTTCAACGTGAACGTGTACATAATTGTTATGCAGTTTGAGTAACGGAGTGATCAGAGACAAAGGAGATATCATTTATTGTGATTTTGCTAGTACGGAGTTATGGTGGGAATTGGAATCTCAAGTAGGACTCTATGGCGACATTAAAGAGAGGTAGCAGAGAGAATATATAAATTCATAGATCATTTGGTATACTTAGTCAATTCTATGTGATTAAACCGAAAAACAAACCAGATGTACATTAGGCTTTAATTTGAGCATATAATTATCTCTGCTTAATGTGTTGGACATCAATCTGCTACTATCACAGGATCTTTGCGGAGCAATCGATCCAATATTTAGGTGGCTGCTCTATCAGGATATCCCTCACTGAACCCGGCTGTGGGCGTCTCTCCTCCCTTTCTCAGACTTCTCAACTTTCACAGTAGGTAGGGGTTGGATTCATCTCAAAATTCAGACTAAAACTCGTTAAAAGTTGACAAAGGAAATATCAGGAATTGATGTGCCATTTATAAAAGGTGGAGATCAAAGCATAGGATTAGCTCTGTGTCCGAAATCAGTGTGAAGTGAGAGCACCATATTATGTGACATAGCCCTTGTGTTAATATCGCTGTTTAATTGTTGAGAAGGCACGAGAAATTAAACTACATAAAATATTCCCATTATTAATAGAGAATATAAGGAGGAATTCTAGATAAAAACGAGTACTCCTTACAAAGACAGGAAGGATGGAAAGCTGAGCCAGCCAAAGCTGGAAATAGGTGTGTCCTCTTCTGCCCTTGCATGTCTACTCTGCTTAGAAGTTGGTCGAGCAACTTTGGAAGTCTGAACAACGGTACACAGTGAAAAGTTGTTTTAATCCCACATGAACCATATATTGCAAACTGTGATTATTAAAATGTTCCCCTTAAAGGGACACTCCACTGCCCAAATACAAAATAAATAACAATAACTGTTTAGTTGATATACCCTAAAAGAAAACTTGCTTGCATTTAATTATGTATTTTTTATTGGGGATATATCTAAAAACAGCTTGCAAAAACGGCAGTTCTCTGGTCTGCTGCGTTTGCAAGCCCTCCCTGTCTAACCCCGCCCAGACTTTCTGTGGCTGTCCAATCACAGACTTCCCAATACAGCTCAATGAGAAGTCTTTGTAAGTCAGGTGCTCTGGGCAATGGCTGCCTTTTGAGGTCAGCTGCATTGAAAGCCAAGGGGGTGTAACCAGATTCATTTATTAAAGTGTCAATTTCTATTGAAAACTGCACTTTTTGCCAAATGGAAAAAAGGGTACACACTCTTAACACATAAAGCTTTTCAGCTAAAGTTGTTTAGGTGTCTGGAGTGTCCCTTTAAAGGGATGCCCTTAGCTATAAGTATTACAAGCTTGTGGTAGTGGTCACGGAGCAAGGATTGTCAGGTTGCAAACCTTTTGGTATTTGTCAAACTGTTCAGTTTGACAAAAATCTGAGTTCTACCAGAACCCAAAGCTCCTTCCCATGTGAACATGTTATAGTTTCACTTTCAAAATATCTATCCAAATTTGGAAAGCAGTGGTAGGCTGCAGTTGATGGGTTTAGCCTCCTTCAGAACCTGCACATTTTATCACTGCTATCCAACAGTGGATAAATAATGTGGAAGCGATCCACATTCCAAAGCCTATTTTCACATTATCTGTGTGGCAGCAATGGGGATGGCTGTCATTGCTGAGAAGAGCAATGGCTTCAGTGAAACTGCTCAAAAACAATACACAGACTTAGAGCATCATAACTGTAGCTGTTACCTACTTAGAGCGCCCCTTTAAAGGTGGAGTCAGATGTGGATCTACACCGATCACGGTCTCTAAAGAAATATCTATCTCAATGTGCCTCACCATTATCTATCTCACCGTGCTTCATGCACAGTAAGCTTGACTGCCATTTTTGAGTCTGGATTGTTTTTATGTGCTGAAAGGTATAATCTGTAAAAGATTTAAAAAAAAAATAATAATGAGAGAATACTCTAGATGGCACTAAGTGAGACATTAAAAGAACATGTTATAAAACCCTGTGTTAGTACAACAGAGTGAGCAGAGTTCCAGAGACCAAAACAATATAGTAACAGAATGGAACACACTCTGCCCATTGCCAAAGATCATGCTCTACATAAAAAATAAAAAAACGGAGGGTGGAGCCTGACCAGCGAGCGGGCAAGAGGTGTCTCGCATTAACTCCCGCTGCATGAACGACTTACCCGGTGTATGCTCAGGCTGAAGTGCTGGCAACCTTGATAAACAGAACTCTGCAAGCTGGGAAATCCTGCATGTACCCGAAGCTTTGAGTGCCTGGGAACCGCGGCAAAACGTTGCGCAAGATGGCGGACCTACCAGGCTTACTTACACGCGGCCTGAAACTGATACAGCCTGACACAGCAGGCCCGGAATTAAAGTAATGGACACTCTAGAAGATATCTTTAACAGAATCTGGGCTAAGCTGTTGGACCAAGCAAGGCAAGCAAAGGCTACACAAATACCACCTACAAGACAGCAACACAAGGAAGGAAGCCTGGGAAAATTCTCAAGGGTGCAAACTTGTCCCAAGCTACTCTAACACTCTGCCCACCTGGGGTGAGAGCAAAGCGGGTTTCGACCCGCAAGTGCCAGCCACACTCCTGGCGGGCTAACAGGCGCATTCAACGATATACACTGACACGCAGTGCCCACCGCAACATCCCTAACGGGAAGACCCTGGACCACAGATGATTCCAGACTCGTGGCAGTAAAGTACCTGCTCTCCCACAACCCCAGGGCTGGAGGTGCAGCCCGCCTTCCCAACGCTTCGCTGCTCCTCAAAACGGATCGAGCCCACACCTAACATGCGACCCCCTAGGGGAATCGGATGACTGTGTGGCAAAATTACTCGCAGGGCAAGCTTGGCTACCCAGACTACTTCCACCACAAATCACACCGAAATATATTACCAAGCTCTGCAATTCGTCCTTCCTTTAAGAATCATTGTCCTTACATGAAAACGTAAACAGTCGTATACACAAAACACTTTTGCACAACAGATGTTGTTGGTGCATAATCATACAAACTTTGTTAACTCCGATCCCAAAATGTTACACCTGAGAAAGCGTTCTCATTGTCTCCAAGTAATATAATGATTAAATAACTAAAACAAGGTCATGACATAATAGTGTTTGCTACAACATATAATAAAATGATACACATATTTACAGCATGATAGCATTCACAGTGATACAATAATATGAATGCTGTAGAATATACAGAATGGCAGACTACTTTTCATCCCATTGTACAGCGCTACGGAACTTGCTGCCGCTATATAAATAAAGTAATAATAATTTAAGGCCTCACTTGCAAAGTGGTTCAATTTAAAAAGTTACACTCTGAATGTAACTGATCCTAAATTAAGTAGGGAGTGCAGCAAGATGTGTGATGTGCTAATTGCATGTTTCCAGTGTTCTTATACATGATACCACATTCACCCGTGGTGCAAAAGGCTTCCATTTAAAGCAGGATATTAACATCTGCCAGACTAAATTGGGAAATCTGATGCCATGCAGGTCAGGAGACCTTATGTCCCCTAAAAGTCTGTCGAGCAGGCTGCACCAGATCTCACCAAGGAATGACCTGTGCAGCCAACAAGAGAAGGATTGTTATACAACATATCGAAAGCAAACATATTGCACAGGACTGGATATTTCATTGTCTGCGGCTGAGCACATAAAACCGGCTGGATACAGATTGACAATCTGTCCTGTAAGACTCGCAAACGGCTTGTCCCATCTCAGGTCACGGACTGTGCATATTGCCTCAGGTCACAGAAAGAGGAGACAACTAGACTTGGTTGTAGAAAGCTTTAAAAGCAAGTGAAATACACATTTACCACTGGAGATATGTATGTATTTTTTTTTAAGATTATTATTTGCAGGTTCAGTACATCTCAGAGGATAAGAATTACATTACTGCTATTACAGTAACTGAAGGGGAAAAAAAGGCATAAACAGATTTAAATTGGAACATTTTAATGTCAGTACTCCGTGAGATAATTTTTTTCTGCAAGACTTAAAGATACAGGGAAACCGTTTTATCGCTGGAATCATTTAAGAAAATCATCATTTATTCACTTCGTACCGAAAGACATTAGTTTGTCCGAATTTTCAACAGAAAGTTTGCCATTTAAAATCCGCTCTGCTATTCACAAAAGGCAAGTTTGTGTATTTCAGCCGGAATTGTACTTCGCCTGCCACCAGACAGTTTTCTAATTCGACTTTTTAGAAATAGCCAAATTTCTTACAAATTTCCTTCATTTGTTTGGTTCAATCCCACTGTAGAGATTAGTGGAATTGCATCCATAAGTTCCCTCGCCCTTAGTTGTTGGCTTAAGCAATTTCGTGTTTAGTAAAATACAAAACAAAAAAAATCAAACATGTTTTGCTCCACTGCTGAATTTTAGCATGAGTGTCATAAAGAATCCACCTTTTATTTTGTGGCTTACTACATCAAAAGGTTCAGAGAACATGCTACATGAAAAACATGTATACAGGCATTGCGACTGTACATGAACATGTTTCCTGAGTCACATAAAAAAAAGTTCAATGTTTTTTTCCTTCTCTAACACAGGGCCAATACGTATGGTATTGCTCTCGCCACTCTGGAAGTAACGGACATGAATCCGTTTTATTTGAAATCTTACATCCATTAAAAGAGTAACTTGCCATTTCTTTTAAATTAGAGAAAGCCAGCCACCCTGAGATC